>NC_044909.1:14253949-14561687 GCF_001633185.2 Quercus lobata | reverse complement strand
CCACACAACTACCAACCCACTAAGGGCGTCAAGCGTGGCAAAGCCTAGAACAAGAGAGACTATTACAAGCGTAAAGCATAGAAGCAAGCATAGACATGCAAAGACATGCAAATAAGGATGATCCAAACCCTTTGATGTGGGCCAAGGTGTGCGAATAATGACAAAGACCATAGGGTCTAGATCGAGTCCAAACCAATAGGCCAAAACACAAAGAAGAAAGACAAAGCGACAAAAGGGCTACAATAGCACATGGCATGACAAACATAGCCTAGGTCTAGG
The DNA here is from genome assembly GCF_001633185.2 of Quercus lobata. Classification (NCBI taxonomy): domain Eukaryota; kingdom Viridiplantae; phylum Streptophyta; class Magnoliopsida; order Fagales; family Fagaceae; genus Quercus; species Quercus lobata. The sequence continues at coordinate 14,561,408 of NC_044909.1, read as the reverse complement.
CACACAAACATAGCATGGAGCGCACAAGCACAAGGAAGATAGCATAAAACATGTAAAGAATATATATCCAAGCACATAGGCATGTGAAAACATAGATCTAGACATATAGGCATAGAAACATATATGTGGACATGTAGAAACTTAGCACATAGACATGGAAAAATATGAATCCAAGCATATAAGCATGTGATGGCGAGGATCTAACCATATAGCATGGAAATAAACACATGAAACACATATATCCAAGCAAGGCATAGCCAACAACATCATACAAGCATATGAACGCATAACCTAACGTCAACCTAGACCAAAAAGAGGCACAAGACATAGGAAAACATGGCATAAAACCTAAAGCATGTAGATCTAAACACATAAGCATGTAAGGATGTAGATCTAAGCATGAAACATGGCAAAAAGCATAAAAGTAAAGAGATTTAAGCTAGAAATACAAATAAAGCAAGAAACATGCTAGAGAGAGTAATAAATAATGTTATTAAGGCCAAAGAGCAAAATAAATGCTAGAAAAAGATTTAGAAGGTTAGGGGTGTGGGTAGTAGCTAGAAAGCTATATCCACACCCCTATTCTAGCTACTACCCACACCCCTAAACCCCAAATTCAAGATGTACAACCAAGGAGAAGAAGATTGGGCATAAGAATAATACCATGTGTTTTTGGTGAAGAGCGAAGAATCAAAAAGCTTTTATGTGTTTTTTGGGTGTTTTTTGTGTTTGAGAGAGGCGAAAAACGTGTAGAAAAACTAGGCAGAGAGCAAAACTCAAAAAAAAAAAAAAAAAAAAAAAATCCTCTCCCCCGTCTTAAGGGTGCCTGAGGCTTTTTATAGCCTTAACACGAATTTCGAGGTGGCGGCCCTACAAGCAGCGCCCTTGTAGGGCCGCCACCTTCAAACTTCCTTGGATGAGTTTGATCTTGACATGTCTAGAAAGTTCTTGACTTTCTGTTTCTGAAAAGGTATGGATCTTGAAAATTCAACGGTCGAATCAAAAGTTATGACTTTCGAAAGTTAGTGGTGCATCGATCGATGCGTTATCCTAGTTTTCGTGACATCTCGACTGTTATAACTCCAATTTCGACCCATGAACAGTCATTGGAATGATAATTTGATAATCTTCAAAATGGCATTGGTTTCAACCCATTCTGATGGCCAGATAAAAATTAGGGTTTTTGGGCCCACCCAAGATCGACTTCGAGTCAAACTTGGTCGAAGTTGTTAAAAATCTCTGAGAAGCTCGGGTTTGATGCAAGACTATGAAAAATGTTGTTTTGTAAGGGTTTGTCCTCGTTTGACCTTCGGTCAAACCTAGGATTGACCAAAGGCATTTTGGTCATTTTAGATGAAAGAGGCACTTCGGGTGCTCCGATGCCCGAACGGGTTGCACCACACCATTCTATATGTTCTTGCGGCCCCATGGAGAGAAAATAATATTTTGGGATTTTTTGGGATCCGACACACAAATCGAGGGCAGAAAAAATACGGTATCAACACTAACAAGTGTGGAGATTTAGAAATTCCATATCCATTTGGCTTGAATGAAGGATGTTCCCTAGATGAGACATTTCTCATCACTTGTAACAACAATAAAGTAGAAAAATCAAATAAAGTTACTGTTAAAGCATATCCACTGAGGATCGTGAGATGCGTGTCTCACAGCTTGTAGTCTAAGACTGTTATGATCAAACTAGTAATTATGTGAAAAGCAACATAGCCAGCATGCTCCATGCAGCCATGTACACCATTTCCAACACCAAAATTAAGTTCACTATTGTGGGCTGACACTTTTGCAAGCCTTAAGAGGTTCCAAAATGGAGAACTTGAGTTCTTCAGTGGGTGCATGCCTATGTGTAGAAGCCTTAGCAATGTAATCAATGGCTCATGCTCTAGCATTGGGTGTTGTGAGATGGCGATTTCCACTGGATTAAAATATATGTGGGTGGAAGTATACAGCTTTCATAATCACACATTTGTTTGGGACTTCAATCTTTGTGTCTATGCTTTTGGTGTGGAGCAAGGCCAGTTCAATTTCTCCTCTAATTATCTCAAAAATGTTCTCAGCGAAACTCTCCCAATGGTGCTTGACTGGGCAATTGGAAATGAGACATGTGGAAAAGCAGCCACTATACCAAAATAAACCTATTACATCAAATGTTAATACAACAAAATTAGTATAGTGGTATTAAACATAATATCACATCTAAAAATTAAAAGTCGTTGCAATAGTAACTTAAAAGTAGTAAATTATTATATTAATAATAATTAATTGCAATAATTTATAATTTTTAGTTGCAATAGAGGTTTTAATACTAAATTGAATTTTAAATATTTTTGAAATAACTTAAATTGAAGAAATCAATTTTTTTTTTTTTTGGTAGTAACTTAAATTGAAAAAACCGTTGCAATAACTTGATACCAAATTATTTTACGATATATTTCAATAAAAATTTCAAAGAGACAACTTATTGGAACAAATATAACTTTGTAATAACTAAATATCAATTATTTTGAGTCCAAATCATCTATCTCATTCTTTCTACTCCACTTTATACTCCACCAATAAAAATATAGCACATGTCCATCTATTTAATTACTCCTACCATTGTGCCTTTCCTAATTTCAATTACCTAAAATAAATAAAAGTAAATAAAAACCCAGCCCATCCCCACCACTACCCCTACCAGTGTCGGTGCCATCAACCAAACAACTATTCCCCCACCTCTACCACCATCCTTCTCTAGCACTAGCCGCTGGCACTATCAATGTTTTCGGTCACGGCAAGCCACCATTACCTGGTCTACGCCACCACCTCATTGATTTTCAAAATTAAAGCCAACCACCGCCTCACTATTCTTTAAATCCAAATCAATCTCACCATCCCTCTCAAACCCACCAACCACCATCACACTATATGAACTATCAATACAACCCACATAGCATTTTCTTCAGCCAGAGACAATATTTGAACAAAGGCCTTCACTTTATTGTGTAACTAAAGGAAAACTGAGCTCAACAGATAAATTAATTAAAAAGAAAGCTACCGTAGGTCCGTAGCTTTATTGATGAGAAAAAAGGATTTGTGGGTGTTGTGCAAATTGGAGCCTTCAATTCCTCTTGTTGTTTCTAATTTGTGGGTTTGGTTTCTTTGATTTGGACGGTTTTTTTGCACCCGCACTATTGTTGTGTTCTTGGATTTTATTTTTGGGTGGTAGTGTGACGGTGGTCTGGATTTGAAAATAGTGAGGCGGTGGTGCAGACTAGGTGATGGTGGAGGCCATGACCAGTGACATTAGTGGCACCGATGGTGGTAGTGTTGGTAGTGGTGGGGATGAGCTGGAGCTTTTATTTATTTATATTTATTTTAGGTAATTGAAATTAGGAAATGCATAATGGTAGGAGTTAATTTAATAGATATCCATGTGGCATATTTTTATTGATGAAGTATAAAGTGAGACAGAGATAATGAGACAGAAGATTTGGACTCAATTATTTTACAATTTATTGTAATGACAAATATGAAACTACAATGAATATATTATTACAATGATCTAATACCAATTATTTTACAATCTATTGTAATAAAAAAAATATGAAATAATTATCTATTACAATAAAGATACCATTACAATAATTTGACCTAAATTATTTTTGTCAACTCTTTGCAATCTATTGCAATAAAATTCGTAAAATAATAGCCTATTACTAGAAGATATTCAAAGTAGTAAATTGTTTATTGCAATAGCAAATATATTATTACATCAAAATTTTCATTAAAATATTTAAGGTTTATTGCAACGAAATTTTTTTAGCACAAACCTATTACCTGAAATTTTACTTTAACACTTCACATAAACTATTGTAATGACTCTGATGTTATTGCAATGATTATTTTTCATTGTTATTTATTTATTTATTATTTTTTTTTTTTTGTAGTGAGCTAAGAACAAAACAAAATTTGCTTGTAAGGGGAAAAGTAAATGCTATAACCTCTATACCATGTCAAGATACCAATGCAAGTGCAACCGGGTTACCAAACCTCCATGATAGTTGCCAAGGCATTACTCCATACATTGTATATATATGTTTTAATTTTGCTTATGATTATAGTAACTATGGGGTTCATAATCATATTCTCCACTTCATTTGCACATATTAATGGGTGTGATCTCTCAAGTCTCAATAATTGCACAAGAGAAAAAAACTGTGTCAACACAGAAAGGAGTTATACATGCCATTGTCCAAAGTGGTACTATCGAGACAGAAGATAAGATGGTGAAGGTTGCGTTGCAAATACCTTACAATTGTTTCAGATTGTCTTAGGTAAGTATATTTATGAAAATTGATTTCTATTGCATGGGTTGCTTGAAGAAATTTTCTTTCTTTCATCTTTTCTTCTTTGAAAGCTTATTATGATTTATGTATAATTTTATTTAAAAATCCCACATCATCTCATAAATTAAAAATAACAAACTGTGTAAACATTCATTTAAATAATCAGAGGTTTTTTTGGTTTGAAGAAAAAAAATAATGTTTTTTGGAGTGTTTGGATTTTACACCTTGACATTTCAGAATTTGGATTTTACCCCCTGAAGTTTGGAAGTGTTTAAATTTTACACCCCAAAATTGTAAAACTTTAGGGTATAAAATCCAAACACTTCAAAATTTTAGGGAATTAAATCCAAACACTTTAAATTTAGGGGGTAAAATCTAAATTTTGAAACATTAAAATGTAAAATCTAAACACTCCCACATTTCAAGAGGTAAAATCCAAATTCTGAAATTTACTAGTTCGTAAAGCTTAAATAATAGGGTTATATATGTAAAATTGCTAATTTAGAAACTCCTAAATTTTAGCTCCCACCTAAAACATAGTCTACAAAATAGGACAATTCCCTGTTAATTTTCAAACTTAATATTAAAAAATGCTCCAACTCTCCTATATTCCTTCAATCACTCACGTTTTCAAGTTTTTTTTTTTTTTTTTTTTCCACCTCAAATGTATAATATGATTAAACATACACTTAAATCTCAAATAGCAATGAATAGAAAATTAAAATTCTACACCCAAAATTGTGTGCAATGAGGCTAGTTTTACTTAAGAGAAATGATATGTCCACAACATTTTTACAACATTTTTACAATAAATCCTAAGTGATAGGTTGTTACTAGTTGTTATTGTTGGGGTAAAAAAGTAATCTTAGTGTTAGGTTCAAATTTGAACCAATAACAACTAACTACTTATGATTTGTTGTGAAAATATTATAAAAATGTTGTGGACGTAGTACCTCTCTTTACTTAATCAAGGCCAAATACATTCATTATTTATAGGGTTTTACTAACGTGTGCCCTAAGTGCATAGAGAAATGTTATATCCACAACATTTTCACAATAAATTCTAAGTAGCAAGTTATTACTAGTTGTTATTGTTAGGGTAAAAAAGTAATCTCAGTGATAGGTTCAAATTTAAACCAATAACAATTAACCACCTATTTGTTGTGAAAATATTGTAGATGTGACACCACTCAAGACATATATTAGTAAACCATTTTATGAAACTTTTTATGGAAAAATAAAAAAGTAACTAATTAATTTAACAATTTTTTTAATTTTCTATAAAAAGATTCTTAAAATGGTCCGGTCCGGACCTTATTTATATAGTTTTATAAACTTTTTCAAGCATCTTAGAATTTATAGATTCGGATTCTCAAAAAAAAAATCAAAAACAAAAAACAAAATTGAAAACATATTTTTAGTATATCATTTTAAACAATATTAGGTATTTTCATACATTTTTTTACTCATATGTATTTTTAAAAAAATTTAAAAAATGTTGTTTAAACGCATGTACCAAACAGTCATGGAATTTGTAGATTCCAATACTATAATATATGTGTGGACCAGTTTTGCTTTCATTTTATTAACACCCGTCTCCTACTTTTCTTTCTGATAGGAGGAAAACAGTTAACTGAATTTGCATCGGAGAGATTCTTTCTTGGTATTCTTTCGTGGATTGACAGATTGATTGATTTTGATAGCAGCCCAGATTCAAAGATCCTGTCTTTTTTGGGCTCACGACAACAAAAATGGAGGAAGCTACTGGTAGAAAGAGCAGCCCTTCCCCCTCTTTTCTTTTCTATTTCACTCTAATGTCTTGTTTGATTGTGTTGTTTTGTATTAATTTATTTACAATTTATATATTTATGATCACATAGCATGTATTTTTTTTTTTGGATCCAAGTTCTTTTCTCTGAAAGACTGAAAATTTATCTAAAATGAAGATGCCACTACTTTAATTGTTGGACTATTTTGCTGATCTCTCAGTGGTCGAAACCAATGATGGAACTGTTTCTGTGGCTTCTGCATTTGCTGCTCATCAAGAAGGTAAGAATGAGATAATACTAATAGCTTGCATTTAACTCTGATTTTGTGCCAAAGTTTGGGTTTTGAAAATACTAATAGCTTGCATTTAACTCTGATTTTTTTCTCCAAAAAAAAAAACTCTGATTTTGTGCTAAAGTTTGGGTTTTGATAATTCCATACACTCAAATTCTCTTCTTTGCGATCCAAATTTATTGGGTCATTCTAACAATTATGGCCTTAGATAGTACTAGTTGTTTTTGTTGATGTTTCAATTGTTTTGGATATTGAGCAGCTGTGAAGGATAGAGACCACGCATTCTTAACAAAGGCAGTTGAAGAAGCGTATAGAGGGGTAGAATGTGGGGATGGAGGCCCTTTTGGTGCTGTTGTTGTACGCAATGATGAAGTGGTTGTGAGTTGTCACAACATGGTCTTGAAGAACACAGATCCAACTGCCCATGCTGAAGTCACTGCAATAAGAGAGGTTATCAAAGAAAGACTTTCATTACATTGCAGTAGATCTTTTCTTCTAGTATGTGACCTTGTTTCCATAGTTAGATCATCACTGAATTATTAGTGGTACAGTTAAAATCTAAGCAGGGAGGTGGCCTCCTAATAGTTTTCTTAGTAAGGAGATCTATTGAATAAAAAGTTACAATTTTGACAGATAACACAAGTCTAATATGTTCCATATTGATGGTTAGATATAGAATTATGTGATATGGTTGACTTTGTCAACGTGTCTAACTTGATTCAGTTGGCACTACTTCACTTTTGGACTATTATGACTACAACCTGTAGATTTCTTTAACGTCCTCATTTAGGGTATATTTATCATATGAAAATGCTGTTAATAGCTATTGGCTCTGCTCATTAAAATGTGGCTTGTTGTAATTTAGATTGGAAGCTTCTGTAACTTTATCTGATCTGGGTGCTGTTAGAATAATGGTTAAGTACCCTTTCCTAATAGAATAAACTTTTGGTGAAGTGGTAATTTATCATAGTATCAGAGCATGTGCTCCTAAGTTTGAACTTGTCTCCACTCCACATTCCATTTAAAAAGTTATAAATTCTCACATGTTGGGCCCATTTAAAAAGTACCCTTTTCCTAACAGTTTAAAATTAAACTATTGGGATAAGCGGTAATAGTATTCATGATTACATTGACCCCCATTAAAGTCTCCCTCATACTTGTGACTGCAATAGTATTCATGATTACATTGATTATTCCTCTTTGATCAATTCAACCTACTACAGTTCAATTATTTTTCTGCAGTAATTAAATTTGACAGTTGGAATAGGAATTTCTAGCCCCTTCTGTAAACTTTGATATATTTGCACTTACAACAACTAGACTTAAGCTCTTAAGCCCCTGGTTTTAGATCCCAATTGTATCGGGCATATTGACTGCCTGGTTGTGAACAATATCCTGCTTGTGTATATCTTGTATTTCTAGTGGCAAGCAGGAAGAATCTTACTAAAATCTTTTACTAAATTAATGATTTGCTACAGAAAATAACAGGATAATTAAATGTCACATTTTCATGAAAACCATGATATCATGATTCAGTTAGTCTTTATGAATCTTGTCACCAATGATCTCTAGCTCAAGTTGCACCTCCTCCCCTTGTAAGCAAGCCGGAGCATGAGGTTTTGATCCACTGGGTGCATAACTTCACATGAAAGAACGCTAATATGGTCTTGCGAACAACTTAAAAAAGTAGCATATAAGACATCAGAATTTGCTGCCTCAGTTCTGGAACAGCTAGATAGCTATTAAGGCCTTGACAAGAATGACCAATTTGACTCACCAGTAGTTCTTTACAAAAGCTATGAAAGCCTTATGAATATGCTAAAGATAGATAATCCCATTGAGTGTTTATGTGTGTGTTTGTTCTTTTTCTTGCCTCTTTATTTATCATTTATTTGGGATTGGAGTGATGGAGTTTGCAATTGCATCAAGATTCTAGTGTAAATGAGGAAGTGTTTGTACTCATTTTTGCTTGTCAAAGGTACACAATCTTTATGCTATGTTATGGTGCCTATTTTCCAGGCATGCAAAAAGCTCCAGCAGGTTGAGCTTTCGGACTGTGAAATCTATGCTTCTTGCGAGCCTTGCCCCATGTGCTTCGGTGCTATCCATCTGTCACGAATTAAGGTTGAACTACCCTGTTCTTTATTCATCTCTCTTTCTTTCCCCAGATTTTGTAGCTCATGACATTACATTTTTTGCTGCTTTTGTGTCAGAGGTTGGTTTATGGGGCCAAGGCTGAAGCAGCAATTGCTATTGGGTTTGATGATTTTATTGCTGATGCATTAAGAGGTACTGGTTTCTATCAGAAGGCTCACTTGGAGATCAAAAGAGCAGATGGCAATGGGGCTGCCATTGCAGAACAGGTCTTTGAGAAAACAAAGGCAAAGTTCCAAATGTATTGAATACTTAGGATTCCCCTTTCCATTATTTGTCATTAACTGATCAGTCATTCTGAATGGCTTCATTTCTAATGCAATTGTTTAATAATGGTTTATACACTATCAAGCTAGACATTGATATGCCTCACTATGATGCATACATGCTTGGTTGATCCCATTGATGGAGATATACCATCCATCTCCTTTAATCCTTTCTTTTGGTAAATAGGTTTTGGCCACAGGTGAAGGCGGAAGGGGTTGATCTAATTATCACACACACACATATATATATAAAATAAACAAATATTCTACAGTTTGGATAAGGTGATCCTGGAGTATGCTTCCTGTTATTCACTTCAATCTAAAAAGAATTAGTGAACTTATCTGGTTGTAGATCAAAAGTGCAACAAGTGTAGGGTTATGAATGCTTGGATAAATGTATCAAATTTTTTGTGTCCGCAAAATTTTAAGGGTAGGAATATATGGGACAATGTATAGTAGACGGGTTTTGCTCTCCATCAGGCAAATATAACTCGAGTGAAAATATGCAGAGGTTAGCAAAGCAGGCAGACTAGAGAATGAAGTACAGCCAAGCATCCGTATATTTTTTGTTTCACTGTCCAAATTTATAATGTAAATCATTTCCAAAAATATTGTCCCTAACATTACTCATTCACGATAGTATGGTACAAGACTGCATAGGTTTGGCCATGAAGTGAAGCCAGAATTTGGGTAGGTTAAAGGAGTCAAAAGCTTATCTATACTCATGTCCAATGACTAATGCCATTTGTTTTTAAAGTCTTCTTCACAAATTGGCCACAGAAGTCTTTTCTTTTTTTTTCTTTTTTTTTTTGTTAAAGGGATATTTCATTGCAAAACTAAACTGCCTCTGAAAGAGGTTACATATCGGTTATACATAGTACCAACGCAGTCTAAACTAAGAATAAAAGCAACATTGGATGGGGGTTCCATAAAAATGGAGAAGTCTTGAGCCAGCAGAGCTCCCCTTCTAGCTAATGCATTGGCGCACTTATTTGCCTCCCTATAGCAGTGCTGAATTCTTACCTGGGGAATTTCTTTCAGCCCTTTTCTGCAAACAGCCACCATAACATCAATACCATTTGGATTTCCTAACTCTTTATCCATAAGGTCAACTACCAGTTTTGCATCTAATTCAATTACAATTGCTGGAATTTTAAGGGAATTGCAAAGGCAAATTCCATCTCTTAAAGCCCAGAGCTCCGTACACTAGTGGCAATCCTGATTGCTCTTGCAAACCCTTTCACCCACTCACCATTTTCATTACGGATCAGTCCTCCTTCTCTAGCCAGCCTGGGGTTGCCCATGGATGACCCTTCAATGTTAAGCTTAAACCAATTGGGTGGGGGAGGTAACCATCTAACTTGTATTTTTTACTTGGATTGGCTGTGTCTCTCAGCTATCCCCAGGTATGCAACCTCGGCAACTCGAGCAAAAGTCTTTGCCTTTTAAGTCTTTTTGATTGGTTGTCTTCCCAAATACCACATTGTTTCTATTTAGCCAGAGGGACCAGATGGCAATAGGAAAAATAATGGCCCAAGCTATTTTAAAAGCCTCACAAAGCTGCACGGGCTTACAATTAATTCTCAACCAGTTTAGGAGTTGGGTGCCATAGAAAGTAGCAAATGAGGCAGGAGGTGAGAATGAATTCTAGAAAAGTTGCGCCTTCGGGAAATCTCTTAAAGCATGGATTATTGATTCAAGAGTTGAGTTATACATTAGGCACAGCAGTGAAATATCAATACCTCTTTCAACAAGAAGCATACGAACCGAGATGCTTTAGTGGTAACACTACCATAAGAAGCACTTTACTTTAGGAAGGGAAAGGATTTTCCACACCCAATCTCCACTGAAGGATCGGGGTGCTAACTTGCTTTCATTAGTATCAGCTATACGATAGGCATCTTTCATATTAAACTCTCCACTAGGGGATAGGCACCGGGATATTCGATCCTCGCTTTGATTGGAGAGAGGAATAGGGGTAGCTTTCATACTTAACAGAATGGATCTAGGAAAAACAAATGAAAGCCCCTCCCAATTCCATCCAAAAAAACCCGTGACATCTTTCAATCTGACCTTTTCCTCCCCTCTATTCAGCAGCCCATATATAAGGCTTCTAAGAGTGCCCTAATCCATCCACTTGTCGAACCAAAAGGATAGGCCACTTTCCTTTCCAGCCACCCACTTAGAGCCCTTAGCAAAGGTGGCTTCTTCTTTTCTAATCACTAAGCAGATAATAGAGCAAAAGGGAAAGTTGAGAAGATTCCTAGTGCTTCTTCTCTGACCACAGTGTTTATGGGACAAAACTTTTACCCACAATGAGGATTTTTCAGTATTAAATCTCCAATTAAGCTTGGCCAACAGGGCAGCATTTTTTGGTTTGGTAGCTTGAATACCCAGGCCTCTTTCTCCCTTCTCTTTCATAATTTTTTCCCACCCTATAAGGTGGAGTTTCTTCTTATTATCAGAGGACCCCCACAGAAAGTTTCTGTTCAACCTATCCACTCCATGAAGTATTTTTGGTGGGAGAGCAAAGCATAGCATAGAGTAGTTGGGGATGGTGGATGTCACTGATTGAGTTAAAACAATTCTGCCCGCAAAGGATAACAAATTGGCCTTCCAGCTAGCTTACTTACTCTGAATGCGGCTAATAATAAATCCAAAGTCTTGAGGCACACCCTTGTGCTTAATAGAAAAACCCAAGTACTTACCAATTGTGGGCATGGATCTGAACCCCAAGACTTCGCATAACTCCACTTTAGCATTCTGGTTTACATTAAGAGAGAAATAAACCCGTGATTTTTCTTCGTTGATTTTCTGACTTGAGATAACACAAAAGGAGTCAAGCACGTCCCTTATAACAGTGCAATTTTTCCGATCTACCTTCACAAAAAGCATGAGATCATCCACAAAGAATAAGTGCAAGAAGGCCAAACCACCTTGGGATGATTTGATGGGATTCCAAAGCTTCTCTTTGCATTTATCCTCAATTAAAGCCCCGAGCACCTCCATGCAAAGGATGAAGAGGTATGGCGAAAGAGGATCTCCGTGCTGAATCCCTCTCAAGGGGAGGAAAGGCTCTAAAGTACCCCCATTGAACAAAATAGAGATAGATGATGTAGAGACGCAACTCATGATCAGTGAAATCAAATGGGAAGGAAATCTGAAAAGTTTTAAGGTTTCTCTTATGAAACTCCACTCAAGCCGGTTGTATGCCTTTTCCATGTCTAGCTTAATTGCCATCACCCCCCCCCCCCCTTTACCTTTTTTCTTGGACATAGTATGAATGAGTTCTTGGACTATGATTGCATTATCCACTCCCTTCCTTCCTAGGACAAATGCAGATTGTAGTGGAGAAATTAATTTCTTCAAAAGAGGTCGGATGCGCGCTACAATGATCTTTGTCACCACCTTATAAATAATGTTACATAGACTGATTGGTCGATAGTTACTCAAAGACTCTAGGTTCTTACACTTGGGAATAAGTGTGATAAGTGTTTCATTCATATATCCCAAAATAGTTCTAGAATTGAAGATTGACTTCACTTCCTTTTTCACTGAATTCCCCACAACTAACCAAAATTGTTGGAAGAAGCTAGCGTGCAGACCATCCAGACTAAGAGCTTTGAATGGCTTAAGGCCCCATAACCCAGTCGATATCTACTCATCAGTCATAGGATAATCAATGGATGCCGCTTCTTCTTCATTTACATGGTTGTACCAGCGAGGAGGGTTTTATTCGGCTAAGGGGGCAGAGGTGTGGCCTGAGGATAAAAGGCCTATGAACCCCTCTCTGATGAAATTTGCAATCTCTCAATCTCCATTCAACCAATTCCCAACTCTATCCTTCATACAAAGAATACGGTTTCTTCTTCTACGTATGAGGGTTGAAGTATGGTAGAAGGCGATGTTTCAATCGCCCTCTACAAACCACAAGATATGGGCTTTCATAGCCCAAAACTCTTCCTCCAGTTTTGTCACTTCTGTGCATTCCAATCCCAGCTTCCTCTCCAAATCCACAAGAAAATTATTGGGCCTAACCAACAAGTTCTCTTGGATTACCTTGATTCTTGCCAAAATTCATCTCTTCCTGTGAAACAAATTCCTAAATTCAGCTCTATCCCAGGCATTGGCCTTCTCAATGAATGTAGACTTGGCTTGGTGTAAGGAAGGAGGGTTGGTCCAAGCGTCCCTAACCACTCCTAGAAAGGAAGGATGGGAAAGCCACATAGGCTGAAACCTAAAAGGCCTAGGCGGGTGAAATTTCAGTTGTTATCTAAACACAACTTTACAGGGCAGTGGTATGAGTGTGTTTTTTTTCTAGATAAAAAACAGCCGCTTTCGGGTGAAGGTCATTCCACTTAGAGTTGACAAAAACCCTATTAATTCGTTCCTAGACCAGGTCTGACAGGGGCCTGTGATTAGACCAGGTATAGCGAGGCCTAGTGAATCCACTATCCATCATTCTACAATTGTCCAGGCATTCTTGAAAATGCATGGCTCTACCTATGTTAACTGATCTCCCTCCAAACTTGTCATCTCCCATAAGCACTTCATTAAAATCTCTATCTAGGTCAAGTTACTATTCCTATATCTAGATTGACTTTTCAAAATGATGAGACTTTGAGCATTATATTATATCCAAGATTTTGAACAAGGGTAATAGTGATGCTTCCACAACCAACTTTTTTTTTTTTTTTTCATGGGATAGATGAGTTCACATACTAGAGGCCCTCTTTTTCATTTAAGGAAAAAAAAAAATTCTTTACCATTAAAAAATTCATGAGATTGTATCTAAAAAAAAAAAAAAAATCATGAGATGGTTTTGTTTGACAGGAAGATGGGCCCATCAGTTTTCTCTGAATATCACATCAAGCCCGGAACAACTTGTCTACTTTTTTGAATGGACTAGAGCAGGTGTGCAACGACTTCAGTGGTCCTTCTCCATCCTTTTGAATAAAAGCTGAATTCGCAAGCTATATTTTCCAAGTATTTAATGACAACGTGCTATTTATCTCCGATATGTTCATGGAAGATTCTGCGCTTTTCACCACAAAACCCTACTTTGGATAGCTACCACAAAAGAACAAAGATTTAGAATATCAATGATTGTTCATAGTCTTCCAATTTGTAATCCATGTATTTCTCAAAAAAGAAATTTGTAACCCATGTGTTTACTGTTCTTTACCGTTAGAATTTGATGATTTGAGGCCAACACCCGCTTTAGAGTGGACGGCCGTATGCGGGCCCATAAGGCCCAGGCCTGGCCCAGCTTGGTCTCAAGATTACAATAGTTCAAGGGAAAATCTGTAGGTAGACATTCACAATTTACCACGTGAAAATTGTGGGAAAAGTTATGGCACACAAATTATTGTCTTAGAAGAACTTAGAGTTCAATACCACTGATCACCAGATACAATTGCTGCAAAAGAAGGGATGCAACAAAGTTTTCTTTTTGTACACCAAGGAAAAAAAAAATGGAAAAGAGAAAGTTCGAAGAAGCTCTCTTCAGCACTTTCTCATTCCAATGCCAATAATTTTCTTTAATTTGACGTCAATTAGATTGGCAAGAGCTATTCAAAAATTTTGGTTGACGTCAATTGTCGTAAAATATTTTCCTCATTGACCTTTGAATATTCACTTACCTTTGGCTGGTTCCGTATCCATGATGCTATCTAGAAGTCGAAAATCGCACTTTGGGATGTTCACTTTTATGTGCCAACTTTTATTTGGATAATATTTATTATATTTTTTGGAACTCTGGTTAATACTTACGGGGAATTTTTCCAGTCATATTAATCAAACGTGATATAGAAGTTACGTGAGGGCATAATCCGGAAACTTCATTCTTCTTAAATAGTATTTTATGAAAAAAATTTAGAAACTCTAGAAGTATAACTTTTGTGTCCTACATGAAAAAGTATCTTATGCATCACATGTGTATCTTCTTTCTCACAATTTGTACGTGGACCAAACGGTATTCATTTATGTGCCAAGTTTAGTTTGGTTAAAATTGATTGAGACTTTGAACTTTATTCTAGTCATGCATATTAATATAATGTAATCAAGTGTTTATATTTAATTGAGGAACCTAATGTTCTGCAATTAAGGAACTATATTTAAGTTTTAGTGTTTTACCCTTAATCAAACATGATATGGAATTTTATTTTTTTACAAAATAGAATTTCTACTCTAACCTAATGTAAATGTATATGTGTGTGAATCTCTCATCTGGAGACTTGAGTTCTGGCCCTTACCCCCCACACCCCACACCCCACAAGCACTTATACTTGTAAAGTGACCACCGTACCAAGGGTGCGCGATCGTAAACATGATATGGAAATTTTTCATGAGGTCTAATCCCAATTTTTTTTTTTTTTTTTTTTTTTGAAAAAGAAAAAGAAAATCTAGAAGTGCAACTTTGAGTCTTACATGAAAAAAAAAAAAAAAAAAAAAAAAAAAAAAAAAATCCATATCATATTTGATTAAGGGTAAAACACTAAAACTTATTTTATTATTATTTTTTTTTTTCAGTCTTACATGAAAAAAATATCTTATGTATTAGATATATACATCTTTTTTCTCACAATGTGTGGAGTCCACATATTGTGAGACACACATAGTGAGAGAAGATGAATATATTATAAGTAACTCAATTAGGGTTAGGTTTCTTGAGATTAATCGAGTGAATTCTTGAAGGTTTGAATTCTAGGATTAGGTGTTGAAGACCTCTTGGATTTCGGTTATGACTTAGGATTAGGGTTCTTTGAGATTTTTCATAGTTCTTCATGATTGAGATACTAAAATTTGGTGTCTAAGCTCTTAGGGTTTGGATATTGACTTAGGGTTAAGGTGGTTTGGTGTTTGATTTGGGTTCTTTTTAGTGGAAGAGATTAGAGTTTGTTGGAAAAAGGAGATTAGGGTTTCAATTTGGCAATAGACTGTGTAGCAAGTGCTGAGGTAGTGACTACTTTGAGAGTGTCACCACCTTAAGAATGAGACTACTTTGAGAGAGTCTTTACCTCCAAATAATAAAGACAAGAGAAACAACAAGACATTTAACAACAGAAGGATTTTTTTTTTCTTTATTAAAAGTGATTGTTACATCCATTTATTTATACAATTCATGCTTTATTTCAATTGACCACACATGACTCCTTCCTATTGGTTAGCAAATTAAGCACATACTTTAAAGAATACTAACCTCATCACATGCACGTCGCACGTGCGACTAGACTCTTTTTTATTTTGGGTTTATAAATAATTTCACATTCATTCATTTCTTTAACTCAATGCAAAATTCATATTAACCATTGATTGCAAAATAAAACATTGCTTCCACAATTCTACCCAAATTGTAAAGGTGTATATATTAAGTTCTTGAAAAGGAAAAAAATGAATACACCAAACCAAATCAACATATACCCTAAATATAAACACAATCACATTGGTGGTAATAATTCATTTTCTGCATTTTATTCTAGAACCGTCAATGTAAAAGAGAAATATATACTTTCAAATTAAATCAAGTAATAAAATGAAATATAGTTATATATAAAAAGAAAATAAAAATAAATAAAGAGAAGACAACAACCTACCCTCGCAAACATACCCCCAAACTCTCAAAATCTCATCTTTATTCCTTTTATATCGTATCAGACTTAAATGGCAACACAATCTCACTCACAATCTTTTCATAAAACGGAAGGAAAAAAAACTCATAGTTGTTAACATAGTAAACTAAATGCGACAGCCACTATTGAAACCCAGTGGAAAAAAAAAAAAAAAAAAAAAAAAAAAAAAAAAAAAAAAAAACAAAACAAAACAAAACAAAAAACAAAAACAAAGACAGAATTTGATTTCTTTTGTAGCACTGAACTACCGCCAAAATAAAGTATTTATTCTTTCCATCTGTTAATTGGTACTAAACTACTAATAATTTAATCAACCATAATTTTTGGTTTGGTTTCGCAGTGACAGATCAATTCAACCAAAGAGTTTGTAGAACATAGTTTTGGCATAGAGAGAAATGAGGGTGAGAACGAATGGAGAGACAATATAAAAGTTTGTGCTGAAAAACTGAAAAAGAGACGTGTGAGATATTTTTAAATATAGATAGTGTGAACTAATTTTTAGGAAAAATGTGTCAAACTAATGTGTGTATGGAGTATATATTATAGAAACTGTGTGAGATGTATCTACATTAGAAATTGCTCATGAATTCATTATCATATTTAAATTTATCTCATCTAATAGTTGAGCCAAAAGTTAGGCATGAGCTAGATTCGTTTACTAAATAGATTATTATAAATAATTTTTCTCACAAGTCAAACCGGAACGGTTCATAAAGGTTACCCTATACATGAATAGCCATACAATTTGAAAATTTGAACGACTACAAAAGGGCTTTGAGAAGTTTTCTTGGGATCAGGCGGCATAGACATTTTGAATGAACACACAAAGGATTTTCCTTCTGAACTTTGAACCCTAATAGGACAACAATGTTGTAGGTGAAAGACGGTTTGACCAGAGAATTTTCAAGAAAATTAGTGGAAGGTTTCTTCTTCTTATAATTAACATCATAAAGAAACAGTTATAGACTTAATTAAAGGACAAAGGAGTAAATTATCTTAAATTAGGTGATCATCATGACATAGCTGGATTAGTACTCGGTCTTTGTTAATAGGTCTATTTGTCAAACCGTTGTTGAAGGTGAAAAGCATAAAAAAAAGTGACATAATTCATCTAAAGTTTATATCAGACAAGAAAGATACTCTTTCACATGGAAAGCAAGACCTAGACTTATTTGTATGTTTATAAGTTAGTGACAGCCTGCTCATCCTTTACTAAACTCTCTACAAGAGCTTTGGAGTTAAGCATTTATAGAGCATCTTCTCCGATGACCACATTTTCAACATCTTGACCGATCAAACTGAGATTTCTTTCTCTATTTTTTTAATGTTGATCTACCTAATTGATTGTGCTATTAAATATTATACTAGTTTAGTCACAATATTTTATAGTAAATGATCATTGGCGTGCCATTGGTTTCTTTGGTTGAATAAAGATTACAAAGATCATCTTCTTTGAAATATGAACACTGCATTAACTGCTTAAGATAGCAGAGATACTGTCAGTTTATAAATGAATAAATTATCTAAGCGTATACGTCATAGAAATATTCTGTCAATGGTTGCAGTTGCAGATATGCTCTATGGTCTATATTATAAAGTTGAAATGTATTAATATTACTCTCATTTCCTTTTCTTTCTTAAATAATCTGTATTACTGGTTATATTTCCAAGCCATTTTTCTTCTATAAATTTCTTTTGGGCATGAAGTTTAAACTTGGATGTCTTTCATCTCTGAAATATGTTTGAAAGGGCTATCTTCTTTTCTAGTTTGTATAACTCATTCTCCGATAATTTCGGTGCTTCTAATTAGTGATTTGACTTGGTGACTCCTAATTATAAATTTATGATTAAGCGAACTATTGCAAATAGGCATGATATTGCTGACCAGAATTAAGGCTCACAAGATATATTTAAGCTATTTCTTATATATAAAAACACATTGATCTTAGTGCTCCTACAACCAAAAACAAAAGGTAAAAAATTTGATTATAACTCCTACTAAAAAAGTTAATATGGTTACATATTTTAAAATTTTAATTATTGAATTGCATTTTTTTATTTTCTTAACACGCATGTCAAATTTCGTACTATAGAATGCTATTTATTATTCAATCTATAAATTTATTTTTTATGCATAATTTTATACTACAAAAATTTAAAATTTAAACATTTTATTGATAACATAGTTATTAATCTTTGATCTTGTGTATAGAAATTTTGCAAGTACAGAAGATATACAACAAAAATGTAATTTAATTATAGATTTGTCAAAATTTATATTTAATAGAAAGAAAATACATGAATGGATGAGGACAACTAAGTTTGCCGTCAAATCTTGTAAAAAAGAAAAAGAGAGAAGGAGATCTTAATTAGCAAGTACTTTTTCCCAATAATTCAATTGATTTGCAAGTACTTTTTTCCAATAATTCAATTGATTTATCTTATATTTGTCAAAATATCAATAGAGCAAAGGGCACATTTGGATTGCTGATTCAAAGTATGTCACTTTTTAAAGTTGAGAAGTTAAGACACAACGTGCATTCAGGGCTTGACAAAACAAGTGCAGGCGGAAATTTCCTTGTCGAACACTGGCTAGGAAACTTTTTTTTTTTTTTTACTAACAGGCTAGGAAACTGTTTTTGATTAGTTTACATTCTCAAGTTTATCATATGTGCGTAATTGGTCTTTCAAGTTTGAAGCATGCGTAATTAGTCCCTCAAGTTTGTAAAATGAGTAATATAAGTTATTTTACTAACTGTCATTAACCGTATTACTTATGTGACTAACGGACAATGACTTGACATTTTATTTTAATGTTGTGGCATATTTTAATTAAAAAATTACAAATTAAAAGTACACATAAGAAAATTTTTTTACAATGGTACCAAATTTTTAAAAAAAAAATAAATAATAAAAAACTCTTCTTTTTTTTCTACCAATTGTAAATATATCAAAATTCGTGGGACTTACTGATGTGAACACAAACAACTTCTTCTTTTCTTCTAAATGACTTTTTTCTTTTTTCTTTTTTCTTTTTTTTTCAGGTCTTGCACGAAACTCACTGGTTGTCTTCTTCTTTCTTCTTTCTTCTTTCTTGTTTTTCTTTTTATTTCCTTTCTCTCTTGCACGAACCCCACACACTGGTGGTCTAAGGTCTCCTTCTTCATTTTTTTTTTTTTTTGGTGTTTACTGTTTTGCTATTTTGGTAGTCTTCTTGTTTCAAATAAAATAAAACCCAGTTGAATTTAACCCCACCAACAAAACAAAATTCATAAAAATAGATTCTCAAACCCAGAAAATAAAATCCATTTGAGTTCAACCCTCACCCACAAAACACAAACCAAATCAAACATTTAAAGAAAATAAAAGAAAGAAACAACAAAAGATGTTAAGACATATGGGAATCATGTTAGGAACATATGTCAATATTTTATATAATTGATTAATCCTTTGACAAAACGCATTTTACTTGTAATTGGGTAGATCTAAAATGTGTTTAATATTTCAAGGAATAAGGTTTTAAGTTCAAGTGTTAAAACCATGCAAATCATGTCCAAGAAATAAGTAAAGAAGTGCTGGATTTTAAAACTCGATAGCTAACTCAACAGCTAGTATCTATCAAGGTTTAAAAGCTGTTGAAACCCAATGCTCGACAGCTAGCTCGATAGATAAACTATCTATCGAGGTTTATGAAAAACAGATTTTTAGCTCTGATTTTCATCCAATTTGTGTGTATATGTTTGGGTTTTTTTTTCTCACAACCCTAAATATATATAAGGATTATTTTAAAGGCCATCAAAGGTTGTGTAAGTGTGAAACAAAGTGGTGTTCATACAAATTGTGACGAGAGACAAAATTTGCCCTAGTTCATCTTTCTCTTAAAGAAGCTACTGTATTTGTACACTGTAGGGTTTTGTAACCAAGGAGTTTCATGATCTTCATCGTGTGAAGAACTGAAGAACTTTGTAGCCAACATTTTTCTTAATTTGGTGAGTAAGCCGCATACTGGGATCCGCGCATCGAATTGGTTAATCACATACTAGAAGCCGTGCATTGAAAATGAGAGATTGTCACTACAAAATAAATCCAATTGGGTATTGGGGTAAGGATTCAACTATAGGTTGGTATAAGGTACTGTGATTACTTTATTTGTAACCGCTTGTTATGATAATAGTGAATTCTCAGGAGTGGTAACCTTAAAATCACCCGATGGAGTTTTTGTTGTGTAAGTTTTCCCTATTCGTAAACAAATCACCGTATTAATTTAATTTCCGCTGCATTTAGTTAATTGGCGATTTGTTTGTACTACCACGCATGTTGCATGCTAATTGAATTAATTAATTAACTTGACTAATTAATTTGTTAATTAATCACAAGGGGTTAATACATTCTTGGCCTATCAAAAGAGAAGCAAAGATGCTGCGAAGTGCTATATGATACATGCCCTACTTTTTTGCTACTATGCCTCTACTGGGATTCCATGGGTTTTGTTTCATCCCGTGGAGTGTCTGCAAATGTTTAGCTATTTTAGTTTACTTTGTTTTTGTATTTTGTTACAATTTTGTGTAGTTGTTATGTTAATATATGTCTTGTTAGTGTGTGTATCTTTATCAACCTGGTTGGGTTGTGAAGTTTGTGGTGTTGTAAGACTTTTTAAAGTGTGTTTCTGTTTACATTTAATAAAATCCCAGTTTACGCAAAAAAAAAAAAAAAAAAAAAAAAAAAAAAAATAGGACCTATTTCTGTAATTTTAATTTGAAAATTTTTAATTAAAATATGCCACATCATTAAAATAAAGTGTCAAGTCATTATCCATTATCTACATAAGTAACACCGTTAATGACAATTAGTAAAAGGACTTCTATTGTTCATTTTGAAAACTTGAAGGACCAATTGTGCACGGTTCAAACTTGAGGGACTAATTGCGTACACATGGTAAACTTGAGAGACCAATATCGTAGTTTCACCTTTACATTAACATAAATTGGAATTTGTCTTTGTTCATTTATTGGGGATGGGAATATCTTATGATTCTTATCATAATAGGAGGGAAAAATCATGCATAGAGCAGTTTCAACGAGCAAGCCAATAGTAGTAAAATACTAAGAGGCACACTATATATGTGTGTGTGTTGAAAGTATTAATGCAAAGAGTTTTGTATCTCAACTAGTACTTTCTGGTGTTTCTAACAAAAATGTCCATGATTCAAAACACTTTACCCTATTATAACTATAATATATATATATATATATATATATATATGAGGATCAAGTTTGATATTTTGGTACCTGATTGTTCATAGGATTGGATATAATTAAAATAAACATAACAAAATTATTGCATTACACTGCATTTATATGGAAATGGACCCTCCTCAAATTGTCATGTCATTCAAAATTTTAAATAATTAACATGACTATCTGTACACTCTATTAGATTTTAAATATAAAATCTTAATCATGAAATGTCAAAATGGAGGGGATCCTATTTTGTAGTGCTAGTGTCCACTCTCTTATGACTTAGGGAGGTTCTATGACCAACCAACCACAACCGAGGTTAATGGAGAGAGTTTAGACCCAACAAAATATCTACAAGCATCACCCATATAACTCACCAAATGTTAGGCTGACTTGAAGCCACCGTCTCAAAAGACGTATCACTCGGTGACAAGCAACTCACCTCAACATTTATTGTGCCCCAAAAATCTCATATTGCATTTAGGCGATGTAACTTGTCGATCCCCATTTTGAGTCGCCAATAGTGCTCCCCAACCAATTGGCCTAAGTGATAGGCATCATATCCTCTGAAAAACCTAAATCTATAGGACGTTTTAGGCTTGAAAAAGGCAAAATCCCTAACTATATAAGGGGGTTCTCACACCTAGCAAAGGTATGGGAGAAAACTCTAAAGAATTTACTACTGATTTCTCTTAATCTAAATCAAAACACTGACTTAACCATTTGAGTGATCTATGTCTTTCTTATAAGATTGAAGTTGTAATTACCATTAATGAGAGAGAGAGAGAGAGAGAGGGGTGTGTTCAATGTGGGATTGTCCTTAATTAAACAATAAACATGCATTTTGTCATGACCTAAGGAAAATGCTAATCACATTTATGCTTATACTTCAAAATGGATTAGTTAAGTTACAATTAAAACTCCTTATAATCACTGATATAATCTAATTCAACCTAGTAAACGTACACATGAGCAAATTAAATCTTATTCATTTACATTGAAATGAGTAAATTGAATTAGTTACGTCATCAATGTTTAAACAAATATTGATTATTACTACTATTTTTGTATCTATTTAAATATTTATAATATGATAAAACATGTTACGTATACACATATTTTTTGAACTGAATAATTGTGAGTTGAAAATACGATTTCATTTTTAAGAAATAGGTGTGTAACAAACACCGTCATTTATAATATGACAAAATCTAATCCTTGATAGACAGGATTTAAACATAGCAAATAATATGGAGTAATTCAATTTTTTAGTTCTTCTTCACCACTAAAAGACAATTCTTTCAGATTTAAAACCCACCCCTCAACTTCGCTGATCTCAGCCTGCGTACCATCCTTTTTTTCCACACGACTTTAAAGCGGTTCAAGTCTTCTCTTACAGATTAGAAAAGAAAGAGGGTTTCTAGTAGGCAGTAGCTATCCCAAACATCTATTATTTTTATTTTATTCTATATTTTATGTATTGCTTTTGTTATAAAAGTCATGGAAGTCTTTTGTTTAAATACAAGAGAAGACTTACAAGAAAACCAGTGAATTGAACGCGGTATATACTTGTGTATGCCCTCTTTTATTGTGAATATTATTCTTAAAAAAAAATTTAGAGAGTTTTTGATCTGAAAACTCCAGGGAATATGATATCATCTCGAGCTGGTGAAGCTAATGAGCCTGTAGAGAATTTCATGGATGCAAAACCTGTAGTGATCAAAGAATTTGACTTCTTTTCTGCTAATGATAACTGCGAGCTGCTAATTCCAAAAGGGTCACCAGAATTTCGACACCAAGATGACAAGGTTGCATCACCACCATTACTGACTCCAAAGGAGCCCTCCAATATTAATGTAAGTGTGTGTGTTTTCAATTTCATCTGCCTTTTCTTATACACATGTACATATTATGCAAACTGCGCTAGAGTAAGTTACTTTTTAGCTTGCTTTCTCATGCACAACATACATGGTTTTTTTTGTTTTTTTTATTTTATATATATATATATATATATATATATATATATTTATATGTTTATGAGTTTCTGTATATTCTTAACCTGAATATTCTTAGTATTTGATCCATAACTTCTTCTTTTATTTTTATTCATTTATTCTTTTTTGTAGGAAAAGGTAAGTATTTTTTTTAAAAGTATTTTATAGGTAAATATATATATATATATATATATATTAAAAAAACAAGTGTTAATATCGAGTTTCATATATATATGATATTCAGTTGAGTATGCTACGGGTCAAGCTTGAGCAAGTAAGAGATGAGAATCGAAATCTGAGAAGCTTGTTGGATCGGGCCACCAAGAATTACACAGCTCTTCATGATTACCTCCTTTCAGTGATGCAAAAACCAGCCGACGTTAATCATTCTCTGCCGGTAATTTTGGTTTCTCATCCTCTTATAAATCATCCAAACTAGATTTAGCTGGTTAATTGGTGTAGCAATTGTTCATATATAGTTGCAAACATTGAACAAGACCACTTTTTGTTTTTGTTTTTATATATGTATACATAATCATACCTTCAATCTCAATCTGTTTGTGAAGACTTGAGAGTAGCGTTGACCAATCTCATTTAATCTATTTTGTATTATTCAGAACAATTTGCTACTTTTGGCAAGAGTCTTTAGTTCAATTAGACTAATGTAAAAACTAAAAAAAAAAACCGTCTCCATTTGAGATGATCCATTTTACACGTCAAATTATATATTACATTTACAAATTTAAAAATGTATTTAGTGAATTAGATTTCAAAAATAAAATATTGACTCACTAATAATGAAATACATCATTTTATAATCAGAAGGATGAGAGACAAGTGGGTGGTTCGACCCTACCCGCCCGACAATCCAAAGACCCGGGGACATCTACTTCAATATTGGATATAAATGAGGCTTTGCATTCAGAGGACAAGACACAAGAAAGATTGGCTTCTCCAGAAAACAATAATATGGAAGTAATGTCGAAGGAAATGGACCACAGCATGACTGATCAGATTGGCAGGAAACATGGGTCCTCAAACAATGATGATGATGTTGATCATACAACACATCGTTGGGGTGCACTAGGACAAAACTTAGAGGAGGAGAATAGACCTGATCAACAGGTATTTTGCAAGAAGGCAAGGGTGTCCATAAGAGCAAGATCAGATGCCCCTTTGGTATGGTCATTAACTATAATTTGATATTCCTTTCAAAGTATTCATTTGAGAGTGCTTATTTTCATTGGTTTATAGTGTAGTTGTACCAACTACCAAGTAAAAATAAAATTTTAAAAATTTGTATATAAATCAAATAAGCTGGAAAAAATTGTGGCAAACTTAATGGAAGTAACATAACTCCATGAAGTAAATTAATGAAGAAATTTTGGTGTTTTAGATGAGCGATGGATGTCAATGGAGGAAATATGGTCAAAAAATGGCAAAGGGTAACCCCTGTCCTCGTGCTTACTATCGTTGCACCATGGCCACTGGATGTCCAGTTCGTAAGCAGGTGAGACTACTCTTTCATATAATTTTGAATGAATTAAATTTTTTAATCAAGCAAAAAAAATGTAAAAGAATACAAGCTGGTTATAGCCTAATCTAGAAACAAAAATGCCAAGCTTGTAACTCGAGCGTGGCTATAAAAGAGATGGGACAATGATTAGCAGGATCAGCAAGTGCATGCCTGGCTCGCCCTCTCCAAATCGTATCAGAAAAGAAACAAAAACACAGCTATTAGCTAGGTCAAAGTGTTCAATCAGGGCTATCAATGGCAAAATACGTAGTTTAATTGAAATTCTTCTTCTTCTTTCTTTTTTCCTGACACTCTTGATCTAATCCAATCCACATAATTTGGAGTATCATAATTATCCTCAAATTCTTGACATCTGATAGAACCCATATTGTGCTACAATGCCCTTAAGCTACATGGTTTTACTAAGCTAACTTTGATATCATATAATATAAACTCGTTAAGCCTCCACAAATTTATTTTTGTAATTTAATTTTATTAAAATAAATAAATGAACAAATTAAACAAATTACAAATAAAATCTATATACTTTTTTAAAAAAAAATCTATATACTAATATGCCAAGTTACCAACTCAAAAAAAGAGAGAGAGAGAAGAAGGACCAATAAAACAAGACAAAAGAAGCACAAAAATTAGAACCCGGTTACAGAGGCACGTCCTGTGGTGCTTTACATCACAGACTCACAGCTCAAAGTGGAAAGTCCAAACATCATGCTACAACTTAGCTGTCCATTAACTTTTAATGAATCAAATGTCTTTTGAACTTTGGTTTCTCCGTCTTTCTTGGAGACAAACATTAAAAATAACAAATGTCTTTTGATCCAATCAACCAACTCACCCAACTTCTTCTTCCTATGAATATTCCCAAACCACTCACTGCTCCATTCATTTCACACTCTCACGTTCCAAGTCCCTCACCTTGACACCTCTCCAATGGCAACTCCTTCTCCAACCAACCCTCCTTCTTATGTAAGATGCATCTTACATAACCCAAGTGTATACACAAAATTTCAAGTTTGAAAATCGAACAATTGAAATATTTCACAAATGTAAAATTTTTATTGATGAATGAAAGGGTACAGTGCTTTATATTTATATTCTATTACAAAAAACTAAT
Source organism: Quercus lobata (assembly GCF_001633185.2). Classification (NCBI taxonomy): domain Eukaryota; kingdom Viridiplantae; phylum Streptophyta; class Magnoliopsida; order Fagales; family Fagaceae; genus Quercus; species Quercus lobata. The sequence continues at coordinate 14,535,071 of NC_044909.1, read as the reverse complement.
CCTATGATTTAATGTTCTTGAAAAAAAAAAATTCACCTTGAGAATTGTGCCAACATAGTCTTGATTTGAATACAAAATATCCTCCACTCTAAAGTCTCTAATTGAAAAGTGGATTGGAATTTTTTTACGAATTGTGATGAATTTCTAATTATGCACCTCTTAAAGACTCTTTGTCCTTCGCATTCTTTGTATTCAAAAACTTATGAGTGGAACTTCATTAGGGATTTAGAGCTTGAATCGAGTATCTTCAAGGGATTAGAATTTTTGAAGTGTCTAGTGGTTTTGATACTTAATTCTAGTAGAACTCTAAGACTTGTAAGAATGATATGAATGAATGTTCTTAGAATATTCTTCACATTCGAAGGTTTTGATGTAGAAATTATTTGGGGCATTAAAGCTTGAATCCTATGGATCTTTGATGAATTAAAGTTCTTGAAGTTTTTGGGAGGCTTTAAAGCTTAATTCCATTCATATTCTGAGATTAAGATGAATGATTAAGACGAATATTCTTTGTATTAGAAGTTTTTGGATGTAGAAGTTCTTCATAGTTTTGGAGCTTGAATATGAAGTTTCAAAAGTTGAAAATTTTGGAGGCTTTGGAGCTTTATTTTAGTAAAATTTTGAAACTTCTGAGTAAGTTCCTCGCCTAAAACTAATGAATGACTTTATTTATAGGAGTCTTGGGAAGGTTTAATGATATAATTTTAATTTTGATTGGCAACAAATGTTATAATTTAAATGGAAAGGTTTTAAGTCTTGTTCTCTAAGGGACACATGATATTAGTTGATTTGTCAAAATGTCCTAATTTTACATAACACATGACAATATTTAATTAAACATCTTGTGCCACTTTAAATTAAAATATTGGCACATGTCAACATGAGATTGACTCTTGGATATTTTTTGTAATTTCCATTTAGTGACATTTGGAAAATTTCCATTAATTTTTTTTAATAACAATAGTGGAACCCACAAAATAGCATGTGACATCTTGTAATTGGCTGTTTTGACCCTACCATATGGACTTGTGATATGATGTGGAAATTTTATGATTGTTTGAAAATTTTTCTCTTTACACCAACAAAAGAAATAATCAGATTTGCGTTCATACTTCAAAAGAGTTTGTTAAGTTCCAATTAGGGCTTCTCAGCCATACTTGCTTACATATTTTATTTCAAACTAATAAACACCTAAGGTGAGACTCAGCACACATCTACATAATACAAACTTATCCAATATGCCAACCCACAAAATTCGAGATATTACAATCTCTCCACATAAATTCCTAACATTTTTGCTAGGGTTTAGATAGTATTTTAGTCCCCTCAAACCACATGGTGGTACTAACTTTAATACCATTTGACACAATTACAAGAAAACTCTATTCATATTTGCATTTATATCCTAAAAGAACTAATCAATTACAATTATGATCCCTTGTAATTGCTTATAGATCCTAATTTAACCTAGTAAATATATGATGTTAGACTTAACTCAAGTCCGCACAACACATACTTATCCATTCCATTTCACATGATAATCGGTATCACAATCAACTTTTATTTTTCGGATTTGAATGCTAAAATGCTCCCAATCTTCGTTTTAACTAATAATTATAATCCTATCTAAACGTTTGAAATTTAGGCATCATTAATGTATATTTGTGATTCAATTGATTTGGTTTTAAAGCATTCATTCTTATATATAATATAGATAAATCGGCTCTGGGCATTTTTTTTAAGATTCTTTTTACTGTTTTTAGCATTTAGTGGGTTTTAATTATCTTTTGTTATAAGTGAAAAATAATGTTCTAGGATCATACTTAAGCTCTTGGGCATAGAAGATTTTTTTTTTCTTTTGAAAACTCCTCCTAATGGTTACAAAAGTGTGTTAGCTAAGGCTACAAAAGTGCTTGTAAGGGCTAATAACAAAATAAGGTATCCTGTGAATATATAGAATATATGCATCTTCTTCCTCACATTATGTAGGTTTTATAAATATGTAGAGCCAACACAATATAACAAGAAATATTCATATATATATATATATATATATATATGATACATGAGATATTATAAAAAGCAAAATAGTATAGTAACATTCTTTTTGTTCTTTTATTCAATAATAACATTTTTTTTTGAAATTTAAATGAAGGGTGTGTTTGGATACCGTTTATTGTTGAAAACTGAAAACTGAAAATATTGTAGCAAAATAAGTTTTAAATGTGTGAATAATGCGATGGAACCCAATTTTGAAGTTATTTTTACTGAAAAAAATACTTGTGGATTTCATGAACAGTGCACGGAACCCACTGGAAAATATGGGATGTAGCTAAAAAGTGTTTTTCAACACTATCCAAACATACACAAAGTGTTGAATTCTCCTATTTTGTGTTTTTTAGTAGCAAGTGTTATTATTAAGTTATGCTTTCAGTGTATTTTTGTAGTGTATGTAATAGATTTTTCCCTATTATTAATGCTAGATATATGTGTTTGCAACAGGTGCAAAGGTGTGCTGAGGACGTGTCCATCCTCATAACAACGTATGAAGGAAACCATAACCACTCTCTCCCACCAGCAGCCACGGTCATGGCTAGTACAACATCAGCAGCAGTGAACATGCTCCTTTCTGGCTCAACAACAACTAGTAGTAATGGCAGTCACAAATATAACCCATCAAATCCAAGCCTCTTCCCATCAATGTTACCAAATTATGCTATCTCTCCCACCATGGCCACCCTCTCTACCTCTTCACCATATCCCACAATCACACTCGACTTAACCCACACCACTCACCACCCCATGCAACGCCCACCTAATTTCTCACTTCCCTCCCCACCAACTTTCTTCCCTTTGCCCTTGCATAATGGAGTTCCACAACAACAACAACAACTCACAGAGCATCATCATCATCCCTTGTACATGTCTTCTAATAAGCCACCCACCACATTGGTGGATACAGTCACTGCAGCTATTGCCACAGACCGAAACTTCACAACAGCACTAATGGCAGCTGTTTCATCGATCATGGATTCAACTCAGAACAAAAATAATGCTAGTAATATAAGTGGACAGGACACTTGTTCTGATGAAATGGCTGTAGTGCCTGTTGCCCCACAACTTCCTGATCAATCCTGCACCACTTTTGCCACAAATTAGTCCTAGCTTGTTTCTAAATGAAGAAACAAAACAAACTAGTACTGCAAGCACTGGATTAGTTTTAAACGTGAATATTAATTTGTTTGCCTAGCAATAAGAAGCTGGTATGTACAGAAATGTTTTTCAGTTTTGGTGGCTTGTATCACTGGGTTGGCAAGCATAAATTCCCATCCATTCGTGTTGTTGGACAATGGAAAAAAACGATGTTAATTATAGCTGCATTTTTTTTAAAACAATTTTCTTGTCCTACCCCTCTTGAAAAGAAAAGTTTGAACAATTTTCGTCCTAAACAATGCTGCATATTTTTGAATTTGTGGAACTCCCCAATTTTCTGTGTACTAGAATCCTCTACATTTAAAAATAAACAAAAGCCTCTGCATTTAAATAAGAGTTTTGAAACTCAATTTGACCTATTGATATTTTCAATAAAGATATCAATGTTCAAATCACTCATTCCTATTGTTGTAATTATTAAATAATCTCAACTAAAAAAAAATACCTATTGAATTATTATTATTTTTTTTTAAAAGCTCTATTTTTAAAGTTAATCTATTACATGGTGCAGATTAAATATTATAAATATAAATGTGTATCTTGTGACATATTATTTAAAATCTTAAATAATACCACACTATATATAGACATTGTTAAAGGTTCCAGTTAATTTAATTCGTAAAGTCATTATTAAATTTAAGATTTAGGGTTCATATTCTACCTACACCAAGAACTAGTTAGTGTAATTATCATGGAGTTGACGCAATGGAGAAAATTCTATTAATACAGGCTGGATCAAATGCAACAAGTGGATCAAATTCTCTTCTTTTTTTTGTTTTCTTTTGAATTGAAAAATAAAAATTATGATTAGGAATATTTAATTCTCTGTGAAGAAAGTCTTCAACAGCACCAGTGGTCTAGTGGTAGAATAGTACCCTGCCACGGTACAGACCCGGGTTCGATTCCCGGCTGGTGCAACTTCTTTTATTTATTTTTTTTATTCTTACCTCCAACAATCATTTCTTTCCACTTTTCAGCACAAAGATTTGCAGATTTTTTTATTCTTTACTTTCTTTACTTCCTAACAATGCTCGACCAAACATTTAACAATATCAATATGTAGTGGTTGAGAGGGAATTAAAGAAAGCAGAGACTCGGCAAAATTTTTGTTGTAGCTCTTTATGCAAAGTTGCAAACTTAATCCGTATACTAAAACTTTTCTTATCATATATGACCACAGAAGTAACATTTCTTTTTGCTATCATCTAATGCTAAACCGAATGATGTCACATTTATTTATAAACACACCAATTACCTTTACACAAAGCTTTAAAGCATTGGAATTTGGAAGTCAAAAGGGCATGTTACATATTGAAAGGGTCATGTACCCCTATCATTGCTTTACCACAGCCTGGCTTAGCTTTAACACCAAACAAACAATCTCCTATGCAGCTTTGGCAAATCCCACCCTGAGATTACCAAAATCAAACACTGTGTGGTATGCTCCCAGGAACAAATCTCCAAGAACCCTGCATTCAGACATTTCTGTAATACACTGTAGATTCATTTATATATCTTAACCTTCAAACTTGATGATGCATTAAGAAATGTAGAGTTTTCATGCATAATTAGGTGCATAGGCATCTGAATGCAAGTTCAGACTGGTGAAAATGTATGAAGTCAGAAGCCACGGAGAGAGAGAATAATCAAAGCCGTACCAGAGGGGTCCTTGAGGAGGAGGAACATCCAAAGCACCAAACCCACTAACGCAGACAGTGCCATAATTTTCTTCAACTCTGAGCGTGTACTGAGTTGAAGGTCCAAAAGGAGTAAGAGATTTTCAAAAACAATAAGCATATTTATATTAGGATTGGAACACAAACTAGAAGAGATTCATTATAGTATTTTGCTTTCATTCTCAAAATTTGAGGGTTTTTTATTTATTTATAGATAAGCTACTTGTGTAACAAAGAAATACATAAAGGTGATAGAAAAAAAAAATTGAGCAAGCTAGCACTGAATAAAAGCTTGAGCCCATCGAACCTTAATAGTTTTTGATTGTAATGAAAAATTGTGACAATGAAAATCAAATTATACAGAACATTTAGTCATGTGAGCTGTTATATTCTAAGGTCAACCCCATTTGATATTATGGCATGAATTATTATTTTCAATGGTGTATCATGTTCGCTCTTCCAAACAAAATGCAAAGAAGTTAACTAATGCATAAAAAGATACACACCTGCTCTGGAGAGAGGGGGAAGGATTTGTTCCCAATTGTGAATGAAATATATGGCATGCCAGCTATATTATCGCAGTCAATAAATGACTTTCCTATTGGATTCGGGAGCCTCTCACACAGCTTTAACAGATGGAAATTTAAAAATAAAAAATAAATTAAAAAAAGGGAAAAAAGAAAAAAATAATTGTTGTTAGTCCTAGTCTATTCTTACAAAAGTGATGTGACAATTAGAAGAAAAAAGTTCTATTCTTTGGAGAGAAATTACCTCATTTACATATGTAAATACTTTTTCCTTTGTTCTCCTTTCCTTAAGCTGTACTTGAATCCAGTAGACAATCATCCCACAAAAAGTACAGAGAGCACTCTCATGATCATCAACTGATGACCCGGCCTGAGTTTCATTATAAACCATTGATGCAATCCCAGTGCTGCAAAGTTTGGTTTTTCTTGTGATAACCGAGAATGAAGAAATACAAAATCTTCCCCACAATCATCCCATAAAACAACAGAAAAGGACGCAAGTTGATTACCTTAAATGATGAGTGCCATTGCAGAGTCCAACACCTACGCATATTGTCTCAGGTCTTACCTGCAAACGTGGGAAGTGAACTTTTAAAATTCTAGGAAGGAGCTGTAGATAACCATTGAGAGAGTTAATAGAAAAATTAAAGGGCTAAGGAAAACGAACCCCTTCTATTAGGTATTCCCATATCATACTGCCATACTTATACATGACAGTTTTACATTCTATACTCACAATCCCTGCCGCTCCAATGGCATGATTTATTTGAGCCACAATGGTCTGAAAACAAGGTAGAACAAAAATTGTCACAGAAGAAAATACTGCAAAGTGAGAAATTTAAACTAGCTTAAAGTATAGTATTGATACAGTTGGACCAGCAAGTAAGGATGTCCCCGAGTCCACAATGGCAGCACAGCCAAACTCGCATAATCCTGGAAATTTTAAAAGTTGTCATCGTTTATTATGCATGTATGAACTGAATAGAATGGAATGAGCTAAGTTGTACTTCTTAGGCCTTATATATCAAAATAATAACTGAAGAGATTATTTTCCTTTTTAATTCATGTAGAGAAAATAATAAATTACCCTCACAGTCAAAACACCTAGTGATCACTAATCAAGTGAACACATAAATTGGAAATTCACCAACAATTTGATAGTCCTTCTTGATTATTCATTTCACATTTTCAAGATTGTTTTAGATAAGATTTTGGCTTAACTGGATCAGAAAAGGCATAGACCTCATTTACTGTCAAGGCTGTGTCCTTCAATAGAACTAGTGCATACTTCAGCAAATTTAATTTCTTAACATATAATTCATTCATGCTCTAATTAAATTATCCAGACAGCTAAACACAGAAAGGAATGGAAATGTAACGGAACCTGTTGGTCTGTTTGCAATGAGAATGTCTCCCACCTCAATCTGGATAGATGAATTTAGTTTTAGTCAAATGTCACACAAATTGATGATAAGAAGATACTAAAGGGGAGTAACAAATTCTTAATTTTATAGACCTGCCAGTAATCCTGGTGGGTCAATGGGACATAAGTGTGGTCACCCCTAAAGTGCCTCCAATCGATACCCCCAAAGACAATCTCACCTCCCAACCTTGATGTTGGATCTCGATTTAGCCAGAAAGAGAATATTTGCTGACTTATATGATGTTGGAAAAACATATCATACCTGTCCTCAGAAAAGTCGTGTGCACAAGGCCTCGAAAGTTAGGAAATAAAAAATGGAGAATAGCCCTTTAAATCCTCTTCACTAATGAAGAAAAAAAGTATACAGTCAAATAGATACATCAAATTTAACACTAAATCATGTGAAAACTATACCACACTGGCGTGACATGCCCCACGGAAATATCCTGAAACCCAAGCCCAAGCACTCCATCATACTCTGTTGTTACGAATGGAAAAAATCCTTCCCGAGTAACCTCTACAAATTCCTGAAGGATAAGAGCTGACATAACATGAGTGCAATGAAAACATAACATATTTTAAAGTATGAATGAAACTTTGGGCAATTAAAATAAAAAAACTCAACTTGATCTTTAATGACAAAGTCCCCAACTCTGACATGATCTTGGCTGAAGAAACCAAAAACAGATCCAGAACCATAAGGGATTTTGCAATGTTTTCCTAAATAAGATTGAAAAACAACTTTGAGAATGATCACTGTATAGCAACAAAAAAAATACAAGATATGTTATGAATATTCAGAAATTTTTTTTACCGATTTTGGTATAGGTACGGGATAGCCTGGCCCTGTACTTAGAATGGATATAGCAAGCAATCTGCATACATATAGTCATGCTTTACAAAGGACTTCAATAGAAAGAAGGAGCATAAAACACAAGAACTCATATTAGTAAAAAAAAACATACAGACAAGACGCATTTTGAAGAGGGAACCCAAAGATTGGAGCTGCCAGTATCAAAGACAACAGTAAATATTTGGCGGGGAGTACCAATACCAATCTCTCCATAATACTGGGCATCATAATAATTCTTTAGATATATTATATCTGTTTTGAGAACATTTGAATTACTATTAGTATCCCCAAGACCTCTAGCATGAGAAGCATCTCTATTGGGGATTATTCTTGCAGCTTTTAGACTTTTAAGGTCTAAAGAGCGCTTCTTTAGAGCAATTCTAACTAGCCCATCATTATCAGAGGGAGTTGTGGAAGCCAAGGAGTCTGACAAAGCCCATATACAGATTGCAACCAGAAGACAGTACTTAATCCCCATGCTCATGCAGTCTCTGGTTTAACATAATAATAAGAATTTCAGAAAGCGTATATAACAATTGCATATTTGAATGAAGGCACAAAATACATAAACCAGAATGAAATCAAAGAGTGATGATGCTTATAATATTCATTTTTACAAACATTTGTCCAACAATCATAAATATAACAGAGAATTACTTGTTCCAAGTTCCCAAAAAGTGGTTGTGAATGCCTTATTTGCACACTACTTGATCATTTAAACTTTAAAGCCCCTCTATCAAGAAATTAAGTTTAATAAAACTATCAATGGCATGTTCATGCACGTATGAAAGAGCTGGAAAGTGCATAAAGGCCTATTAACCGCGAGTCATAACAATAAACACACAAACATAACAAAAGAAAAATCAGACATGGCTACTACTTATGATGATGATGAATAGTATAGTAGAGTAATAGGTAGGAAACTTCGCAGTTGATATACCTGATTTAGGACACAAGGTGGTCGTGGCTGATAATTGAGAAGTTATATAGATATATATACGTTTATGTAGTGAGTTGCCAATGCGCGAAAGAGTAGCAAGTACGTATAAGATGTTTTTGACTAAAGTGGTGGGTAACATAAGGTTTTGTCGTCCACTAGTCCATGATAATTATTTCCTTGCTAGCTAGTGTGTGTGCTGTCCTTAGTTTCATGGGAGTTATTCTCATTCAGTCTCAAACTAACATACTGCGATTACTTGTTCGATCAGGGAAGAGGAAACCACCACGTAACTTCGTGGAGTTGTAGGATGATATACATATATGCATGCTCTTTTGTTTTTGAGTACGGATTGACGAAACAACGTTGTCACTTACTTGACCACGCCACATACGATAATGAGTGATAATCTAACATGCCAAACGACACAAGATTCTGCATGCTTTTTAGCGGAAGACACGTCGTTTAAAGCAATGGTCAATCGTGTATAACAACCAATCTTCTCTATCACCCCTTTTTTTTCTTTGGTGAAAAGCTTAGGGAATTTAATTACTTGAAATAAGCATAAGTGTGTAGATAGCTAAGAATATAATCAGTGCGACATATGACATTGAAGAGCAACGATGAAGCAACACATTGAAAGCATAACTAGACATAACCAATAAGATCTCAAGTATAGATAGAGGCTTATTCTACAAGAAGAGACACAGTAAACACATTATAACTATAAAACAATAAATTCTACTTTTTTTTTTTTTTTTCAAAATTATGATTACAAAAAGTTTAGAACTCAAGGATAACACAAATCCATTGGAAACCATGTCTCCTAAGTCATTAGTTTAAATCAATGTTATTAATTCCGTTTTGATTTGTTTACTAAAATAAAATATTTCGATACTGGTCTATTTCAACGTACCATTTTAAAATGTTTTAAAATTCCTAAAAAAGGCACACACACATATATATAAAAGTATCAATTAAAGAAGTGTTACTATTATATAAAATAATGAATTTAATTTAATTGTCTAAAAAAATTTCATATAGTGGGATTAAAAAACCATTTATTATAATTTTTCTACAAATAAAATTCACATTTTGGATAATTGTAAAAAATACAATAAATGTGAGAGTTGAAGCACTTATTGCATGGACAAAAGTTATTAATATTTTAATTAATATATAGATTCTAAATAAAATTCATAAATGTTATGTCGACAATATTTTCATAATACTTTAACAACAAATTTTAAGTGACAAGTTATTACTAGTTGATATAGGTGGGCAAAAATTAATTTTAGTAGTAGGTTCAAATTAAAACCAATAACAACTTTCAACTTATAATTTGATATGAAAGTGTTGTGAAAATGTTGTAAAACATAACATTTTTACTAATAATAATACTTTTTTTAGTATAAAATTATAAACATTAATATATATTAATAATGTTATATACCATTGTACCTAGACAACACCTAGTCTGACACATGATTTTTTTTAACTTTTCTTTGTCATTTGAATCCAAAGCTAACCACAACTAATAACGTGTGGCTTAGTAAAAGTTGAAACTTAAAAGACCACTAGACTCTAGAAGACCGTAGAAACAAAAAACTAGAAAATTAAAAGAGTAAAAGAAGAAGAAGAGGGAGAAATGGAGAAGTGAGGAAGAAGAAGGAGATGAAAAAATGGAGAAGAGAAGAAGAAAAATGGCAACCAACGACATGATGGGGACTTCAGATTGATGGGTTTTTATTTTTTATTTTTTTTAAGTCCCTAAATTTGATACCTGCCAAAATGTATAGTTCAACCGAAATTAGTGGAACTTCCCGAAACTGGTCGAAATTTGACCCGAAGTGGAACATGTGGTATTATCGTACCAGATTGCATGCCGGTACGGGATATTTTGGCCATTTCAACCGGAACGGAACGAAATTAATAACATTGATCATTTCCAAAACTAACCATAACTATTAATGTGTGGTTCAGTAAAAGTTGAAACTTAAAAGAGTACTAGACCCTAGATGACAGCAGAAGCTAGAAAATTAAAAGAGTAAAAGAAGAAGAAATGGAGAAGAGAGGAAGAAGAAGGAGATGAAGAAATGGAGAAGGGAAGAAGAAGAATGGCAACCAGCAACATGGTAGGAACCTCAAATTAATGGGTTTGTAGTGTTTTTTTTTTTTTTTTTTTTTAAGTCAAAATTTGATACCGACCAAAATGTACATTTCAGTCGAAATTGGCCAGAACTTGACAAAATGGCCGGAACTTCCCGAAATTGGCCGGAATTTGATCCGAGGTGGAACGAGTGGTATTACCATACCGAATTGCATGCCGGTACAAGATATTCCAGCCATTTCGACTGGAACGAAACGAAATTAATAACATTGGTCATTTCCAAAGCTTTTTTTTTTTTAAGTCAAAATTTGATACCGACCAAAATGTACATTTCAGTCAAAATTGGCCAGAACTTGACAGAATGGCCGGAACTTCCCGAAATTGGCCGGAATTTGACCCGAGGTGGAATGGGTGGTATTACCATACCGAATTGCATGCCGGTACAAGATATTCCAGCCATTTCGACTGGAACAAAACGAAATTAATAACATTGGTCATTTCCAAAGCTAACCACCGTAGCTAATAATGTTTGGCTTAGTTAAAGTTGAAGTTTAAAAGAGTATTAGACTCTAGAAGATAGTAGACAGTAGAAACTATAAAATTAAGATTAAAAGAAGAGGAATAAGAGGGAGAAGAAGGAACAGAGAAGAAAGGGAGAAGAAGGAGATTTAGAAATGGAGAAAAGAAGAAGAAGAATGGCAACCAATGACATGGTAGGGACCTCAGATTGATGGGTTTATAGATTTTTTTTTTTTTTTAAGTCCCAAAATTTGATACCGACCAAAATGTACATTTCAGCTGAAATTGGCCAGAACTTCTCGAAACTGGCCTAAATTCAACCCGATGTGGAATGGGTGGTATTACGATACCGGATTGCATGCCAATACAAGATATTTCGACTATTTCGGCTGGAACGAAACGAAATGAATAACATTCACAAATGCTATGTTAACAATATTTTCAATCAATAAAATTCATAAATGTTATGTTAACAATATTTTCATAATACTTTAATAACAAATCCTAGGTGATAGGTTAGTACGTGTTGATATAGGTAGGCAAAAAATTAAATTTAGTAGTAGGTTCAAATTAAAACCAATAACAACTTTCAACCTATAATTCGGTATAAAAGTGTTGTGAAAATGTTGTAACACATAACATTTTTACTAATAATAATACCTTTTTTTTAGTATAAAATTACAAACATTAATACATATTAGTAATGTTATATACCATTGTACCTAGACAACACCTAGTCTGACACATGACTTTTTTAAAACTTTTCTTTGTCATTTGATTTCCAAAGCTAACCACAGCCAATAACATGTGGCTCAATAAAAGTTGAAACTTAAAAGACTACTAGACTCTCGAGGACAGTAGAAACAAAAAAACTAGAAAATTAAAAGAGTAAAAGAAAAAGAAGAAGAGGGAGAAATGGAGAAGAGAGGAAGAAGAAGGAGATGAAAAAATTGAGAAGAGAGAAAGAAGAATGATAACCAACGACATGATGGGGGACCTCAGATTGATGGGTTTGTAGTCTTTTCTTTTCTTTTCTTTTTTAAAGTCAAAATTTGATACTGGCCAAAATGTACATTTCAGCCAAAATTTGTCAGAATTTGAAGGAATGGCCGGAACTTCCCAAAACTGGCCAGAATTTGACCCGAAGTGGAATGGGTGGTATTACCAATTTGATACAAGATATTTCAGGCATTCCAAGCGAAACAGAACGAAATTAATAATATTGTTCATTTCCAAAGCAAGCCACAGCTAATAACATGTGGCTCAGTAAAAGTTGAAACTTAAAAGAGTACTAGACTATAGAAGACAATAGAAATTAGAAACTAGAAAATTAAAAGAGTAAAAGAAGAAGAAGAAGAAGAAGAGGGAGAAGAAAGGAAGAAGAAGGAGATGAAGAAATGGAGAAGAAAAGAAGAAGAATGGCAACAAGCGACATGGTGGGGACCTCAGATTGATGGGTTTGTATTTTTTTTTTTTTTACCTTTTTTAAAGTCAAAATCTGATACTGGTCGAAATGTACATTTCAGCCAAAATTGGCCAAATATTGACGAAATGGTTGGAACTTCTCGAAACTGGCCGAAATTTGACCCAAGGTGGAATGGATGGTATTACTGTATCGGAGTGCATGTTAGTACGAGATATTCTGACCATTCCGTGCAAAATGGAATGAAATTAATAACATTGGTCATTTTCAAAGCTAACCACAGCTAATAACGTGTGGCTTAGTAAAAGTTGAAACTTAAAAGAGTACTAGACTCTAGAAGATAGTCAAAGGTAAAAATTAGAAAATTAAAAGAGTAAAAGAAGAAGAAGAAGAAGAAGAAGAAGAAGTGGGAGAAGAAGAAACGGAGAAGAAAGGAAGAAGAAGGAGATGAAGAAATGGGGAAGAGAAAAAGAAGAATGGAAACCTGCAACATGGTGGGGACCTCAGATTAAAGGGTTTGAAGGGTTTTTTTTTTTTTTTTTTTAAGTCAAAATTTGATACTAGCAGAAATGTAAATTTTAACCAAAATTGGCCGAAACTAGATGAAATGATCGGAACTTCCTGAAACTAGCTGGAATTTTATCCGAGGCGAAACAGGTGGTATTACTGTACCAGATTACATGCCGATACAAGATATTCCAACCATTCCAATTGGAATTGAACGAAATTAATAACATTAGTCATTTCCAAAACCAACCACAACTAATAATGTGTGGCTCAGTAAAAGTTGATACTTAAAAGAGTACTAGACTCTTGCAGACAGTAGAAAGTAGAAACTAGAAAATTAAAAGAGTAAAAGAAGAAGAACCAAAGGGAGAAGAAGAAACGGGGAAGAGAGGAAGAAGAAGGAGATGAAGAAATGGAGAAGAGAAGAAGAAGAATGGCAACCAGCGACATAATGGGGATCTTAGATTGATGGGTTTGTAGTTTTTTTTTTTTTTTTTTTAAATCAAAATTTGATACTGGCCAAAATGTACATTTCAGTCAAAATTGACCGGAACTTGACGGAATGGCTAAAACTTCTTGAAACTAGCCAGAATTTAACCCAAGGTGGAATGGGTAGTATTACTATATCGGATTGCATGCCGGTATGAGATATTCCGGCCGGAATGGAAAGAAATTAATAAAATTGATCATTTTCAAAGCTAACCATTGCTAATAATGTGCGGCGTAGTAAAAGTTAAACTTAAAAGAGTACTAGACTCTAGAAGATAGTAGAAAGTAAAAACTAAAAAATTAAAAGAGTAAAAGAAGAAGAACAAAAGGGAGAAGAAAGAGATGAAGAAATGGAGAGGAGGAAGAAGAAGAATGGCAACCAGCAACATGGTGGGGATCTCCAATTGATGGGTTTGTATTATTATTATTTTTTTAATTTTTAAGTCAAAACCTGATACTAACCGAAATGTACATTTCAGCCGAAATTGGTCGAAACTTGACGGAATGGCTAGAACTTCCCGAAATTGGACGGAATTTAACCCAAGGTGGAACGGGTGGTATTACCGTATCGGATTGCATGTTAGTACGAGATATTCTGGCCATTCCGACCGAAATGGAACGAAATTACTAACATTGGTCATTTCCAAAGCTAACCACAGCTAATGTGTGGCTCAATAAAAGTTGAAACTTAAAAGAGTACTAGACTCTAGAAGATAGTAGAAACAAGAAAATTAAAAGAGTAAAAGAAGAAGAACAAGAGGGTGAAGAAGAAATAGAGAAGAGAAGAAAAAGAAGGAGATGAAGAAATTGAGAAGTGAAGAGGAAGAATGGCAACCAGCAACATGGTAGGGACCTCAGATTGATAGGTATGTAAATTTTTTTTTTAGAGTCTCTAAATTTGATACCGGTTGAAATGTACAGTTCAACCGAAATTGGCGAAGCTTCTCGAAATTTGACTCGAGGTGGAATAGGTGATATTACAGTACCTGATTGCATGTCGGTACGAGATATTCTAGTCATTCCGGTCAGAACGGAACAAAATTAATAACATTGATCATTTCCAAAACTAACCACAACTATTAATGTATGGTTCAGTAAAAGCTGAAACTTAAAAGAGTACTAGACCCTAGAAGACAGTAGAAACTAGAAAATTAAAAGAGTAAAAGAAGAGGAACAAAAGGGTGAAGAAGAAACGGAGAAGAGAGGAAGAAGAAGGAGATGAAGAAATGGAGAAGAGAAGAAGAAGAATGGAAACCAGCGACATGGTAGGGACCTTAGATTAATGGTTTTTTTTTTTTTTTTTAAGTCAAAATCTAATATCGATTGAAATATACATTTTAGTCAAAATTGGCTAGAACTTGACGGAATGGCAGGAACTTCCCAAAATTTGCTAGAATTTGAACCAAGGTGGAATGGGTGGTATTGCCGTACCAGATTGCATGCCGGTACGAGATATTCTGGCCATTTCGGCTATAACGAAATGCAATTAATAACATTGATCATTTCCAAAGCTAACCATAGCTAATATTGTTTGGCTCAGTTAAAGTTGAAGTTTAAAAGAGTACTAGACTTTAGAAGACAATAGAAAGTAGAAACTATAATATTAAAAGATTAAAAGAAGAAGAACAAGTGGGAGAAGAAGAAACAGAGAAGAGAAGAAGAAGAAGAAAGAGATGAAAAAATGGAGAAAAGAAGAAGAAGAATGGCAGCCAACAACATGGTAGGGGCCTCAGATTGATGGGTTTTTTTTTTTTAATTCCCAACCTCTGATACTGGCTAAAATGTACATTTCAGCTGAAATTGGCTGAACTTCTTAAAATTGGCCAGAATTTGACCTGATGTGCAATGGGTGGTATTATGGTACCGGATTGTATGCCAGTACAAGATATTTCGGCTATTCCGGATGAAACGGAACGAAATTAATAACATTGGTCATTTCCAAAGCTAAGCACAGCTAATAATGTTTGGCTCAGTTAAAGTTGAAACTTAAAGGAGTACTAGACTTTAGAAGATAGTAGAAAGTAGAAACTAGAAAATTAAAAGAGTAAAAGAAGAAGAAGAAGAAGAAGAAAAGAAGAGGGAGAAGAAAGGAAGAAGAAGAAGATGGCAACCAATGACATGGTGGGGAACTCAGCTTAATGAATTCGTAGGTTTTTTTTTTCTTAAGTCAAAATCTGATACCAGTCGAAATGTACATTTCAACTAAAATTGGCCGAAACTTTTTGAAACTAGCTTGAATTTCCCGAAACTGGTCGAAATTTGACCCAAGGTGGAATGAGGGGTATTACTGTACTGGATTGCATGCCGGTATGAGATATTTTGGCCATTCCGGTTGGAACAAAACGAAATTATTAACATTGGTCATTTCTAAAGCTAACCACAGCTAATAATGTGTGGCTCAGTAAAAGTTGAAACTTAAAAGAGTACTAGACTCTAGAAGACAGTAGAAAGTAGAAACTATAAAATTAAAAGAGTAAAAGAAGAAAAACAAAAGGAAGAAGGAGAAACAGAGAAAAGAGGAAGAAGAAGAAAGATCTGAAGAAATGGAGAAGAGAAGAAGAAGAATGGCAACCAACTATATGGTAAGGGCCTCAAATTAATGGGTTTGTAGTTTTTTCTTTTTTTAAAGTCAAAATCTAATACCGGCGGAAATGTACATTTCAGTCAAAATTGGTCAGAACATGACGAAATGGATGAAATTTCATAAAACTGGTTGGAATTTGACCTGAGGTAAAATGGGTGGTATTACCATACTAGACTGCATGCCGGTATAAGATATTCTGGCCATTTTGGCTGAACAGAGCGAAATTAATAGCATTACATTAAATCTCTCATCCTTTACCCTTGGAGTTGAAACTCAAAAAAAAAAAAAAAAAAAAAAAATCAACAAACAATTGAATTAGGACCTACATGGCTCTACTTCTACTTTTGGTTTATGATAAAATTATTGCATCCATTGAAATTTTTTGACATTAACAAGTCAATTTTATTAAATGACTAATATAATTTTTAAAAAATGTAAATTGACATGATAAGAACAACGTAAATTTTATAATAAATTACTAATGTATAGACCGTATTTACTCTTTTTTTTTTTTTTTTTTTTTTTCATTTAACATTTGAGTGATGATCTATAGCTTAAATCAATGACCTAATAATTATAGTCTGGTTCATTTATTATAAGCATAGTCTATATTTTTTAACAGGCATTGTACACAATGATTTGCTCAATTAACCTAAAAGCTATTATATATATTAAAAAAGAAAAAGAGGTTGAAATATACTGTTAATTCTTAAAGTTTCCCTAATGAGTGACTCTGGTCACTAAAGTTTCAAAAATAAACTTGGACAATTAAAAGAAAAAAAAAAGTTACACAGTGAGACGACCTATTTCGACACAATTCTGCCCATCCCATGTCACAATTTAAATCAAATCTTCTGTTTCATATACATGAAGCAATAAATTTAGTGATCAAATGGTGAAAAATAGTGCGATTAGGGAAAAATGGAAAAACCCAACGGAACAGCATATTTCTGCCCCAAAAAAAGGCCCAAACCTCTTTTGGACCTACAAGATTGGGCGCCACTACCCCACGAAAGGCCAGAGCCATGTTCACAGAATGAATTTGGGCTTCGGCCCAACTCGGTCCAGAAAAGATGAAAAAGAAGCCGAAAAGAAAAAGTTGCAGAATAAATTAGAAAAAGTTGCAAGAAATGCAAATGTTTATACAAATTTAACTTAGCACCGAAGGAATGAGAGAGTGAGTAGTGAGTAGTGAGTAGCGAGTGAGTTTATTTTGAAAATCAAAACGAGAAGAGAGAGAGAGAGAGAGAGAGAGAGAGAGAGAGACAATGAGTTTGGATGATGAAGAGTGGGAGTGGGACTTGAGTGCGGAAGAACTCGATACTCTTGAAAGAGACGCTCTCTTGAAATTCGCCGCTAAACCACCACCACCACCACCACCAACACCGCCACCGCCGTCACCGTCACAGCAACAACAACCGCACTCTTCACATTTCAACAACAATAACCACTACTTTGATCGCTCCCCCTCCAACCCCATTGCTTCTTCTTATTCCTCTAACAGGGTCTTTATTTTTTACTCTCTCACTCTCTTTATAAAGTTTTACTCCATTCTTTTCTTTTAATTTCTAGGGTTCTTTATTTTTTTTTATTTAAAGTTCATAATATCTTTAACCTATGTCAAACTGCTTGGTTTTTTTTTTTTTTGGATTGTGATGGTTTATATTTGTAAATATATTTTTACAGGTTGAACAAGCTTTGCCTATATCTCCTCGGTCCAAAGTATTGCCCTCATCAATCCCATCTAAACCAAACTTTGGTTTGTTTTTCTAACCTAGTTTACTATTTCCTTTCTTTCTGTTTTTAAACCAATTATGTGCCTTTCATTTTCTCCAAAATTATATGCCTTTTTATTTGACTGATGCTTAGGATATTATAAATTTTACATGTCACCATCACAAATAAGTAATTCAAACACTCATTTGTTATGTTGTTTAAGTGGGCACCAATCATACTCTTGCCACATTAGTTTGTAAATTTTTTTTTTTTTTTTTTGGTAGTAAAATTTGTTGTAACTTTAGCATTTTCCTTTTTATTTTATTTCCTTAAGCCCAAAGGTATGAGAAAGTATCTCATGCATCATCTAGGTTGCACAACACTTCATTTGGGATGTCGTATCCATATCCTACCTGACATATCATGTTATCATTTTTCATAATTTGCTTGTGTCGATGTGTCTTACCCGACATGTCATGTTATAATTTTTCAAAAATTGCTCATGTTGCCATGTAGTACCAGTGTATCTGCATTCATGCTTCCTAGTACATCATCGTATATGTGGGGTCCACAAGCTTCTAGGAGAGGATGTATATATTCGATGCATGAAACAATTATTGTAGAGGCGGAGGTGTTTCTACCCATTGTGGACTGACTGTGACTCTCTCTCTCTTGTAGTATTAAGAAAGAGTTCTTTACAATCACTGAAGATTAAATTTGTTGAATGATTGAGCATGTGAGAGAAAAGAGAAAAGTGGAAGGTTTGGCTTGATTGCCTACATCCATAGCGGAAAGCCCTTGATGGCTACCTTGTTGCTATTGGAGTGTTTGTACTATGAACCCAATGTAGGGTTTATATAGTATTAGAGAACCCTAGACTAAACTAGATTAGTGTGCTTGCTCTACAAGTACATGGACCTACAAACACACATATAAACACACATATAATAGAAGGGATTCATTTCTCTGTCTCTTAACTGTCCCTACTCATTAAATCAACTAATCTAATTGCCCTTCTTGTTATGTCATTTTGGTTGTAATTTATGATTATAAATTCATGTCAGCTAGTGTCTGACTATATTTGGCTTTCTGTGATCAAAGATGAACCTTTGTCAAAGCCTAAGGCATCCGTCAAATTTTTTCTTCATGCCACCGGAAACATTGCTGCTAAATTTTTATATGACCAGGTATTAACTTCCATCTGCTTGCAGTGTGTTCATTCTTTATCATTGAGTGTGACTCTTATCTTGCTTATGCATTATGTTTTATTTTGCATCAGGTACTAGTAGCTGCGTTCCGCAAAATTCCCAAAGCTTCTTGGAATGCAAAAGAAAGGTCTGTGTGTGTGTGTGTGTTTATTTTTTATAGTTATATCTTGTATGACTTCGGAGTTATGATTACTTGTTCTACGTATTTGCTGGAGTTATTTTGAGGGTGCTGCCTCAGTTTGATGTATAAGTGTATAACTATTGGACTTGTAGGTTGTGGATATTCCCGATATCTTCTTT
Organism: Quercus lobata; assembly: GCF_001633185.2. NCBI lineage: Eukaryota > Viridiplantae > Streptophyta > Magnoliopsida > Fagales > Fagaceae > Quercus > Quercus lobata. The sequence continues at coordinate 14,515,586 of NC_044909.1, read as the reverse complement.
ATCTTCAGCAGAAAAAGTTCTTAGTGAGATACCTGGTTACAATGTTGAGGTAATACTTTTGCCCTTTCCAGCTCTTTATAGTTGGGTGCCTCCAATGGTGGTTTATTTTGAACTCATACGAATCAAGTTCCATTATTTCTAAGGTGATTTTATGATACTTTTTCCCAGGTGGAGGACATGGATCCTTTGGTGCATCGTGCTATTGCTGCTGCCTCTGCTGTTCCAGATCTTCGAGGTAAGCAATGTGCATGTATAATAAAATTGACTTCTAGAATACATTGTCTCTGCTTTGACAATTTTCAGATATTATATGTTTTCTTTCAGTTTGCTCTATGTATTAAAAAAAAAAAAAAAAAAAAAATTGGCCCCACGGGGACGGAGAAAGTAAGATTTGAATTGGTGACCTCCACTTCATGAGGTGTGATCCTCAATTGATTGTGCTACCCCTTGGGCACATTGCTTAATCTATGTCATCATGCTTTTCTAACATCATATCCATATGAAATCTATGAGTAACCAAACATAGAATAAGCATGCACAATGATGATTAAAGTGTCATTGAAAGTGGATTTTATGCTCAATGGCAGGACAATTCTGGGGCTTCGTTTTGGATTTTATATATTTATTTATGTCTTTTTGTTCTAAAGTAGTATTTTATATACTTTTTTGGATTCCTTTTTCATTTTTTAAACACTTTCTGAAGAGGCTTTTCTTTTGTCCTGCCTTATTTCAAGACCGATATGACAGGATGCCTAGCTTTATTGAATCTAAGCTTTTGCCTTTTCAGCGAGATGGTGTTAGGTACTTTTCCTCATTAGACTACTGTCATTGAACAGGCATTGATTAATATTATCCAGTAACATGTTGAAGATTCTCTCTTGCTTAATTATAATTGAACTATGGTAATATTTGAAACTAACATGCATATTTATTTGCTTTTTTTAGGTTTGTGTTGCAGCATGGAGGGCGTGTTCTCCTAGCAGATGAAATGGGATTGGGAAAGACTTTGCAGGCATTTTATTCTCATTTGAACCATGAATAAAATTTCATGAGGTTTAAGCATGTATATTGACTTCATGTGGGTTTTGCAGGCTATTGCTGTAAGTGCATGCATCCGTGATTCATGGCCTGTTCTTATTCTTACCCCATCTTCCTTACGGCTGCATTGGGCTTCTGTAAGTGTTCCTTTGACCTCATATTTCAGACTATTAAGGTGGCTCTTGCCCACATTGCATTTACTTTCTCCTTTCTTGCAGACAATTCAGCAATGGCTGAATATTCCTCCATCAGATATGCTTGTATGTTGTCTAAACTAAAACTTTTCTGGTTGCCTTTACTTTTCATTGCTGAAGCTGGAATTTTGAGCACTTTTTTTCTCTTGTCATTGTTTTCTATTTCTGTGAAATTGATATATAGTTTTTGTTGTATTGGTCAATTTTTTATAACATATTTTTTTCTTCCCTTGCAAACGAGTTAATGTCTAGGTTGTTCTGTCTCAATGTGGTGGTTCAAACAGAGCCGGATATACAATAGTGTCATCAAGTACCAAGGGCTGCATTCGTCTTGATGGCCTATTCAACATCATCTCCTATGATGTAGTCCCTAAGCTACAGAATCTACTTATGGCATCTGAGTTTAAGGTAAGTATTGCTCATTCTACATTTTTTTTACCAAGCTTTCCTTTAAGTCAATATTTAATTGTTTATTCTTTGTCATCTTGGATCTTTGCAATTAGGTGACTCTAAAGAGGACATTGCCTGTGGAAGTGCAGAATTAGTAGTGGGAGTTACTTTTGTACCATCATTTTGTCATGACAGATATGATAGTAAATAAGACAGTTTGATGCTGAATCTTTAAAAAAAAAAAAAAGTAATCATGATGCTGAATCTTCGAAACATGTGAATGAAAAAATAATAGCAGCTGAAATGAGGTTCAGATGGATGAGAGGCTTCTCTTTCTCTCTCTCTCTCTCTCTCTCTCACACACACACACACACACTTCATATTTTTGTTTTCTAAAGAACTTAAAACTATTGGATAATTGTATCATATATATATATTTTTTTTTCATTTACTTCTTTCAAGTAGAATTTTTTAAATAAAATATATTGTAGTACATATCTCAAATTACAGTGTAAAATTGATAAAATCCTTCCCTCTTAAACATGGAATGATGGAAATTTAAGTAACAAAGATGATGTTATGAAGCTAATAATCTTTTATTTTTTAAAAAGAAAAAGCATTAAACAATATGATGCAATGGATATGGTCATTATTCCATGTTATAATTTTTCCTCTATATGAGGTCTTAAACTGTATAACACTTTCTTCTAGAATTTTTTGGGCAAGACAGAGAGAGATTGTACATCACATATATTCATGTAGCTTATAATTTCTTATTGATAAATATATTTGCTCTTAGAAATGATTCATAAATTCTTGTTATTCAGGTTGTGATTGCAGATGAGTCACACTTTCTCAAAAATGCTCAAGCAAAGAGGACAACTGCTTCTGTTCCAGTCATAAAGGTTTGTCTTTCTTGATAAAAGATGACTCTATGATTGCATCTGCTAATTTTATTCATTTACTATGTTTATTCACAAATATTAATCATAGGTCTTGCTCTTTTGTAGTACATGATTATGCTTGAGCCTCTCTATAACTGATACTTCATGTTGAATGCTAGCAAGGTTTTAAAAACCGGACTGGACTGGCCAGTCCGACCGCTTGAACTGGGAACTGGCCACCAGTCTGGTCTGGAAAAAAAAAAAAGCCTAAAACTAGTGAAAACCAGGAACTGGAGGCAAATCCGGTTTTGCCCCGGTCTGGTTTTTAAAACCATGATGCTTAGGTTTCTCAAATGTTGTCCCCCTTCTGCTATTTGAAGGAGTGTTAATTTTGTTTGTGAGCTAGTTCAGTTAAGAATGATTTTTAATGGCTTTTCAAGAAATCGTATTAGTCAGTTTGAGGAATTTTAATTTTCTTTTAAGGAAGCAATCAGATTTAAATATTCTGTTTGGGCATTTATTATCTATTGTATATTCGTCTATCCAATGCTCAAGTCCTGAATAGGCCTATAACTGTAGGGATAGGTCTTTTATACTTTCTAGTGTATTACTTTATCACTAATCTCCAGGCATTTGAATTGGAAACCTTATGATGATCTTCAATCACATCACATTATAAACTCTGGTGGCTATGTAATCTGTCACTGGATTTGCTTGTGGTGGACAACATTGACTTCGTACAAACCTTGATGACAACTTTGAACAAATTAATCTGACACCTTGATGTAGAACAAACTCTGATTTCAAAACTGATTTGTGACAAAACCAAAATTTGATACAACATGAAAATTAAGAACAAAAACAATAAAATTAGCTTAGAGTTGGCATTTGGGGTTGTATGGGGTGGCTGGTGTACCAGACCAGTTTCTGCTCCATATGGTGTTGGTTTGTGGAAAAATATTAGTCGGGGATGGCCGTCTTTTTCACATTTTATTTTGTATGATATTGGTGATGGGTTGAGGGTGAAGTTTTGGCAAGACTGTTGGTGTGAAGAGACACCTCTTGCTGTCAGCTATCCTGATTTGTTTAGATTTTGCCGAGATAAGGAGGCAAGTGTGGCTGAGGTTATGAAGTTCTCTAATGGGGTCCTTTTTTGAGATGTAAGTTTCTTTAGGGGTGTTCATGCTCGGGAATTGGAGGCTGTGTCGAGCTTCATGGATACCATATATGGCTCTATAGTAAGGGGGTTTGGTGAGGATAAGATGAGTTGGAAATTAGATAAAAACAAGGGGTTCGTGGTTGATTATTATAGTCTTCTAGTGGGCTCTAATGATTTTTTTTTTCCTTGGAAAAGTATTTGGAATTAGAAGATCCCTTCTTGAGTTGCTTTCTTTAAGCAGAAGATTCCTTCTCAAGTGGCATTCTTTGTCTGGACTACTGCTTTAAAGAAATGCTTGACGATTGACTATTTATGAAAAAGGAAGGTAAGGTTTGGATATTGGATTGGTGTTATATGTGCAAGTGTAATGGTGAATCAGTTGACTATCTCTTTCTTAATTGTCCAGTTGCTATGGATTTGTTATGCATAGTCAGTTGTGGGGCTCCTTGCTTGCTGGCAAGGCAGGCTTGGTCGTCATTGAAATGGTCATATATTGTTAATTGTTCACCATTTATTAATGTGGTTTCTTTGGAGGGAAAGAAATAGTAGGTGTTTTGAAGATAAAGAGAGATCCATACTAGACCTCAAGTTATTTTTCTTTAGAACTTTATTGGATTGGTTGTCTGCTTTACAAAACCAATCATTCTCTTCTTTTCTTGATTTTCTCGATTCTTGTAATTTTTGTATTGATTTCTTGACCCCTCTGTACATTTCCTGTGTACTAGGGTGTTCCTTTTTTGATATCAATAGAAAAATATTACTTATCAAAATAAAAGAAAACTCAGGAATCAGCACCTAGGTTGATTGGAGTTGGTACCAGACCATTGGAAAATTATCAAGAAATTTTTTATATATCCTTAACTTGTCTCTATAGGAGTACAATAGACTACTTGGTCTAAGCCCTAATTCTAGTCAACTAAGGCCATATTATTATACGTATATGTGTATATATGAAGAAGAGGTGAAGGCAGTGGTGGTGAGTGAAGGCTGATTATGAATTAAAAACCACGCAAAACTGCTCAATAGAATTCTGGTTTGTACATCATTGGGTGGAAAGACATACTGTGAATTACAAAATATCTTTGACTCTAGGAAATTTAAATAAACTGCTAATAACCTAACTAATTAATAAGACTTAAAATAAAATCCAACCGACCAATAAAAATACAATTGACTTCCAAAATTAAATAAAACTAAATTAATATAAAATTTAATTCATACTTAAAAAAAAAAAAGAGATAAAATTTTCTTCATGCTCCCCGCAACACACCCCTTGCACACAAGAAGCTTAAACAGTTACATTTTTTCCTTTGGTCTTGCTAAGCCCAATAAAATGTGCTCATCTGTTAGTATGAGAAGCACCTTTTAGCTTGCCATGCAATTTTCTTCTCCAACTATCTCAAATGGACAAGTTCAATAGATATAGCAGATTAAGATACTGAAAATACCGAATACATCAATACTTTTTCATGATTGAATGTAAACCTTCCGCAAACAATCATTGTACTACATATTTTAGCTCATTCTCTTTGATTTTTTTATTTTGGTCTGCAATAGTGTAGAATATAGTTCATGTAAGGTTACTTATAAAAAAAAATACATAGTTCATGTAAAGTGGGCCAGCTGCATGTTGATCTACATGTGTCTTTTTTCTCTTGTTCTTTGTCTGTACAAAACTGACATTATTAATGATTTCAGAAAGCTAAATATGCAATATTGCTTAGTGGAACTCCGGCTTTATCCCGACCAATTGAGCTATTCAAGCAGGTACTTTTGCTTGCTATTTTTATGGTAAAGTGTTACCATCAAAAGAACAAAATTTATAATCATTCTGTACAAAATTGTGGTTCACTTTGCAGCTGGAAGCATTATATCCTGATGTATATAAGAATGTTCACGAATATGGTAACCGGTATTGCAAGGGTGTAAGTGACAAGTCCTTTTGAATTTAAAACCTGTATAGTTTATTCATTGTACTGTTATATAGTTCTTTAAAAATGCCACATCTGTTGCTATCTTGCAGGGAATCTTTGGAATTTATCAAGGTGCAAGTAACCATGAAGAATTGCACAATTTGATCAAGGCAACTGTGATGATCCGCAGACTTAAAAAGGATGTTCTTACTGAGCTTCCTGTGAAGCGTAGGCAACAGGTAGTTTTTCTTTCCTTGTCTTTAATCTGCAGCTGAATCTGTAGTTGGTCTTTTATTTTGATCTTTTCATTTGATAAATGTTAACTCTTATAATGTTGTTGGATTGTAGCAAATGATTTCTCTTTGCCTTTGTAATTACCGAGTGGTTTATTTTGCTCCAATTAAAAAAAAAAAGGCTGGTCTGTAGCATCAGTGGGTTTGTGGGATGCAGGCATTTAGTCTTGCAATCCAAATTGGGAAAAGCCATGCAGTTTGGTTTTGGAGACTTTTGTTCCAGAATTTTGTTGCAGCTGTTTTGACATTTAAAAGTCCATATTGTGGATGAAACTCTGATGTGCTGGGAATAAAAATTGATTGAAAATGATAAAGTCAGTGTGCAGATGGTGATGTCAGCACACCTTGGTGGCTTGGTCATATGATGTTGACCACCAGATTGTTCTAATGTGTTCTGGGTTGGATTGATATGCTCTGATACCTAGTTGAGTTGTAAAATATGAGAGAGATATTTGAGAAAATGTGTAGTGCTTTGTTAATCAATCCCTCACCTTAGCACGTCTTTATTAGGGTTTATGATATGATTACAAGAATAACCTTAAGCTATTGTAAAATAACATTATATTATATAAAAAAAAAAACAAGAAGTACCTTTAATAGTTTTTTTGGGAACTCTTTCTCTTATCCAGACAAGAAATAAACATTAATTTGAAATTCACTTGGCATTGCCAAAATGCTTAGTAATTCTTGTCCATAGTACACCTCTCTCTCTCTCTCTCTCTGCTTGTGTATGTGGTTCATGTGTGTGTTTTGGGGGAAATGTGTTTGCACAAGTGCATTTATATGCACACAGATAAGCATTTCTGTCTATGTACATTTGCAAGCCCTTGTGCCCAATATTGTATATGTATTGGTAGGAAGTTAGAAAATATGTTTATCTTTATGGTTCCCGTGTAACATTTTATAATTATTCTTAATTGATTCTTAGGTCTTCCTAGAATTGGCAGAAAAGGACATGAAACAAATCAATGCTTTATTCTGTGAGGTAATTTAACTCGTTGATTTTTATTTATTTATTTTTATTTATTTAACTTTCTCTGATAACATTAATTATGAATATTTTGGAAAGCAAAGTTTGGTCACTCATGAATTGCAACTGTAGCTGTTTATGGAAGTTTAGTTTGGATGATGCCCTAGGGAGATTCTGTGTAATACTTATGGTTTCATGGTTGCATGGTATGCGATTCTGAGTGTGCATTTGATATAGCCTATTTCCATTGGCTTATTTTTGCTGTAAAATAAATAAGTAACTGGGTAAAAAAGTATAGCTATACCTAGAAAAAGTGGTGCTTTAAAATCCTGTACTTTGGCCAGCTCAAACTATATTGAACAGATGCTAAAGATGTCAAACAAGTGAAACCAGTTTCAGTGATTCTTAGGTAAATCTTCCAGGGTCAATTTGACTTATCCTTGGCCGCTGGTTGAGGATATATTTTGATTTTAAACTACGTATCACTTATTTGATGGATATTATAATGTTGAACTGCATTGGACTCATACATCCCAAAAGTGATTGAGCAAGTGGAGCATTTTTCTCCTCCCAATTTTTGTTAGCACAATTCTTTGTCCTTTCCTTCACAGCTTGGTTTTTCCTTGCTTACTCTTTCTTCTAAAAGGCTCCCATATTTCTTTTCCACATATCTTATACAGTTGTATTTTCTACTTTTCCCATGCATGTTAGTCTTATTATCTTCTACAAAGTATGTGTGTTATTCATTCTTTGTAAATGATTTCTGAAAGTTCTTAAAGCTGCAGGGTTTTTTTGTTTACTTGAAGAAAATAAGGACAAAATCACAAAAGAATGCAGCTCATATTGATGTCTGTTTTGTAGTTGGAGGTAGTAAAAGGAAAAATTAAGGCCTGCCAATCAAAAGAAGAGGTTGATTCACTCAAATTTAATGAGAAGAATCTTATTAACAAGGTATCAATCTGCTTTCTGAACGTATCTAAGAATTTATAGGGCATAATTTGTTCAAAAGGTCAGTACAATTGCTTACACGACTTTTATTAATTATGTGAAATAGGTTCATATTTAACCCCTTTTTTATATAGACTGTTAAGTGTAGTGGTATTTCTTTATATTTTTATTACTAAACTAAATTCTCTCACTTGCTAACTCTTTTATTTGATTCCAGATATATACTAGTTCTGCTGAAGCCAAGATTCCTGCAGTTCTAGATTACCTAGGAACTGTCATCGAGGTACTTCTACCTTGACCCCTGCTTCAATTATGTTCTTCCTTATTTATTTATGCTTCGTTTGTTTCGAAGTAAAATACTTTCAAATGTAAAATATTTTACATGTAAAAAATTTTACATGAAAATAATTTCAGTGAAGACATTTTCAAGTTTTTGGCATGACTAAGCACTTGAAAATGCAAGCACAAACCAACCACCACCAACAACCTCAAACCCAGCCACACAGCCGCCACCACCACCTACCATAAACTCAGCCATTACAGTCACAAAACCCAGCAACACCAAACCCAGCCAGCCACCACGACCTCCGCAACCATAACTACCTAGATTTGAGAGATGCGGCCTGAAAAAAATGAGGAAGAGGAGGAAGATCTGCACCGCATTACTGCTGCAACTTCCACACCGGAGACATCAAGGCTGACCGTCCGCACCACCAGCATAAGTCGGAGTCCCAAGTTACTGCCAGAAAGATGAGAAGAGAGAGGAGGGGGTTTAGGAGAAGAGGGAAGAAGCCACACGGTGGGGGGTGTGGGTGATCTGCGTTTAGAGAGAGTGTAAAATGTTTTACCAATATTTCAAGTGTAAAACATTTTACACTTGTTTGCCTTGGTCATTCTGGTTGACTGAAAATATTTTACTTTTGACCAAATGTTTAACTACAAAACAAACGCTGAAAAATGTGAAAATATCTTCTTGAAAATATTTTACTTTGAAAACAAATGGAGAGCACCACTGCAAAAAGCCAGTGAAGGGTTAAATGTATTCAGAGAAATCTCCAAAATAAAAGATGGGATCTGGTTCTGGTGATATGCTCAATGCCTGCACATGTTTTACCAGTTCACTGTTTTAAAAATCTGTGTGTGTGTATTTTTTTGTGTAACTGCATACTTTTGATGTGCTTACATTCATGATGAAGTCTGTGGGGCATGTTTGTGCAATTCATCTTTGCCTGTTGCTTTTAAGTTTTAACTACATGGATGAAGCCCCTTATAAGTGGTAGTTTTGGATAGTTGGATTGCCAATATTGTGAATGCTTAATTAATTAAAAGTTGCAATTTTGGCACTTTCTAATTTTTAATTTTTTTGGTTTTAAATAATTGAATATGTGATATACCTCAAATTGACATGCCTTTGTAAACCTCTTATTACATGTAATGGGACAACTTTACATTTTCCTTGTCAGAGTACTTCCTGTTTAGGTTTTTACCGCAATGCTTGTGTTTATACCTGTACAAACTACTAAGGTTTTTACTGAACTTCTCCTTAAATCCCACTTAAGTGGTGACCTTTGGTTCAGTTGTCTAGATTGCTTGTGTTACTGAGTTAATTGTCTCACCAAATGTGAGGTTATGGTTCTCTGACTTTGGATAAGGTAGAATGGGAGAAAAGAATACATATGGCCAACCTTGATTAGCCTATCAAGGATCCATGGCCAACCCCAAATTTTGGGACTAGGGCTTGGTTATTGTTATTATTGTTATGATTCTCTGATCTATGATAAAGTATTCTTGGACCATTTTAGCTTGAATACTCGTTTTAAGCCTGTTAACATTGTCACTTGATTTTTGCAGGCAGGATGTAAGTTCCTTATATTTGCACACCACCAGCCAATGATTGACTCAATATATCAATTTCTTCTTGTAAGATCACTTTTAACTTAATTGAACTTTCTTACGATTGATCTATTCTCATAAAAACTACCAAAATTACAGAAGAAGAAAGTGGGTTGCATTCGTATTGATGGCAGTACTCCTGCAGCTTCAAGGCAAGCTTTGGTTACAGATTTTCAGGAGAAAGATGCTACTAGGGCAGCAGTAGTATGTCAATTTGCTTCATTTGTTTCCATAGATTGTTACATGTTTTGTCTCATCAATCTTCTGTTTACTTGGAATTCTGGTGTTAAACCTATAATCCGAATCTGAATTTTGCATTTATAATTGTCATTGTGCAGCTATCTATCAAAGCTGGAGGTGTTGGGTTAACTTTAACGGCTGCATCCACCGTTATTTTTGCAGAGTTGTCTTGGACTCCAGGTGATCTGATTCAAGCTGAAGATCGTGCTCATAGGATTGGTCAGGTAAACTACAGGAAAATAGCTTTCTGGAGTTGAGAGACATTGTCCACAATAATTCAGAGTTACCCATTGTATTTACATTTGTTTGGCAAGATTGTAGTTTGGCATGTGTTCTTTGCAAGCTATTACAGAGAGCAGCTGGTGCTATAGGGAGTTGAGAGCAAGACAGTAGATAAGATAGAAGGGGCTAGGCTCTTGGGGGAGCGGAGGAGACATTTAGGATAATGGAAATAAAACACGAAGCCTGAGTGGCTGGCAAGCGAGCCTCTAGCCATCATGTCCTTGTCTATATTTACTTTTTGATTATCCCAGTGTTGACTTCATAGGTGATTCCATCACATCAGTGATCACATGTGCAAGGACATGATATTACTCAATTAATTTGGAATTTTCTGTACCTGTATTGCTCATTATTTTGAGTTCTTGAAAATTCTACTAGCTATCCTCCTCAATGTGTGTTTGTCTTGTTCTCTGACATGCTTGTTTTATGTTTCTAGGTGTCTGCCGTCAATATCTACTACCTGCTAGCAAATGACACAGTTGATGACATCATTTGGTACGTTCATATGCTATTTGCTATACTTAAATGATATGAATTTTTTCTTTATTGAAGTTTGAACGGTTGAATGGGGCTGTGGGTATTGATTATGATGATGATGACAATGAGTTGGTAAGTAACTTTGATATATTATTTCTCCACAGGGATGTTGTTCAGAGCAAGTTGGAAAATTTAGGACAGGTAATATTGCTTGTGTGTGTGTGTTCATGTGGATTTGTGTCTTTATTTTTCTAGGGAGCTCTGAGGTTGTTTCTATATCAAAATATAGCATTTGCAGTCGCAGCACTGTGCTCTGATATAGAGCTTCTACATTCCTCTCCAGTAGGTTTGAAGTGCTTACAAATTGAAGTTTTCTTCCGACTTTACCTCTTGGAAAAAGAAACATGGGGAACAAAACATTTCTCATATGCTGTGATTGGCAATTGGGGGTTAATGCTAGCACTGGTTGATTTTGTCCTTTAGTCTATAATCTGACTTTCATTTACTGAACAATCAGATGCTTGATGGCCATGAGAAAACCTTGGAAGTTTCATCCAGCCAAACAAGCAGCAGCCCTTTAAAGCAGAAAGTTTCATCCAGCCAAACAAGCAGCAGCCCTTTAAAGCAGAAAACACTCGATTCTTATATGAAGCGCTGTAGCAACATGGATGACTTGGAACATCAGCCCAAGCTCAAACATCCTCGGCACTGAGCTGTACTCCCTGTGACAATGTTAATATTTTATTTTCTTACACAAGCATAGCTACAAATGTACAGGCACATGGAAATTGCCTTCATGAAATGGTCAGAGACTCAGAGGTATGCAGTAGTATTATCATATTGTGTCCTCCTCACCCTCCATTTTACTGTTAGGGTGGTGCAGTTTTATTATTCTTAATGCTTTGGTGGGTTTTGGAAGTCGAAGGTTTTTCCAGCACTCCAAGGGAAGAGGAACCCGAACTTAGATTTAGGATCGGTAACTAACCCCATTGACCTAAGGCATGTAGATTTATGTAGAGGATCCTGATCCAATCTTGGGCTTCTCTTTCTTTATTTTTTGTAACATAAGCATTCAATATGAATACACCGGTATAGCTGATGTGAACATTGTTATATAGTGGTAGTACTGGTAGTCTGTTTGCAAAGAAGCGTATGATTATTGCGGTGGAAGTTCCTCTCTCTCTCTCTCTCTCACACACATACACAAATTGTAGATTTTAAAATTCTGTCACGTCACTTGAAGACGAAGTGTAACATATGCCATATACTTTGCACGATTTTTCCCCCTTCGTTCCACTTGTAAGTTACACTGTTACACATTTACCAGTGGGTTTTCAACCTCAGACCCACTCTACCCTATTTGTGAAAAAAGTAAAAATAAAAGATAACTCATAAATGCAGGGAGACGTTTGGCTTCAAACCAGATTTGGAGTTATCTTCCTCCAACATACTGTGTAGATTAAGGAAATTATCTATGTATAGCTTTATTCATGACTTTTTTCCTTTAATGAATTAGCGACTTGATTAAATAATACACAAATAATCTTATAAATCACCATGTATTGGTATTGGTAATGGATTGAAGGAGTTAGCTCTAATTTGAAACTAAACTTCGTATTGGTAATGGATTAAAGGAGCTAGATCTAATTTGGAACTAAACTTTGTTCAACTACATTGGTGGTACAATTTTTCAATTGGGAAACCCTAATTGTATCTAAGTGTTGCATAAGATACCATCAATCCAAATGGTTTTGGATTAGACATGTCTCAAAATAAACTTTTTGTTGTAATACAAGTTTCACATAAGAAACTTCGTTTTGTTTTGTATTTTTCTGTGCGTGCATGTGTGCAAAGGGGGGATGAGTTAGTAACGCACATTTGCAGTGATGTCATAAACCCTGATCACACCCTTCCAAGTAACGAAATAATTGCCAAATACAATTTATTACAATTACAATCTGTGTTTGCATTTACATTTTACAGAAGTGAAATGAGGATCTCCAAGAATGCCAATAATAATGCAAACTTGATTATCGCAAGTGAGCCGATTGCACCAAATATCACTCACAAAAAGCAAACAGCTCTTCTAAACTGCTGCTGCCAAACCCAAGTCTTTCTGCTCATCCCCTAAGAAATTAGCCACAATAACACCCACATCGTCCAATCCCACACCAATGAACAAGGGATTCGTTGGAGTCCTAACAGAAACATCTACTCCATCAGCATGACTGCCATCAAAACTGTTCAAAACCCTCACATTAGGACCATCTTTGCACTTGCCCAAGCATTTACACCCAACAACAGCACCCTCAACACCGACTACCCGTTCGAATTCTTCCAACAATGCAGGACCTCCTGATTTTCCACACTTTTTACCCATGCAAACCTCAATCCTCTTTGCCGATGATGGTACTGTTACTGAGCTACTACTTTCATTATGGCTAACAGCACTACCACTGCTAAAACTAGTACTAGTTCTAATGCAGCATTCTACTCCATTAATATCTAATCTGTGATCTCCCAAACCATTTGCCTCAGTTGTGTTCCCTTCTTGGGTCAGCGTGCTAGGAAGGGTCAATGTAGTTGCTGTTTTTTGAGAAAGTGAATGCACATCTACTACTGGTTCTGCTGTTTGTGCAAGGGGTTCGCTTCTCAGGTTGCTCATGTCAATCACATCTTCGCATTCACTGTCACTTGATTCAGAAGATTCAGATGATGATGATTCACAATCAACCATCCTATTCATTTGTGTGGCTTTATGCTTGGCCTTCTCTTCTTTCCTTTTCCTCTTCAATTCCTCCTCCTCCGCTCTTAGATGTTGCAGTTGTTTCATCAATACGTCTGCTGCATCCTACATAGGGTAAAATAGAAATGTAAGGAAAAAATTTCAGCACTTCGGTCTATAATTTCCTCATTCTATGCAAGAAAAACTAGACCATCTACAAATTGTTTGTGCAACTTTTCAAAACGTACACAACAATATCAAAAAACTAGAAGGAAAAAAAAAAAAAAAAAAAAGGCTTTTTGGTCTAAATAAACAATCAAATAGTTTCGATCTATGCCAACATAAATAAAGAAGCTGATACATCCTACAGAATTTCATGTTAGCTAATCTAAAAAGGAAATTGCTAAAATTACTGTCAATTTTGCTAAAAAAAAATTATTAACTAATTGATGCGATAATGAATGTGGTTGCGGCCCTTTAATATCTGAATTGTTATTTGTGATTAGAAACCTGTGAATTTGTAAGGTTTAAGAAGTGATATTTGTAATATCCTTGCATCACTATTCACTCAATCTAATAATCTCCAACACAAACTTCAAATTATTTACTTTACTTTTTAAAAGTCCAGCCAATTTACACGACCAAAAACGGTGCAGGCAACAAAGACCCACAACCAACTTCAACCATAATTAAATTCCACATTTCCACAAGATCAACTTAAAAAAAAAAACAAAAAAAAACATACCGAGAGCACCTTCCCTTGAACTTGATGAAGCAAATCGTTGTCAGAATCTAAGCCAAAGCCAATATCAGAAAACTTGGACAAGTCCCTTGTGAGAGACTCTAGCAATTTCAACTTCTTCTTTGGTGTAAGTTCATCCGAACCATTCTTCTCCTTCTTCTTCTTCTTCTTCTTCTCCTCCTTCTTCTCAAGTCCAACACACCTGAGACCTGTACCCGCATAATAGTACTGTGTATGCCGGTTATCACAAAACCCAGAATTCATAACCATAGAAAACTTTCTGGGTGGTCTCACTCTCATAGCAGCTCTACATGGCTTGGTATTTTCAAAGTGGGTCTCGATCACAGCTCCGGAAAGACAAGGAACCCGCCGGAAAGTCACGCCGGAAACTTCCATTCTGACGCTGAAACTTGAAAACCCAACACACAACGCAGAGGTTTTTTTTTTTTTTTTTTTTGACTTTATCTAAAATTTTGGAACCAAACTCTGGGAGTTACAGAACGAGGTTTCTTTATAGAGTACAGGCAAAAGTGTCTTTTTACGTAGTAGGTTCGAATTTACAGTAACTGTTTGCATACGTGGCTGTCTCCGGTTCGTTAATGATGACGTGGCTCCAAACCTTGGAGGCTCGTGACCGTTTTCGTTTTCCCACGCATTTTCCTCGTGCCGACACACGAAGACTCTTCCTCGTAGTCGTTGGATTATATCGTACGGTCGTGATTTACCCACGTGGTGCCACGTAATCTGACACGTAGGTTTAGCTGGTCGCTGTAGCTGAATTAAAAGACTCTATCAACCGTTCAAATGTTTGAACCATTGTTCGGATCTACACAGCTCCTATTCTAAATAAAATTAATTATTGGTCGAATAATATATAGGTGGGAATGTTGGTGACTGACTCATCATTGACAGAATGGAAGCAACAATAAAAAGTTGTTTTGGGTGGCATTGGACAAAAGCATATTTCCTAAGTCCAAAAACTTCGCATTCCTTTCATTTTAATAATTCTATTTAACATTTAACAAGAAACGAATAAATAAATCTATACTACATAAAATATTAAAGATTCCAGGATTTAAGTTCATACCATCGGAGTTCAAATGATAGTTGTGGGGGCCAGTCAATTAGCAGACCCATTAAGGTCAGGATCGTTGGGCCTATGGCCCATCCGAGGATGCATATTCGTCTGAGGAGGCCAAGTCAAGTTATAAGGCAATTATCGAGGGAGGGGGGGTGGTAGTCAATATCATGAAAGTAGAGTTTCGTATTCGTCCGAGGACACTATACTCCTCGGTAGTATGCGTCCAAGGACGATCAAGACGTGGTCTTGTTACAACTGGACCTCGAAATTATGTCACCACTGAAAATGGGATAACAGACTAAGCGTAAGAAAGAAAAGGCAAACAAATATCTATAACTACAGCTGCCTTCGCATTAATTATCTCTCAACCAACTCTCTAACCGCATTAATGTGGAGGTACTAGATGGGACAGAAAGAAATCCTCAGAACCCAACCTACACATGTGTGGTGAGAATGGAACACAGAAGATGGTATATAAACTGAAAGAAGAACATGCAAGAGGGGGGCGGAACATGAAAAGTAAAAGAACTATATCGATTACCAGAAGAGAATCGATCGTTGGGCCGGCTCTGAGCCTTCAATATACGTGAGGGTAAATCTTTTCATTCCACAAAAGTTAACCTAGTTCTTAACACCCACGCTCTACAAATTATATTATTTGGACCTATTTACATGCGAACCCAATATCGTTTTAGGTCGTTCCAAATCGTGTCCTTACAATAGCTTATTGGTAATGTCACCATATATGATGTCCAATAAGCATGAGAATATTCCCCAAATCTTGTCCTGATGATTTTTTGACTTCTTAAGTATAATGGTTTATGCAACTTAATCTACATATATAATCTTTTTTATTTTTTTAAAGAGTATGCATTTTTTTTTTTGGTTTTGTTTTGTGGGATAATTTTCTTTGGCTAAGCTTCAAGTCATAACATGATTGATTGACTGATGGAATTTGGTTTAAAGAGGGAGTAAAGCCTAAAACTCTCTACTTTTAATCTCAAAAAAAAAAAAAAAAAAAAAAAAAAAAAAAAAAAAAAATTTTTTTTTTTTTTTAAGCTAAAATACTCTCTATTAAATAGACTTACATTTTGCCGCTTATAGCATAACTTAGGTCCAATTTATGCAACTTATCTCATTTTTCAAGATTAACAAATGAGGGGGAAGTTTTTGGGTTTAGTGATGAAAATCTTCCCTATTTCAACTATTCTTTGCTTTGCATTGAATTAAATCATATGCTCCACTGCTTGTGCGTTCTTGTTAATTTGAGAATTGAAGGATTTTTGATTGGGTTAATTCAAAAAAAAAAAAAAAAAGGAGAAAAAGATTATGGTAATTCATATTAAGAACTCATCATATTAATAACTCTTTGTTTACAATACAAAAAGTCTCCTGTAATGAATTGTAAAATGATTGGAGTTATGCAAATGAAGAAAAAATAAACAACATAAGCAAAAAATTGATACATAGATATAATTTGCATTGTTTTATGTTGAGAAATTAGTCTATTCTGTTTTATGAAATTTCTCTATTCAATTTTAGGGAAATTTTGTATCCTATTGCAATGACCTACAATAGATGGGATCAACAAGACCCAACATATGTAAGCTTAAATAGGAGAGGATGTAAACAATAGGTGCATGAAAAAGATTATGAGACACTAGGAATGTTACTTGAATGATGAGATGGATCCTATGGGACAAAAGGAATATGCTAAATTTCTTTTTGATTTTTGGTGTAAGCTGATCCCTTTTTATAGTGGAGAGTAGCTTGGTTTGGTTGGAAATTTTCATGGTCCCATTATTAAGGAGTCAGCAACCTGTTTTTGCATTAGGCAGATGGTGTGCATCTTTTCCAAGGGTTGGTTGCACCCCTTACTAGGTTTTGGATATAAGATTTGGGTGGGCAATGTAAGATTCATCACTAACATTGAATAGTGATTTTTCTTCAAGCATTTTGCATATGTCATTAAGTAAGTTTTCATGTTGGTATGTTATATGTTTGCATGTCTTTAGGATGCCTAGAAAATAAGATATGGACGATAGGTTAAGCTAGTAGGTGGTTGTCTTTCACACTTTAAATTGTGAGCAAAACAAAGCAACGTGAACATGGAATTCAAGATGAATCGATGTCACTTTTATTGACTTTTCCTTTGCATCATTTTCAACTATAGGTGAGTGATTTAGGAACTTGTATCCTTTTGGGTTATATATAACTATTCTCACCGGCTGTAGAGCATCCAACACATAAAATAGCAAGAAATCAACTAAGAGTGTGAGGAAAATTAAAAGCAAGAATGATTTGTAGCAAAGTGTATGTAATGTTTTAAGTATTAATAAAAAAATTTGTTTTATTGAGAATTCTTAAGTATAGTCTACTTGAGTGTGGTGGAAATATTACAAAATATTTTATACTTTCTTCTTGAGTGCTAAATTCATTATTCTAACAAAACTTCACAACAAGAAGTCTTAATAGACAATTTTGTTTGGTCCACAAGGGAAAGGGATTAGGCTTGTTGCTGAATTAGTCAGCTCCTTTATTAGGTGGGCGAATTAAGGCAACTTGCCTTGGGATTTTGCAAGGTAGTTATGTAAGTTTTCTAACTGTTGATTTAAAGTCCATACTGTTAAGTCCATACCGTTGGAGTTCAAATGATAGCTTATTGGTAATGTCACCATATATGATGTCGAAGTCCCAATAAGAATGAGAATATTCCCCAAATCTTGTCCTGATGATTTTTTAACTTCTTAAGTGTAATGGTTTATGCAACTTAATCTTCATATAATCTTAGAAGTCATTTTTAAGAGTATGCATTTTAGTTTTTTATATTGTGGGATAGTTTTCTTTGGCTTAGCTACAAGTCATAACATGGTTGATTCATGGATGGAATCAATATATATATATATATATATATATATGTATACACATGACATCGTGGTACCCAGATCCATTTGGGTCTTGAATTTAGACCCAGCAGCGTGGCCCACGACCCCAATCTCTTTCTACCTAAAACCCCAGCCCGAACCCGCACAAACTGCAGACCCAAGTTTTGTCACCTAACCCTTGCTCGACAAACCATTCCCGAACAATAAAGAAAGAATAACGTCCGAACACACCATCCATAGCATGCCCGGTAGCGCCCAGAGAACACCATTGTTGGGCATGCCTGCTAGAGTTGGAACCAAGTTCCAAGGCCACATTCGCCACATTCTACTCCCACCTAACCATCCACTTACAACTGATGATATTGGACCCCCAATTGCACTAACTATGACAGTAATCATGATCTTTCCACTAATCTAGAGCTATAAATATGAGAAGATGGGAAAGGGAAATGGTTGTTGAAAGGTTCTTATAAAAATAGAGAGTAGAGAAAAAGAGTGATTTAGAGAAAGAGAGAGAGGAGAGAAACTTCGTTGAGTTTTTGTGCTGAAAACAACCTGAAGTAGGAAATCCTAAACCTACATTACAAATAAGTTGTGAGTCCAAGTGAGGTTAGGCCCAACAGTCTCACCTTTGGCGCGCACAATTGGCGCCCACCGTAGGGCTATCCTACGAAGCTGTGGTTTGATTGAGACTTACACACGGGAAAATGTCTGAAAGACGTTTGGGAGGCCACACCGAGAGTGGATCTATGGAGTCTTCCTGGGACTCCACAAGGCAAGAGAGAAGACAGAAAAGACATGAGGATAGGGAGCACAAGAGAAGAGAGGAAGAGTCTGGCCTTAGAGAAGGGTCAGACCAAACTCACCGAACAATGTCAGGTGCCTCAGGGCACGAGCAATTTGACGAGAGAGACCCAGAGTTGGAGCGATTGTGCAGACTGGTGAGGGATTTAGAGTTGGAGGCAAGAGGTTGGCACTAGAAAAGGGACCGAGATAACTGAGAAAGGAGGGATGGTAGCATAGGAAATCAAGGTAAGGAGGGATCCAGCCAATCCAGTTCCTGTCAACGCCGGGATCGTTCCCTTTCCCGAGAATCACGCCGATGTAGGAACTGCTCCCATTCTCGAGAATCGCATCAACGCCGGGCCCGTTCATGTTCACGCGGATATGTTGACCGAGGTTCAGATTCCCCGGAAAAGCGACAGCCCTACAACGCCGCTATGGATGCTATGAGCTGAGCCTTACGAAGGGCAGCTCGGTTGCCATTTTCAAACGAAATTGAACGGGCCCCTATGCCGAGTGGATTTACACGGCCGTCATTCAACTCCTACGATGGGAAAACGGACTCGGTAGAGCACATTAGTCATTATACTCACATGATGTTTTTGCACACACACAACGATGCGCTGATGTGTAAGGTGTTTCCCTCAAGTCTCGACCCCACGACATTGAGATGGTTTAATAGGTTGCGAAAAGGTTCCATTCACAGTTTTGACGAGTTGATCTAGGAATTCGGTCCTCGGTTTGTGACATGTAGTCAAGTGCCACAACCAGAGGACGCATTACTATCCATAAAGATGAGGGTTGGTAAAACTCTTCGGAGTTACACCGGCCGATATTGGGAGCTGTACAATGAAATTGGTAGGGGTAATGAGAAGATTGCAGCAAGCACATTCAGAATGGGACTGCCCCGAGGACTCTGAACTACGGGAGTCGTTGACGAAAAGACCTCTCGAGGATATGAGATAACTTATGAGGCGTATTGAAGAGTATAAACGCCTCGAGGACGATCAGATGCAGAATAAGGGCAATGCCCTATTGCTGAATCATTCCCAGTAGGGCGTTTTTCCCCCAAGACCAAGGAAGGATTTCAGGACGCAAGAACTGGAAGCACAGATGGGAGGGGTGAACGTGGCGTTCAAGGAGCTAGTACACAAAATCATGGACCGGATCAAGAATAAACCGTTCTTCAAGTGGCCGAACAAGATAGGGGGTGACTTATCTCGGAGGAATCAAAATTTGTATTGCACATACCACAGGGATAAGGGGCACACCACCGAGCAGTGCCGGGTATTAAAAGATCATCTAGGGCAACTGGTGAAGGCAGGATATTTAAAAGAGTTCGTAGTAGACTCCGGAAACCGGGATGCTAGTCATGGCGCTTAGCAAAAAGGGAACCCTCTCCCACCGCCATTAGGGGTGATTAAGGTCATCCATGTTGCCTCAAGGGGTGCGACCATAACTAGAAGAGGGGTGTTGATAGTGGCACCCAAAGAAAATTGCTCGGAAAAACAGCATTTCGAAAAGAGGATAAAAGTTGGCTGAGTGTCTATCTCCTTTGACAAGGAAGATCTGGAGGGAACGATTCAACCGCACGATGATGCATTAGTAGTAACGATGCGAATAAGCAGTTTTTATTGAAAAGGGTGATGATAGACTAAGGAAGCGAAGCCGACATAATGTACCCGGACCTATTCGAAGGGCTTAAATTAAAAAATCAGGACTTGATAAAGTATGATATGCCGTTGGTCTAGTTTGATGGAAGGGTGGTGATTCCGGAGGGTCAAATTTCCCTCCCTGTAAATATGGAAGGTAAGGAAGTGATGGTGACCTTCATAGTAGTCAGATCATTCTCCCCATACATGGCAATCTTGGGAAGGGTGTAGAGTCATGCAATGGGGGCTGTTCTATTCACCTTGCACGTGAAAGTTAAATTTCCTACCGAACAGGGCGTTGCCATAGTACGAGGAAACCAGCAAGTGGCTAGGCAATGCCTAGTTGCCGCAGTCAGTTGGAAGGGCAAGCAGGCTGGACAGAAGGAAACCACCGAGGAGGCATCTTTATAGCAATTACAGAAACCCCGAGAAGAAGTGGGGGGTAGTTGTGCCAAGAATCTGATGAAGGTCAAAATCTTACCAAATATTGGTAGGTATTTTCAAATAGGGACAAGCATGAAGAACCATGATAAGGTAGAGGTATTGTTATTCCTTATGTAGAATGTGGATGTTTTTGCATGGAGTCTATACAAAGTGCCTGGGGTGGACCTTGAGTTCATTGTCCATAAGCTTAATGTGGACCCATCATTCCTCCCAAAGAAGTAGAAGTCTAGAAGAGCGGCCAAGGAGCATGTTGACGCCGTAAAGTTGGAAGTCCAAAGGCTAAAGGAAGCTGAGGTGATAAGGGAGATCTTCTTCCCGATGTGGCTAGCAAATACCGTGGTAGTAAAGAAGAAAAATGGCAAGTGGAGGGTTTGTGTGGATTTCACAGACTTAAATCAGGCATGCCCGAAAGATCCGTTCCCTATGTCGAAGATTGACCAATTGGTAGATGCCAGGTACGGACACTTGAGGATGAGCTTCTTGGACGCCTTTCAGGGGTATCATCAGATTGCCCTGGCACCCGAGGACAGAGAAAAGACAGCATTCATCTCCCCGGATGCCAACTATCACTATAATATGATGCCATTTGGATTGAAGAACACTAGAGCCACGTATCAACGGATGATGACGAGGATGTTCCGGGATAAAATAGGACATACGGTAGAAGTATACATCGACGATATGGTGGTAAAGAGTAAATAGGAAGCACGACATGTAGAAGATCTTCGGGGAGTGTTTGAGGTACTTCGGCAACATAAGTTACACCTAAAAGCTGATAAGTGCACTTTTGGTGTGGGGGCCGGTAAGTTCCTAGGGTATCTGATCACCAATTGGGGAACAGAGGCCAACGCCGACCAGGTTGAAGCTGTGAATCACCTCAGACCGTCAAGCGATCCAAAAGAGGTGTAAGTACTGACTGGAATGTTAGCCACACTTAACCGATTCATTTCCAAACTTGCTAACCGCTGTAGACCATTCTATCGGCTTCTGAAAAAATGGAAGGGATTTCAGTGGAATGAGAACTATGACAGAGCCTTTCGAGATTTGAAGGATTATCTTATGCAAGCACCCATGTTAACGACCCCGGATTCCGGGGAGGATTTATTCATGTACCTCTCAATATCCGATCATGCCGTGAGTGTTGTGCTGTTAAGAGATCAAGGAGTACAGCAACCAGTATATTACATCAACAAAACCCTGGTCAATGCCGAGACAAGATACCTACCTTTGGAGAAGCCGGTGTTAGCCCTAGTGCATGCTACGAGGAAGCTACCGCATTATTTTCAGGCTCATACTGTATTCGTCCTGATCGAATATCTTTTACAGTCATTTTTGAAGAGGTTGGACTTCACGGGTCGAATAGCCAAATGGGGGACCCGGCTAGGTTCCTTTGATATACGGTACAGGCTGCAAAGCTCGATAAAGGGCTAGGTCCGTGCTGATTTCGTTGCAGAGTTTTCTCCAAAAAATGACAGGAAGGTGGTTTGTCATGTAAAGATAAAGCCAAGTAGAGCTTATAAGGGAGCCAAGTATTAGTATGGCAGATAACACCATTACGATTGGGGTCGACGTCGCCGTGGTTTTAGCAACCGGGCCATGTTGGATGGACCCAATCATTGACTTTTTGACTGAGGATCTAGTTTCGAACGATGAAAAAGAGGCCAAAAAGATCTAGCAAGCGGCTTCCCGGTATTGGCTGTCAGCAGATCGCAAGTTATACTGGAGGTCTTTTGGAGGACCATACCTTTCATGCTTACACCCCAAGAAAGTAAATGAGCTTTTGTCTGAGTTGCATGACGGGGTGTGTGGAAGTCATGTAAAGGGCGCTCATTGGCACACCGAGCGATGACATAGGGATTTTGGTGGCCGTAGATGTAGAAAGATGCAGCCGAATATGTGCGTAAATGTGAGCAATGCCAAAAACACGTTCCCTTGATTCACCAGCCAGCAAGTCATTTGAATCCCATCAATAGTCCACGGTCGTTCGCACAATGGGGGCTAGATATTCTCGGCCCGTTTCCGCAGGCAACAGGTAATCGCAAGTTCGTGTTAGTGGCAGTTGACTCTTTCACGAAATGGGCAGAAGCCGAGGCTTTAGTTAATATCCGGGATGTAGACGTCAAGAAGTTTGTGTGGAAAAATATAGTCATGAGATTTGGGATGTCGGACTCGCTGATATCAGACAACGGGCTACAGTTTGACAGTAAAGCTTTTTGCGCCTTTTGTGGTGATATCGGTATCAAGAACAGTATTCCACTCCGGCGTATCTGTAGAGCAACGGCCAAGCTGAAGCGACCAACAAGACAATCTTGAAGGGGTTAAAGAGAAGATTGGATGGGGCAAAGGAAAGGTGGGTAGAAGAGCTACCTATCGTTTTATGGGTTTACCATACAACCCCTAGAAGGTCCACAGAGGAGTCTCCGTTCTCCTTAACGTATGGAGCAGAAGCCGTGATACTGGCCGAGGTGAACTTATGCAGTGCACGAGTTGCAGGATTTGACCCCCTCCAAAACAATAAGTTAATGGTGGAATGCTTGGATTGGTTGGAAGAGTGCCAAGAAGCAACAACTATACAGTTGGTGGAGTACCAGCATAAACTTGCCCAACGATACAATCGAGATGTAAAGGCTAGGGAATTTAGTGCATGAGACTTGGTGCTGAGTAAAGCCGTGGGGAATATGTGAGACGCAAGTGTCGAGAAGTTAGCTCAAGCTTGGGAGGGATCGTATAGAGTTACTGCCATTGCGAACACGACAACGTACTATTTAGAAGACCTTAACAAGAGGCCACTTCCCCGGCCATGGAATGTCCACAATCTTAAGAAATTTTATCACTGACTATCCGTGCGTGGAAGTGTAAGTCCGAATTTGTACATTGCATTAGCTAATATGATGATGAGGTTTCTCATTGCAGTTGTATTCAATTTCATTACTACTTATTTAGTATTGCCAGATAATGTGATAATAATAAATAAAAAATAAAATTAAAAATTAAAAAAAAAAAACCCTAAGGATAGAAGCCTGATTCCCAGTTCGATCACTATCACCGAACAGGTGGAATCATACTAGAAAATCCTAAGGACAGAAGTCTGATTCACGGTTCGATTACTATCACTGAGCAGGTGGAAACTTTATAAAAAAAATCCTAAGGATAGAAGCCTGATTCTCGGTTCGATCACTATCACCGAGCAGGTGGAATCCTTCCATTACAAAATCCTACTAGAAAATCCTAAGGACAGAGGCCTGATTCACAGTTCAATTCCTATCACCGAGCAGGTGGAAACTTTATAAAAAAAATCCTAAGGACAGAAGTCTGATTCACGGTTCAATTACTATCATCAAGTAGGTGGAAACCTTATAAAAAAAATCTTAAAGACAAAAGCCTGATTCACGGTTCGATTACTATCACCGAGTAGGTGGAAACCTTATAAAAAAAAATCCTAAAGATAGAAGCTTGATTCACAGTTTGATCACTATCATCGAGTAGATGGAACCCTTCTATTAGAGAATCCTAAGGACAGAAGCTTGATTCACGGTTCGATTGCTATCACCGAGCAAGTGGAAACCTTATACAAAAAAAAAATATATATATATATATATCCTAAGGACAGAAACCTAATTCCCGGTTCGATCAATATCACCAAGCAGGTGGAAACTTTATACTAAAAAAAAAATCCTAAGGACGGAAGCCTGATTCTTGGTTCGGTCACTATTACCGAACAGGTGGAAACCTTATACTAAAAAATATCCTAAGGACAGAAACTCACTTCCCGTGAAGGTGGAAGCCTACCGTACATCTTCCTAAGAAGGCAAATATATGTTGAGTAAGTCTTCCAATATTTGAAGGCTTGACTTATTCTACCTTACAAATCATCCCCGACCATACATGCAAAAAGAAAAGGGGTAAAAATAATAAAAATAAAAACAACACAAAACAAAGCGGTAGCTAAGCATCCCTCAGCTCGCCGTTTCTTCCTTGTTAATAAGCATCGGGGGGTTCTACGCGGTTGGAGTTGAGCTCGGGAATGGTATTTGGTCGGGATCCCTCCGAGGAGAATCTTTAAGGACCCCTAAGGCTGGCAAAGCAACGAATCAACTGGCCTCGAAACCCAAACTCCTAGCCTGATTCACAACCGGCTCCACAGAATTCTCGACGTCTGCGAATCCTTCGTTGTACCATTTTTCCTCACAAGCCTCCAAAGTCGCTCTCAGGTCGGCAAGTTCCTCGGCTTGAGCAGTATTCAGACTTATTGCCTCAGCTAACTTAACATCTGTCTCATTTTGCTTCGCTAAGAGTTCCGCGAGCCTTTTCTCCGCCAGCGACCTATCCTTCTCCGCCGCAGCAGCTTTCGTCTCGGCAGCATCAACAGCCTTTATTTTCTCCTTATTTGTTTTAATAGTCGTTTCCTAAGCAGCCTTTTCCTGGTCAGCATCTTCGGCAAGTTCCTTCACACGCCCATCAAGGATGCGGTCCAGTTGAGCAGCCTAATGAAACAACAGGAATTAGTACGACAATGAAGGAAAAGATAAATGAAAAATAACAAATATGTGTAAAGGTTAGTAAAAAATCAGTAAATGAAAGATTACCGTAATAGTGTGCCACTGCAGCCTTCTCCCCATAGATTCCTCCATTCCCTCTTCAATGGCATGCACGTCCTCAGGTAGAAGAAGGCCATGCGTCAGACTTTGGGCAACACGACCCCCTTCCCCTTTATCCCAAACCTGTACACAAGCGCTTGCAGGGAGTGGCTTGCCATCTAACTGGAACTTGATCTTCCACGCCCGCGTGGCTTGGGAAGAGGACGCCATGCTTGCCTCGACCTAGATTTGCGGCTCTTGAATGACAATACCGCCGGATAGCCGAGGGGGATTCCGGGTCGCTGCATCTCTCGGACCAGTAGAAGTGTGCTCAGTAATGCGTTACCTTTTTCGATTCGTTCAGTTTGGGGAGGAGGTGGAGGACCTCGACCCTGAGGTGGTTGCTGCTGTGCGGTCTGCCTCGCCTCGAGCATGAATCGATCAATGGTCATGGTCTTCCGAGTCACCATGTCTCCACCGCGGTTAGATTCAGTGTTAAAAGGGGTAATGAGATCAACGGCTGCTTGCTCTGCTTGGACGGGATCCTACACGGGAGACTCAGGTTCGGCAGCTTCTTCAGGTTGTGCAAGTTCTGCTTGGATAGGATCCTCATCTTCAATGGCCGCGTGAGCAAGTTCATGAAGGCGTCGGGATACATGCTTAGCTGATTCGTCCCGCAACGGCACTAGCTCATCCGAACAGGTATATCGCAGACCAAGGTCCTGAGCTTCTCCCACTATGAATTTCGGTGGAAGAAAATTTGCGTGCCGAACGTCGATGTAGGATAGCAGAGGATTTTCTACCAAAAGTGCTTGCTTGAAAGACTGCCAGGTAAAGTATACGGGTTCAACTCCGAGGATCAAATGGAACGCTTGAAGCTGCCCGTCCTAGTGAACGAATATCTCAGACCTAAGCACAAAGCTTAGATCCCTAACGTGGACTGCCTTGATGTCCGGGACAAACACTTTACCATCTACAAATATATAAATATATATATATATATATATATATATGCATATAATGAAGTGAGATACAGTGTTAGTGTCCAAATAAATAAAACTACCATAAGTAGAAAGACAGTTAAGTTAGAGATCAATATGAACCCACTTCACGTCGTGAGAGGGGGCAGGGAATTTCTCCGGAAAACCAATTGTCGCGCACCTGGACGAACTCTTTGACTGAATTCCTATTTGAGTCAGGTAGGCATGATATCAGCCATACCCGCGTATCTCTAACTTTTAAGTAATAGTTGGTATTCTTATTCCCACAAAGACTGTACATGTGGTTTATATCATGGTGGTCTAATTGTAAATCAAATGTATGGTTCAACCTATTGACACAACTAACTACCCGATAAAAATTAGGGGGGAGTTGGTCGGGGCACAGCCCATAATACCTAAGTGTGTTGACTAGGAAAGGGTCCATGGGAAACCTAACCCCGCCCTCTAGGATCGCCATTAAGGGAAAGAAAGCAGTACCTCACCATCTGTGGAAAGCAATTTTGCTCTCATGACAGTATGCCACTTCCACATCATCGAGAATGTCAAACTTTTGCCAAAATGTGGCTAAAGACATTGCAGTGTCCTGAAGAAAGGCATAACCCATCTTAAAGTCTAATATTGAAGGAAGAAACTCGAAGAAAGAAGCTGAAGTAAAAGGAAGAGGTAGAAAACTTACTTTGGGCTCTAGGAAAGAAAGGGTCTCTGGATTGATGAATAAGCGCACAGATGAATGCTTGATAGAGAGCAAACTCAAGAAGTGGGGAATGAAAAAGTTAAAAAATGTTTTTTGATGAGCTACTTATAGAGGCCAAAGAGGAGAGAGATGTCCAATCAGCAATAATAGGGCATAGTTAGCGAAGAAACTCTATGGATGCCAATGACAACTGACAGGCGCATCGCCTCGGTTCACGAATTGTCAAGTAATGATGACAGCTGAACCTAAAGCCCTGGAATAGCGTGCCTTTTGAGAGCGCATTAATGGGTTTCTGTAACCGCCCAAATCTCCACTTGTTAACCTCCTCAAACGCAAATGCCTTTTGGGTTCCTTGATTCTTTCCGATAGCCGGGCATGAATCAAGGGGGGGCTAATGTACGGCATCGTGGTACCCAGATCCATTTGGGTCTTGAATTTAGACCCAGCAGCGTGGCCCACGTCCCTAATCTCATTCTACCCAAAATCCCAGCTTGAACCCGCACAAACTGCAGACCGAATTTTTGTCACCTAACCCTTGCTCGACAAACCATTCCCAAACAATAAAGAAAGAATAACGTCCGAACACACCATCTATAGTATGCTTGACAGCACCCAGGAAACACCGTTGTCTAGCATGCCTGCCGGAGTTGGAACCAAGTTCCAAGGCCACATTCGCCACATTCCACTCCCACCTAACCATCCACTTACTACTGATGATATTGGACCCCCAATTGCACTAACTATGGCAGTAATCATGATCTCTCCACTAATCTAGAGCTATAAATATGAGAAGATGGGAAAGGGAAATGGTTGTTGAAAGGTTCTCAAGAAAATAAAGAGTAGAGAAAAAGAGTGATTCAAAGAGAGAGAGAAAGAGAGAGAGAAGCAACTTCGTTGAGTCTCTGTGCTGAGAATAACCTGAAGTAGGAAATCTTAAACCCACATTACAAATAAGATGTGAGCCCAAGTGAGGTTAGGCCCAACAGTCTCACCTTGGCGTGCACAATATATATATAAATGCGGAGACCTCATGTGAGAGTGCATGAGGTCTTACCACGTGGCACTCTAATGTTGTATTTAGCATTTTTCATCTCTTTTCATTAAGGTTTTTTTTACTATTACTCAATAGATCATAGTAACTTATTTTTACTATTATATAAATTTAGCATTTTCATCCTTTTCTATTAAATTTTCTTTACTGTTACCCAATATATCATAGTAATTTCTTTTTACTATTATATAAAATATGGGCTGTTTTTCACAATTAGACCAAAAATTATTCACTACAAAATGGACTACATTTTAAAAGTAAACCAAACTTTATGAAAAACTTAAGCCTAGTTATTACTTTACATATTATGACCTAAGTTTGACCATTCCCACATGTAAATCAAAGTAAAAACTCTTACCCTCTTACAAACTCTCTTCTTCCTCCCCCACATATAGATGATACTTTTAGAAAATATCATTCTCATGAAATCATGTCTCCATTTTTCTTCAATATCAATTCAATATGCTTTTGTCTATTAATAATGTTCTATGCAAATTATGCAGACAAATTCTTTGTCATCGACCAGTGCAACAAAAATATATATAAATCTTGAGATCCCTGAGGTTGCTGAAATAATTGACAAGTGCATATTTCTAAAATTTATAATAACAAAAATTCTAATAAATAGCGTATACTATCTCACTAAATGCTATTAACTTAATACTTTCTTTAAAAAAAATTCAATGATAGGAATGATAAAAAACATGATCCTATACAAGAAATACCAAAAATACATGCAAAACAATTTTCATAGGAGGATTTATTTTTAGACAATATGAAGACTGTAGGGATAAAGGCCCAAGATCATACATTGGGCCTTGGGTTTTGTCCGAGGACATTGATAGGTCCGAGGAGGATCAAATAGCTATTAGAAGTTCCCAGTTAAAGTCTCATAAGTAGGGGATGAGTGGAGAGTGATCCGAGGAGGAACTTCTCCTCAGATATGATGAATGCAACTCAAGTATGTATTCCGGCAATTAGAGTGACCCTCCAAGAAGCTCCCATGATAGGAACTTGCCTTACAAACATACTAGAAAGAAGGAAACTCAAAAATATCTAAGGGAAAGCTACTACCACTGTATTAAATGCATTGTAGCTACTTTTCTGGCCACATTTATGTGAAGAAGACCTCTGAATAGTGCTGCCTTGGCTACCACAACTCACAGAAAGCTAGAGAGAGTGTCTGATGGGATGAGTACTCAAGTAGGGATTTAGATGATTAACAAGTGTAAGACCAAGATGACCTAAAGAGAGGTATATAATGTGAGAGATCCTCCATGAGAAGGGGATCGAAAAAATAGAGATAGAGCACTGTAGCAATCTAAATTGTCTTTGTATCTATTTGTGATTAACTTATACAAGGGTGACCTCCTCGGACTGAAAGTTTATTGAGATCAGAATCTCTTACTTGTGTTTGATTGTTATTCAATTCAGTACTAGTCGTTATTCAATTCATTAGGACCTAGTTTTTCGACTCACTCTCTACAAATTTATTGTATTGGGCTCATTGGGCCAATATCCCATACGTTTTGGGCTTGGACTGTAAATCGAGACC
Source organism: Quercus lobata (assembly GCF_001633185.2). Classification (NCBI taxonomy): domain Eukaryota; kingdom Viridiplantae; phylum Streptophyta; class Magnoliopsida; order Fagales; family Fagaceae; genus Quercus; species Quercus lobata. The sequence continues at coordinate 14,485,715 of NC_044909.1, read as the reverse complement.
CTACAAAGACAATAGTAAAGATAAAATACAATGAATGAGATTCTACAAAATAGATTTGTTAATCATTTCAAATTATACTCATCATTTACGTAAAAAAATAATGATACATCATATTATTTAGATTAGAAAAATAATACATATTAATTTCAAATTCATTGCAAGATGTGAACTACTAGGGTATTGCAACAATGAGTTGGTATTACATTTTGTGTGTACTTTGTGAAAGGAATGTCAAACCACAAGCAGGATCATTTTGGTGTGCAAAATGTGAAACAAAAACAAATCTTTCTATCCCAAAGTTAAAGGCACATACATTAACTACATACTCTCCAAATATTTATAATATATTTATCTCACTATGACTACTATATATATACAATTGCAAACTACTTCAGATACGGATTCCAATTGAAATTTTTGATGCAAATTTTGATCAAGATGCTGAGAAAATCTTAAATAAATCTACAAAAGATCTTGCTGAAAAATAAATTGAGGTACAACTTATTTAAATTATTGTAAAACTATTGATATTGGAGAAGGAATCCCACGTGATTTGAAAAAAAAAAAATTAGGAAAAAAATGGATTTTCCTACTTCATTTGAATGAATTCAATCTAAATGATGGTTTTGAAAATTACATAGTTGCTAAGATTTTTGATGCACCTTCAAATGAAAAAAAGATATGGAAGAAAAAAAAAATACACAATCCAATATGCTATATTAATTCTTTTTGTTGCAATATTCCAAAATTAACAAAAATAAAAACATTTACAAAAAAGTTGTCTCATCATTAGAATTTAACATAAATGCAAATACTCACGAAAAATCTTTGCGACAAAGACCAAACTTTGTAAGATCCAATCAAGAGTCACTTAGTGCCAATTCATTAGTGATTAACACAAATGATGCAACAAAAGGAAAAAGTAATGAAAGCTTAAAAATTGAACAAATATGGACGGACTAAAATTCAAACGTTGAAGATGGAGAAATTGATGATGATAACAAGCGTTACCATACTGCAATAACAAAGCATTGAAGAAAAAAAAAATTTCGTAATGAAGCTTTCTAATACATCACATAATAAAAACCAATAATATAGAATGAATTAATATGCTTTTATCAACATTTATTATACAATATTACGCTAAAGTTGTTTTAATTATTGCTCATTACTTGAACAAAATAACTATAATAGATATATGTGTGCAATTTATAATTGTTATTTTTTATGATGAACTCATTATTAACAAAGTTTTATAATAAATATGCTATAATATATTTATAATATTTTCCAAAAACAAATTTACATAAAATATTATAACATTATCCATCCATCGCACGGGCAACTTACTAGTTAAGTTTAAAGAGGGAGTAAAGCCTAAAACTTTCTACTAAATAGACTTACATTTTGCCGCTTATAGGTTATAGCATACCTTAGGTTGAATTAATGCAACTAATCTCATTTTTCAAGATTAATAAATGAGGGGGAAATTTTCGGGTTAAGTGATGAAAATCTTCCCTATTCAACTATTCTTTGCTTTGCATTGAATTAAACCACATGTTCCACCGCTTGTGCAGGCCCCCCGTTGATTTGAAAATTGAATGATTTTTTATTGGGTTAATTCAAAAAAAAAAAAAGAAGAAGAAGAAGAAAAAGATTATAATAACTCATATTAAGAACTCATCATTTTAATAACTCTTTGTTTACAATACAATGAATTGTACATTGATTGGAGTTATGCCAATGAAGAAAAAATGAACAACATAAGCAAAAAAAAATGATAGATAGAATTTGCATTGTTCTATGTTGAGAAATTTGTCTATTCTGTTTTATGAAATTTTTCTATTCAATTTTAGGGAAATTTTGTATCCTATTGCAATGACCTACAATAAATGTGATCAACAAGACCCGACATATGTAAATTTAAATAGGAGAGAATGTGAACAATAGGTGCATGAAAAAGATTATGAGAAACCACGAATGTTATTTCAATGATGAGATGGATCCTATGGGACAAAAGGAATATGTTAAGTTTCTTTTTGATTTTTGGTGTAAGCTGATCCCCTTTTATAGTGGAGAGTAGCTTGATTTGGTTGGAAATTTTCATGGTCCCATTATTAAGGAGTCAGCATCCTGTTTTTGCATAAGGCAGATGGTGTGCACCTTTTTCAAGGGTTGGTTGCACCCCTTAGAAATAAGATTTGGGTGGGCAATACAAGATTCATCACTAACATTGAATGGTGATTTTTCTTCAAGCATTTTACATGTGCCATTTAGTTAAGTTTTCGTGTTGGTATGTTATATGTTTGCATGTCTTTTAGGATGACTAGAAAACAAGATATGGACAATAGGTTAAGCTAGTAGGCGGGTTGTCTTTCACACTTTAAATTGTGAGCAAAACAAAGCAACGTGAACATGGAATTCAAGATGAATTGATGTCACTTTTATTGACTTTTCCTTTGCATCATTTTCAACTATAGGTGAGTGATTTAGGAACTTGTCTCCTTTTGGGTTGTATATAACTATTCTCACCAGTTGTAGAGCATCCAACACATAAAATAGCAAGAAATCAACTAAGTGTAAGGAAAATTAAAAGCAAGAGTGATTTGTAGCAAAGTGTATGTAATGTTTTAAGTATCAATAAAAGATTTGTTTTATTGAGAATTCTTAAGTATAGTCTACTTGAGTGTGGTGGAAATATTACAAAATATTTTATACTCTCTTCTTGAGTGTCAAATTCATTATTCTAACAAAACTTCACGACGACAAATCTTAATAGACAATTTTGTTTGGTCCACAGGGAAAGGGATTAGGCTTGTTGCTGAATTAGTTAGCTCCTTTATTAGGTGGGCGAGTTAAGGTAGCTTGCCTTGGGATTTCACAAGGTAGGTACATAAGATTTCTAAGTTATTATTAACTACTAATTTAAAGTCTGTATAGTTAAGTGCACCACAATCTAGGTTTTAATTCATTGCATAGATAAACTATTCAATGGTCTCAATTGCTAGAGTATTCTGGTGACACATTTCACTCATTCTTATCCAATAAATCATCTCACCCATTCTTATTTACGGTCCAAAAAACCCACCTGAAATAAAAACCCTTATTGTCTCCCTTCCCAAAAGAGGAGAGAACAACAATCAGCCCCCTTGGAAGGCAAAACCCTAAAAAATTCCCATTGCTTTGGCTGAAAAGGTGGGAGAAAATTTAGCTACAAGATACAATAGTTGATGTCATCTGTTGCTTTTCTCTTAAGAGTTTCCGAAGTCCAAATTGACACTTAGTTGAAAGCCTGAAAGTGGAATAACACATTGGTAAAGAAACTCCTCGCATCCTTTAAGCATTTAGACCTTACCTTCTTTGGGAATGAGTTTGACTTTCTTTGGGTCAAATTCAATGAAACTCTTATGCCTTGTCACTTCTTTTTTTAATTTATTTATTATAAATTAAGCTCCGTAATTGCTCAACCAATATGCTTGCATTGTTTTAGGTTGTAGTGGGCCAACAGCCATCTTGGTCTAACTGTCCATTCTTAGGCCCAAAGAAGCCTCATTATGTCCACCCATTTGGGCCTAAAATGGAGTTCTGTTTAGCTGAGCCTTAAAGCCCAAAGAAGTTAGGCTCAAAAATCAGCCTTTCACATTGATAAATACGAAGAGCATTAGCATCAATATGTGCACATTTTGTATTTTGTGGTGTGGATGCTTTAATAAGCTAAATTGTCCAACATGCCTTTTTTTTAGCTCATTGACTATCTTAATGATAACTCGATCTGAATCTGATGATGGAACCAAAAGTTTCTCCAGCCAAAAAATAAGACACTAACAAGTTTGCAACCAGCCTAACGAACCAGAAGGCAGTACTAATGAACAAGCCACGCACTTATATAAGTCATTAGAACTAAGATGCATATAAATAGGAGCTTCACAAAATACATTCTTTAATAGAATGGTTCAACAGTTGCTTTTTGTTGAAATGTCAAAAAATAATGGTATTGGTAACATGCTAAATTGATGATGGGCTTAATATAATTCAAACTACACCTTGCTTATACAAACTAAGTAGCTAGGCCCTAATTCCTCCCAAAATTCTTGTGGGTTTGGACTTTGAATACTGCTTTAGCCAGCACAAACTTCACTGTCACTGGCATCTAGTACAGCAGTACATCCCTCCAAAATGAGTTGGCCATAGTATTACAACAATATAGAATTACTCCAGTCAGTCAATCTAATGGAACTTTGACAATTGAAGAGCCCATGTGATATCCAGTTTGGAATCGCATCATCTTACCAAAGTATGGAATATTTCTCAAGGACATTTCATTCACTACCTGCAGGAACTTGTATATTTGATCTGTTTATCTATTATCAGCTGAGTATCCATGATTTAGTTGTTGTAATTTTCACATGGCTCGTTATGATGGTATGGCAGCCAACAATTCTCGAGACCCGCCTAAGTATTGTGGAACTTGCTGCCTTATCTCTTCAAAAGCACACAATGTTTCTGAATCGAGACCACCAGCAAACTGCAGACATGCATACCACAAAACTGAATGAAGAAGAATTTTCACAATTTTCATCCAAGAAAAACAAATTCCATATCACAAGCTAAGCTCACAAGAGCATGCTTTATGAATTTAAACAATTACTAAAGTTTGCAAAGAATTTTAAGTTTGAAAAAACTAAAATCAGTGCCAAACTGCACCATCACAATTACTTTTATCTCCTTTGTTGCTGGCTTTTCAACTGTATTCATTAAATATTACATTTTTAATTTACAAACTTTTGTCCTTGTAGTATATCAGACCTTGCAGAAGTGGGTGCTTAATGCACTGGGTACAACCTTTTTAGTATATCTGAAAGTCACGTGCATGTTGAAAAAGAGTAGGGAAAAGAAACAATAGTAAAATAATAAAGAGAAGAAATTAATCTAATTCTGCCAACCTGGCAGTTTTACTCCCATAGAAGGAGATTTGGACTAGAGGAAACTGAGTTCCTATTCGGTAGACTTTATAGACAGCCTAACAACTAAAATGTAGTGAGGTCTAATCACCACAGTCCTTACTCTTCACATGCTTCCAATGGGATTGCTATGTTTACCTTTTCGACTTGAGAATTTTCCACTTTATATTTCAAAATTATTGAGATCACAGAAACTGCTGACGTAAGGATTACCTGGTGAGCTCTATATGCAAACTGCACACCCTGAAGCAGAAGAGATTCTTGACCACATTCCCTATCTGAATTTCGAATGGACTCAAGCTCCAATGTCACTCTTTTCATGTACATCTTAGCCAGATTCATAGAAGCCTGCTTTATCTGTACAAATTTGCAAATAAAAAACAAATTCAATACACCGTATTACAATTTAAAGAACGTGCAATAATAGTGACATAGCTTCCAACTTTCCCACTTGGTAATTTGGAAGAGCATACCTTGCTCACGATTCCTGAATCAAGCATCCACTCAGTAGGAATTTTGTACTCCTTATAAGACTGCATAACTGAATTTCGCAGCTTGATCAGCCTTTGTATTCTCTGCTCAGACCTTGCACAATCAGACAAGAGAGGGGAAAATCAACACTCTGACTAGATAAAAGGCTATGAATATGATTATGAATTGATAAAATAATTAGAACATATTTCACTTAGTTCCTACTTGTCTAGTAAGCTGGCCATCTTCTTTAAGGCAGCCCCGCAGGGAATGTTAGTGTCATTTTGATAGGAAGAGATCTCACTTTCCAACAGTTTAAGGCCACGATATTCAATTGCTGCTTCTCTCATGGCATCAGCTTTCCTCTCTGGCCACTTGAAATGCTTTAACACAGCCTGCTCATCAGCCTGTAAAGACAGGATATAAGTCAAATGTGAGAGGAAAAAAATTAGAAAAATAAAGAAAGGTAAGAGTCAATGTTATTGCCAATGTGAAATTCTCTTACAGAACCAGAACACCACAGTAAATGTCCTCCATAAATCATGCCATTATTTATTTATAAAAGAAAAAATGTCTCATCTTCAGAAACGCTATCTTAGCACTATGCACAGGAAAAGCACATCTTTGGAGGAAACAAATGATCATCACAGAATGCTGTTAAACATTGTCCTCACACATATTATTGTAAATACTAGCATTCTAGCATCATGTACACAAGGTCCAAAATAGTAAAATGATTCAAAGCCAGTCACATACATTATGCATCAAACTCAGACTGCATGTGATGCAAATCCAATTATCACAAGACATACAATTGTTGTAAGTATGCCTTTAACCAAGACTATGACATGGAAAAAGTGATGCACCTATTCATGAATCTGAATTTCTCAAATAATTAAGCATCCCTTAGGTGAAATAATGCCTTAGGTGTAAATTTCCAAATCTCCAAAAAATGATAGATTAACATATATAACTACCATAATGGCCAAAAATAATACAAGAGAGAGAATGTGTGGGGTTCAAATAGGGAAAATCTACCAAACTCAATGATATTGGACTCTGGCCCAATGTTATTCTCGTTTTGTTTGATAGACGTTGACTAGCTATCATCTACATACCTATAGGGGCAACGGCTTCTAAGGTACCTTGAGACTTACAAAATAGAGTTTCCAAGTAACAGAAAGAGTAGATGTTTATGTAAACATATATCGGCTCTTATTTAATTAAGCAGAATCTTAATTATATCAAAAGGCTTTATAAATTACCAATGATGAGAGTTCTGTGTCAAGCCAATCTACGAATTTTAAGACATCTTCTATTTTTGTATAAGCTGCAGCTAGCACCTTCTGGATAAGGCCATTGATCAAATCTCCTTTAGTTTCAATATCTGCTTTAATCTGGAAATCATAATCAGTTGTTAATTAATGGTTCAAACTTCAAACTGAATCAGTATGAGTAGAAATAAATCAAGCAGTTAATTGGTAGGAAATTGAAATGCTTACAGCTAACAGATGTGCTGAACGGTTTTGAATTTCTCCAACTATGCTACTATGTGCACTAATAGCTGCTGGTTTATGATGATGCCCTGATCCTGGAGAGTCTCTCTTCTTCCCCTCTTGCCTTTTTAATGAGTGATAAAATTCTACAAGTGCTGGAGCCTTTTGAGTAGTAGCCACACCAGCTGAGGGCTGAGGTGGGGGTGGTGGTGGTGGAGGTGGTGGCAAGGATGTACAAGGCCGAGCCTTTCTTTCTAAATCCGCGACTTTGGGAATCGGACGTAATGCTAGTGGTGGTGGAGGTGGTGGTTTTTGAATAGTACTCACCTCATTGATTGGCTCCTTTTTCACAATTGAGTGTTCCAATTTGCTGGCAATTAGTTTCTGAATGTCTCTAAATTTAGGGCTCTGGTACTCCCCAAGTGACTCCCTCTTCATCCAAAAAAAAAATTTTCAAAATTGTTATACTACTTGAAAATTTTAAGACCCTCATATTTATTCTGTATGAAACTGGTACAAGATTGTTTTTTTATTGCATGTTTTAAGTGAAAGTTAGCAACATTTAAGAACATTTGACAAAATAATTGAAGTGATGATTGATTTATGTGTGTATAAATATAAGTCCTGTTAAATTTTGAAACAAAAAATTTGCAATTAGAATCTAGAGCAGTAACAAAATGAAAAAGTTGATAAATTTATAAGAAAGTCTCACCTGGTCACGACAGCTAAGAGCTGCTATCTTTGCTTGAGCAGCAGCAAGATCCTCAGTGAGCTTCTTGTTCTGTGAAAGCAAGTCCAAGTTCAAACTCTGAGCCTTATCCAACTCTGCCTTCAAGGCCAATACCTCAGACTGCAAATTCTCAACCAAGTCCTTGTTTTTCCCATCTGGGTCATCTTCGTTTCTGGGATTTGAAGACCGTAGTTGGCGTGGCCGAGCAAATTGCTCAACAACATGGCGGTTTCCAGTACTGGTGCGAGTCATAGCTTTGTTAAAGTCCACAACTTGGGTACCCTTTTGAGAAGAGTGATCAATGGATTTAGGCTTGGTCAGAAGAAGAGGCCTCCTGGCTGATGATGGTGGTGTAGGCTTTGGAATTGGAGAGTCCTTGGGTTTAGCTTTAGGAGAAGCTCTTAAGCGAGATGGGGTTGTGGACGGTGACATGTTGCATTCATTTCTCTTTCTTGTTGTTGTAGTGGATGCTGGTGGCGGTGGCGGTGGAGGTGTACCTTGCTTCATGGCTTGCAATTTAAGTCAACAATGGTCTGCAAATGCAAGTGAAGCAAAAGACTTACATTTCTGAGAAGACAAAAAGAGATGGGATTTCCTTTTCTCTTCAAAGAAGTTCTAAGATATGAATAATTACTGCATGGAAACTTGAGGCTTGTGTTGTGCCCTTTTTATCATTTCATCCAAAGGAAGAATGAGAGTCAATGGACCTTATTTTGAGTTGTTGTCTCTATGCAATAACTATTGACCCACAAGAACCCACAAATAATAGGGGGTTTGATTGTTCTTCCAGCTCTTCAATTGAATTGACCCTAAACATATCAGACAAAACCTCAGCTACTAATCTTTGTTGGGTCCTTGACCTTCTTTAAGGAATCAAACCCTTTATCTTCCTTCTTTTTTCCCTTTTTTTGGGGGGTTAAATTCATCTTCATTCTTCAACTACACACTACACTGGACACACAACCTCCTATTTTTTTAATTCAATTTAATTATAATGGGAGCATAGGTAGGACCCCTGATAACACAGTATACATACATATACACACACACACACATATATATATATATATATATATATTAATTTCCTATAATGTTTAATTTCATCTCTCGAAATTATCAATAGTTTCTTTTTTTGAATAGAAAATTTTCAATAGTTTCAATTTAAACCAAGTCAATAGCACTCTTATCTTACTATCACTATGCCAATGATAATTGCAAGTTTTTAAAATGTCAATATTATACATTAAATCACATGCTATTATCACAAAATCAGGATCTAGAAATTTCTTTTTTTTTTTTTTCAAATTTTTAATATTTTTTATAATTCAATAGTTTTATTTATTTATTTTGAGAATCTATAATTCAATAGTTGGGGTGAAGGAATTTAATCTTTGATATTTTCATTAAAAACATTAAGAGTATCAATCAATTAAATTATAAGACTCTTGATTTCAAAATTTTAATATTAAATTCATGTTTTGCTATCTATTTTAATTTTATATATGTATCTTCTCAAAAAAAAAAAAAAATTGTATATATAACTTAATGTGTGGGATAAGTATTTCCTAATTCAACCTCTTTATGAATTTTTTTTTTAAATAATGCAAAAATGCTGGCCTAACAAATTTTCTTGGATGTTTCCATCCTTTACTGAATTCAATAAGTACCACCCTAAAAAGTTTATTCGACATTAAAATTTTGAAAACTGGAGGGATCATTTTCAATATTTTATTAGCTCATTAATTTTGAAAATTCAGAGAATAATAAAATTAATGAATATTTTTTTTTGAATTGAAATTAATGGAAATTAATGAAATTTCTTAAACATTACCCTTTCATTAAAATTTCAAGAAAACAATATGTTACCTAACATATCTCATTATTTCTTGCATTGAATTTATTCTTTTTCTTGAATTGAAAACTTTACAGTATTCCTTTCTTTGTTGCCGAACGTGTTTTCTGTTTCCTATAATATTCTATCTTAATCAATGTCCTTTTCATAAAGATCATTTTCGTAGTCAGACGGCTGCCATTAGTATCTAATAATAAAGATGGTTTTCATTATATAGTAAAAAAATAAAGCACCAAATTTAGAGAGAGAATAAATACAATATAATTGAATAAAAATGAAGACCAACTATGGGTAGTGGATTCTATAAAATAATGACTACAATCCAAAGCTGTCATCTTAAAGCTTACACAGGCATAATTATTAATTATTACTCAATTCTATTGTATTAAAAGCATAATTTCTTTCTATAAAAGTTGTCTTCTAAGGTGAAACTCTTCTCCAACCTCCAAATGGTTGTCTCAAACACACGTTAATGGGTCTTTAAAGCCATTTACTAAGAACAAACACCCTTTAGGCTTTATAGGGGTTGGTGCATCTTAATGCATTTGCAATTATAATTTCTTTATGAGAAAAATATTTTTGTCCTATTCTAGAGGTCAATAGTTTTGTGTATCTTTTTGCTTTTAGCTTTTGAAATGGTTTTTGGTTATATAAATGTTATTCTTTTGTAATAAATTATAAAAGTTTTACTGTTGGTTGTGATTGTTCCACGATTACTTGTTGCAATATTGGAATATCACCTAAATGATGACAAGTCACAACAATAATTTTATACAAGATTCAACTCGATTTTTAGTGGATGAAAGCGTGAAAGTGCTCTAAGAATGTGACTTGAAATAGTGATTGCCACTAGCAAAAGATAAATTTGAAGAAATAATAAACAATGGGTCCCATTCTTCACTATATTCATGATCAATGTCAATATCAAAAAAAAATAAATAAATAAATAAAAAAGTGTCAAAATCAAATTTGTTCTGGTTAGGAACTCTTAACACATTATCTGTCGTATCTGCTAAGCAAAATTAAGAATAGGTTTGGATAGGGAGGATAGGGTTAAACATAAAGAATTAGGCAATGGATTGAGACCCTCATTCTTGCTGGTGGGCTTGAGCAGAAAGTGACAATTGTTTGTACAAAATTAGAAAAACAGACCAGCCCCTGAGGCTGTAGCTTTTTAGCTAATAATATGTTAACAACTCGTGAAATTAACTGTGGTTTTGGGTGTTTCTTACCTAACAATCCCTTTGTAGACTAATAAGTTGGCAACTTTTTTTTGGCAACTAAAGCATGAATTTTCCATTTCATATATGGAAGAATAAACATTAACATTTAAACTAGATTCTAGAGAGAGTTACCAATTGGAAATCCATCCAAAGCCAGTAAGAATGATCTTTTTACCAAATTAATTTACAAAACAAAACTACTCAAAAAGTATGGTCTCAAATCTCAATGATCCTTTACGTAAAGTGAATTTTATATATATTATAACTGCATTAAAAGGCCCAAAAGCAATTCATAAGAGGGAGTGATGGGTTATCATCATTCCTTTTGATGTAAAAAAAAAATTTAAATTAAAATTAAAATCAAACGAGAAATCTGCTTCAAAACATGGCAATATGCCTTTAGGCATATGAGAATGTCTGGATGTGCTCTGTCCTTGCTGCATTAAGGAGTGCATGAATGTGACAAAGGAATATAGAGCCATGTGGCTGTGGCCTTTTTGCAAACATTTTAGCCGAGATAGCGATTAAGAAACTTTTCTGGGATTTTTCAGATTGGTCTAATGTGAACATGTCTGTTTGTTCCAAGAGTATACATGTTGATTAGCTCACCCTGGAAACTTGAGTGAAACACTCTTTAAACACCATTGTGTGACTTTCTAGGGAGAGTATTTAAGTGCACATTTTGGACACTCTACACCATAAGTACTTGTTTGATGCCACTTCAACTCGAAGTCAAAAACACACACACACACAAGAGTCGAAGTCATATTTGTCTACTTAAGATAAAGGGTCCGGTTAATGTGTGTCCTAAGGACATACATTAAGCTTTCCATTTTTGGAAATATTTTCTCGAAAATTCAAAAAATTATCAATACTTTTTCAATTCCCGAATTTTTTTTTTCCAAAAATAATTAATTATTGTGTGCCCTTAGGATACACATTAGCAAAATCCTAAGGTAAAACCTAATTAATACCACCATATCCATATCACGGTTCACGGGTTCTTTCGACTCAGTTTGATTTGATTTGAGAAAGGGTCCTATTTTTGCAAGAATCAATTTTCTATATTTGCAATTGATTATTCTTGAGAAACCAAAAGGGTGCAGAGGACAAGTACAATAATGCCTTTTGGAAATTACAAAAACTACAAGAGTGTAGTGCTAAAAAGGAGGCGTGCTATCTGTTTTCAGTTCTCATTGCACCGCCGGTTTATTATTAGCATAGCATGTGAACATATTAATGGAGAGAAACTATTGTGGTTAAGGTTTTATTTCCTAAATCCAACCATGTTCACTGTCCCATTATTTAAAAGAGTAATGCTACGGCCACATTTTTTACAACATTTGAATTGGCAAAGATTTTAACGGTTTTCATCTAAGTCCATCACTGATTCACTTTGTTATTTACCATTAACAACATGTCATCTCAATAATTGTGAAAATTTTGTGATAGCTATTGTGATCCTAAAGTTATTGCATTTAAAATTTTAAATGATGTGATACTAGATACATTTTTAAATTACTGTCTAAAATACTACAAAATGACAAAATATAATAAGTTTTACAAATTGATGTGTCACTGAACATAGAAAAGTAATTCAACATTTATTTATTATTTGTAACAGTTTAGCATTTTTCTACATTCTTTGGCTAATTGCGGAGTAGTGGTCAAAAAGTAGCTAGGGAAACACTGTGAGATAGGGTTGAAATACAAAATAGACAATACCTGAAAGCAAGAAACTGAATTGCTAGAATCCTTCACAGAAATATAGCTACAAATTTCTACTGCCTGATGCATCTCCTTCCAGGCACCAGCTCCTTGCAAAGCATAATTGGTAAGCAACATCATTGGTCTTATCAATCTGGTTTGGATTGGAAAAACAAACACAAATGATCAAATATGTTAATGCATCTTTAGCCTTAATAAGTTGGCATTCACAGCAAATGTAAATTGCAGACAGTTCTGGTTACACCGTATTCAATATTCTTGCAGTGTTCTATTATAAAGTGTGTGAAAACTGTAAATGACAGACTAGTTGATGAAATGGTATAGGAAAAGAAAGCTGGAAGTGTAAGTGGAATTTCCTTTGAAGGAAAACTTCAAATTTTACTGTTGGGTTTGTTGCAACTTCACATCATGACGGTGCCATTTGTTGCTCTGATTGTGATTTGTCATTTGAGAATATATGATTTCTTTCATTGCATTTGATAAATTTTTAATAGCTTTTACTCAATTTCACGTGCTTATTAATTCTGTTGCTTAACAACATCATTCATTGTTTTGTTGTTATCTTATTTCTGGTTAGTGCATCAACAACAGTCACGTAATGCTTGAGATACACCGTCCTACTTCTAACCGTGCCTAACTTGATGTGCCTTTAAACAACATAGTTCGATTGCTTAGCAAACTTGCATTTGCAGAATTCCGCTGAACATGATGAGATCGTTTTCTCATTCCAGTCAAGCTGATTACAAGACCTGTCTGAATCTGTAAATAACAATAAAATCTAGTAACCAAAAAAAAAAAAAAAATTCTTCACAGTTGTTAAGATAGTGTGTTTTTATTGGTGTATAACAAAAATGTTGTCTCATAGCATTAAAATTGGGGTCAGGCTTAGGTTCAGTGTCCAGTAATACTGGATCCATTGAAATGATGACTTGTGCTCACTTTTGGACACGTACCATCATCTGACCGAGTCCAGTACACTAGATACACTGAACCTAAACCAAATCCTTAAAATTGCACCCAATTGTGTTAGTGCATGTGTAGACCTAAGCATTGGCACTGATGAACAAAATTGGGAGCTGAATAATAAGAAGTCATTTGGCACCATTGACATTACCCACATTGATAATATTTTATAATAAAATAAAAGGGTAAAATATACTAACTTTCCTTGTAAGTGTGATGAAATATTTGAAACAAATCCAAAGTGGAGGAAAGGTTATAGTGGTGAGGGTGGGATGTTTATGGCCATTCACATTTATTATTGTCTAATTGTTCTCTCTCTCTCTCTTTTTTTTTTTTTTTTTTTTGGGTATGCAACTTTGATTATTTTATTTTATGTTAGATATACTATAAATTTTATTACATACACTTTACAAAATAATGTGTCCATTAAACACTTAATAAATAATTAAAAATATATTAATTATGTCATGAATGCGGTATTGCAATAAAATTGGTAGAAATTTAGCTCTTTCCTTCCTTTCTTCCTTTTTTATACCATTTTTTGCTTTATAGACTCCACAAAGGGTTATAATCTCAGTCTACAATTACAAAGGTTATATCCTTTTATAGTTGTACTCTGATTATGTAATGTATTATAAATCTGGTTTAAAACGCTAATTTTACTATTTTCGTGTGTGTTCTAATAAGTATTACTGTTTACTCAACCAAAAAAGAAAAAGAAAAAAGAAGACTCTACAAAGGTAGTGGGCCAATCATGGTCAGCAGATTAATCTTTGGTGGCAATGGCAGTCCCCACCAGGCCACCACCATATATATATATATATATATATATATATATAATAAGTATTACTGTTTACTCAACCATAAAAAATAAAAAAAAAAAAAAAAAAAAAAAAAAAAAAAAAAAAAAAAAAAGAGGAAGAAGAAGAAAGACTCCACAAAGGTAGTGGGTTAGATCATGGTCAGCAGATTAATCTCTGGTGGCAATGGCAGTCCCCACCAGGCCACCACCATATATATATATATATATATAATTAAAAAAAATACTAATGTTGAAAAAAATAATAAGAATAAAACAAAACAAAAGGTTACAGTTTGAAACATTTAACAAAAATTTCAGATGGGCTTGCAGATGAAGTAAGCTTTTGTATGATTTTTGGAGTAATCAGCACTTCGCTTTTGTTATAGTGTGAGATAAAAACATGGTTGTTGAGAGGGGCATTTATGTTAGAGCATCCACAGCAGTGGAGCTAAATTTTTAGCAATTTAGCTCCACCAAAAGTTACTTTATCTATTTTACCTACACACATGCTGCAGCAGTGGATCTATTTTAGCTTTCAACACAATAAAATAATAATATTTCTACTACAATAAAATAATAATATTTCTACTACAATAAAATAATATATCACCACCACCACACAGCACAAACATCCTCCACCACCACCACCACCAATCCACAGTAGAGGGAAAAAAAAAAAAAAACCAAAATCCTCAATCCAGACCAAACAAAATCACCAACCGGAGACAAATCCAGAACAAATCGAAGACAAACCCACGCGTCGATGCTGCCCACGCTGTCAACATCCTCGCCAACGCTTTGGTTTCCGATTACGCTACATCAGAAAGTGACGGTGAGAGAGGAGAGTGGGACGGCGATGGCGTGGGCTGGGATGGCGACGGTGTGGGCTGGGTTGGGACAACGACGGCGTGGGCTGGGCTGAGACGGCGACGACGACGGCGTGGAGTGGACTGGGAGATCAGAGCTTGAGAGATTGAGAGAGATGAGAGCTTGAGACGGTGAGATGGAATAAATGAATGAAAAAAAAAATAGAGTGAGTTATATTATTTTAATCAGAGTTGGAATAAAAAATTAATTTTCTTTTTTAGATGTATGCTACAGTGCACATCTATCTATAGATGTGCACTGTAGCAAATAAGCTAAAATTTATAGGTTTGCCTCCACTGCTGCAAGCCTTTTTTGGTATATTGGTGGAGCTAAAATAGCATTATAGCTTTTTAGCTCCATTGCTGCAAATGCTCTAAGGCACCATCATCTTTTATTTTTCACAATCCTAAACACATCTATATATCAATATATTATTATATATATAAAAGCTGAAGTGTAGTATTTATTGTTGCTACACTTTTATTGAGTTACATCAGTGGTCACATCATTCACCTATTTCCAACATTCTCTCTCTTTTTAAAAAAAATTTTCTTATTAATTTCTCAACTTAATGTTATACCTTCTTCAACTTTTCCCCTCTCTTTTACCTTTTCATCTTCCCATTACCATCTATTTTAATATCACTTTTCCTCTACCCCTTTATCTTCTTTTATTTTTGGCTTTTCTTTTTCCCCTCCTTACTATAAATTTACAATTTTTTATTTCATTCTATAAGTAGTTTTCCTACACACATAAGGTTATTTCTCTCTATCTCTCTCTAATTTTTTTTTTTTTTCCATTTTTTGGTGATTTTTTTTCTTGCATCTCTACTTTAAGTTGATGTGATTAAGTTGTGTTTTTAAGTTTTTATCTTTTTTCTTCTCTTTGATTTCATAGATGTTATCCTATAGCATTATATAAAGATAGTATATAAGAATATAATAACATGACTTGGATAATGTGGTGTTTATAACAATATTTTTTATTTTTACTTTTTTCTCACATTATTTTCTATAAATATCTTATTGTTCTCTCACATTCTCTCTTGAAAAGTGGCTACTCTCTCTCTCTCTCTCTCTCTCTCTCTCTCTCTCCCCATTTTTTAATTCTTTCTTGCAACTATACTTTATATTGATGAATTGTTGTGATTTTTAAAACTCTATTTTGGGTTCATACGCTTTGGTTTTTTTTTTTTAGTTCCCCATTACAAGTAGTATATATCTCTCTTTTAGTTTTGGTTTGATTTTTGTTTGAGTTAATACTTGATTTTTTTGGAATTAAGAATTTGAATTTATATCAAAAAACAATCTTGGCTATGCTAATAACATATTGACATTTGGTCCATTTCAGTTCGGTTCGGTCTACTTTAGTCCACTTCAGTCAATTTTGGTCCAATTCTTTCTACTTCAGTCCACTTCAATTCAATTAGGTCGATTCGGTCTACTTCGGTCAATTTTGTCCAATTTAGTTTGTTTGGTCTACTTTGGTCAATTTAGTCTTGTTTAGTCCATTTGGTCCAATTTAGTCCATTCGGCTCATTCAGTCCACTTCGATCTATTCGGTCCATACGGTCCACCTAGGTATATTCGGTCCAATTTGGTCCATTCAGTCCAGTTAGGTATATCGGTCCAATTTGGTTCATTTGGTCCACTTAGGTCTATTCGGTCCAATTTGGTCCATTTTAGATCACTTCAGTCCAATTTGCTGTACCTACTTAAACATGGAAAAATACAAGTTTAGGTTGAGAGAGTAAGAATTATTTAATAATCTCCTTTGTACAGTCCACGGCTATTGGCTTGCATCGAGCTCATGACACGTCCCTTAAATGGGCCCATCTCGCGCTACTTGCTAACCGAGCATCTGGCTCACACCCTAAATGGGCCTGGTCCAAGCTCTCGACCTAACCGAACAGCTTCTACTATACCGAGGTCAAGAGATAATGCCTTGGGAGAATTCACTTGCAGAGCAATTATTGGTGCTTGGTGCAAGTTCCAAGAGAGTCATGTCAATCACGAATAGTAGGTCACATTCGGTCAGGAATATAGCTCAAAGGAACCCATCAACATGGGAAACCACTCTCTCATCATGATGACCCCACTAAGGGAGGTCTATAAATAGAGACTGATGGGTGCAGGGTTAGGGGGTTGGAAAAATTTGGAGAGAGAGACATGAGTGTAGTAAAGAGAAAAGCTTCCCAGGAAGAAAGGAGTTCAGTCCGGATTTTTTTAAAAAGGGGGTCGGTTACATTGTTACTTCTTAGTTACGTTTTATGAAAGTGTAACTCTCATTTGTTTTTCGTAGAAGCTGTACCACCATCTTTTGGGCCTCCCATTGTTGGATATTCTTGATCCACAATACAAATAAATTGGGGAATCAGCCCAAAATTTTCACTCCATTGGGCTACACCACATCCACATCCTTAATTATTTAAGTAATATCAATTGTAATTATATGATAAGTTTTGGTTATCATAATAATCTCCTTAAGAGAATAATAATTTTGAAACTTAAAAATTTTAATTGTACCAAAAGAAATTAGGAAAATATAATGCATAATAACAATAGTTAGAAAAATATGGACCATTTCATAAAAGAATAATATCAATAAATATATATATATATATATATATATATTTGTGAAAATAGATTGATGGAAATTACTTATTGAAATTGTTTAATTTTTAGAGAAAACAAATTATTTAAAATAAAATTTAGATAATAAATTATACATATTCAATAGAAGTTTGTTATAAGTTTTGATTATCATAATAATATCTTCTAAAAGAATGGAGAATTTGAATAATTTATTTAAATAAAAATTATAAATACATATTGTATGGCCACCGGCCCATCACCAGTAGGCCCAATTGATTTTAGGTGGTCAATGCATCTACTGCTCGGTAGGTTAAGCTGGGAACCACTTCGGTCTCGAGGACTAACCTTGCTCGGTTTCATTCCGGAATATGTCAGTAGTGCCTTAGGGGGTATCGCCGCCGAGCAGTGTTCGACGTGTAGCGCAAGTCCCAAGGACTGAGCTCTTGTTCCTAAGGTGGGTCCCCCTCTCATCAGGAATAATCTTGACGGGCCCCACCCGCATGAAAAATGCTAAAGGTAATCATTGCTGACCCACTACAAGAAGGCTATAAATAGGAGGAAGGCAGGATAGAAAGGGGTTAGACACGAGGGGGAGAAACTAGAGAAGAAAGAGAAAGCGGAAACCAACTTAAGAGCGAGACTGTTCAGTTAGCTTAGTTAGAGACCTTTCCAACTTTAATTCTCGTCCTAAAGAACTTCCTGTTGCATTGTAGGATATCCATAAGCCCACCATAATAAGTAAATTGTGAGCCAAACTATATTGTTGACCCATTAACCGAGCATAAGGCGTGCACACACATATATTTATTTATTTTTCTTGAAAGTATAATCAACCTCATGCAATTCATTTAAAAGTAATGATGTTAAAACAAATGAGTAACTGCCCTAAAAATTATATTTGTATATTCACTTAAATCTAGCCAAATCGAAGTAGACTGAAATACTACATTAATATAGCTTAACAAAAGTGTAGCAACAATAAATGCTATACTTAAGATTTTAGATAATACAAGTTTAAGATTTATATTTTTAAAATAAATTTGGATTTAGAATAGGTACTCTTAACTCAAACATGTCTTTTCCCTATATACAAAATGCACAAAAATGGACCAAAGTGGACCAAAATAGATTGAAGTGGTCCAAATGGACCGAAGTAGACACAAATAGACCAAATGGAACAAAGTGAACCAAATGAACAGAATATGACCGAATAGGATCGAAGTGGACTGAATAGGACAAAGTGGAGCAATGTGGACTGAAAAGGAACGAATGGACATATTAGGACCAAAGTGGACATAATGGATCGAATAGGAACAAATAGGACCATAGTGGACAGAAGAGGACCAATGTCAACTAAACAGGACCGAAGTGGATAAAATGGACCGAATAGGACCAAAGTGGATTGAATAGGACCGAATAAGACTTTTGAATATTTATCATTTTTATTGCATTTTTAGGGATCATATTTCTAATTTCTAATTTCTATTTTGTTTGTATTTTTTTAACTCAAAACTAAAGAGTTTAGCCAAATATAATAAAATCTCATACTTTTCAACCCAAAAATTAAGGAAAAAAAAAAGATATTTTGAGCTAAAACTTAAAAAGCAAACCTAAAAAAAGAATCAAATTAAGGCCCAATTAGTGCAAAATGGACCAAAACTGATCGAGTGGACCAAATTGGACCAAAGTGAATTGAAGTAGACCTAATTGGATTGAATGGGACCGAAGTAGGCTTAATTGGACCAAATAACAATTGTTTAATATTTAGGGAGAACAAATTATCTTCAAAAAATTTTAGAGAACAAATTATATATTATATTACAATTACAAAATAATTATTTATTCCATGCATCGCATGGGTCAACAACTAGTTATTATATATACTAGTTACGAACTCGCGCGTTGTGCATGATAATTTATTTTTGGGTGATCTGATTAAATATATAATTTAGAACCTTACATATAAATTTTTTGAAAAAACCCTTACACACACACACACACACACATATATGTATATAATGTGAATCTTTACATATATCTTTAAATAAACTCTATATATTCCACTTCTTTAGATGTGTAACACCATAGACTACTATTCCATAATGATAATTGCTAATTAATATTATAATTTTTTTAATGATCTCATTTGTAACGCTTCTTCCCATTATCATATATTTACTAATTGATGATTTGCATAACAAAGACGTTAAATGAGAGGTAGCATCGTTCATTAGATTTGCAAAAAGTAACAGTGTATGAAAATTACACACACACACACACACACACACATGTATGTATGTATATAAGGTTAAATGAAATGTCAAAAAAAAAAAGATTTTAAAATTTTATTTCTTATGCAATTTCTATTATTACTGTAGAACATCACTTTTTTAGTTATGATTGGAAATATGGTTTCCATGATTAAAGTTTGGTTAATTTTAAGTTTAAATTTAGTACTATGATTTTATTTAATTGTTGATTATTGATTTAATTTTTTAAGTGAATGTAACGGTTTATTTTACTACACTGTAAAGTTTTTAATATTCTCTGTATGGACATCTCTATTTTATTTTTTACTTTTTATAGCCTCTTTGTTTTCCAATTAACGTCTACTAATGACGTTTGATTTTTTTTTTTCTTTATCTACTCTTTATTACTTTGTATTGTTTTTTTTTTTCTTTACCATCTCTCTCTCTCTCTCCATTGGCAACCTGTCGTTTTCCAAAATTTGATGGTGATTCTATAGCATTAAATATGCATTATTAGTTTCTATATGTTATATTTGGTTTGATAACCTCATTATTATTATTTTTTTAATTAAGTGTTTTCAAATTGACATTTGTTTTGTATTCCATTTTTCTTTTAATGTATTGGGTGTGAGAATGAGTGTTTCCCTAGCATGACTCCACTTTATGAGGACAATCTTATTTATTGAATTTAAATAAAATATTATATGTTTATTATTTTAATATAAAAAAGTAGAGGAAATATAAATAATTTAATGATATGGAGGATGTAGCTAAATTTAAATGTTGAATTAAAATACTATGAGAAGGAAAAAAAAGTAAAAATAAAAGATATAACAATAAACATCAAATTATCAAAAGCATGCTATGTAATATAATAATATATAAATATATATATATATATATATTTTATAAACTATCTTTAATTATTTATAATGCAATATGATAACATTTAACAATCAAAGTGAAAAAAAAAAAAAAAAAAAAAAAAAACCTAAATCGCATCAATCTAAAATAAAGTTTTAAAGATCACAAAAATTTATCAACCTAAAACAGAGAAATAACATTTTTTGTGAGGGAAAAATTATGCATAAAATGGAAGAGTGAATGACAAATTTATGGTAAGAGGATGATAATAAGAATAAATAAAATAAAGGAAGATAAAGGAAAGGAGGAAGAGTGATATTAAGGTAGACAGTTTGGGGAGATGAAAAGGTAAAGAGAATGAGAAAAATTGGAGAAAGTGTAAATTGGATGCTATGTGACTTAACTGGAGTATAGCAACAATAAATGTTACACTTCAGCTTTTAGATATATATATAGATGCACATTACACATAGGACTATAGAAATTATGACGGGTAAGTTCTTGAACCGATTGGAAAGTTAAAAAACCATTTCTCTTTATTAAAAACTCACATCAGAGGAGAAATTCAAATTCACCATCCTCAACATAGATTTCTAATCATGGGAAATTTTAGAAACTAATTTAACATTTAGGGAAAGACAAATACAAGAGGCTTGCTTGTTAAGATGAAGCTTTTGTATGTAATGCTACCAAGGAAGCATAAATACCATCCTTGATATTGATTAAAATTTCATGCTTGCCTTTCTCGACTATGACTCCGTCTTTCACCACAGCAATTAAATCTGCACCCTTGATTGTAGATAAACGATGAGCTACCACAATGGTGGTTAGATCAACCATTAATCGATCCAATGCATCTTGAACCACTCGCTCAGACTCAGCATCCAGAGCACTAGTTGCTTCGTCTAGTAGTAGTATTTTAGGCGCCTTCACTACAGCTCGTGCTATAGCCACTCGTTGCTTTTGTCCCCCAGACAATTTGACACCTCGCTCACCTACTGTTGTATCATATCCCTACATTCAGATTCCGCATTCCTTATAATCATTATCAGTCCCACAAACACATAGATTACAAACAACCTCATCAAATAGGCTTGTTAGATATATTAGGGTCCTATAGCCTAAACTTGTTGTAAGCCTATGCTTACATGTCAAGTCATCACTGTAAAATTATACTAGCAGGACAAGTTATCTAGTCCTACAAGGATCATAAAAAAGATTAGCTAATAAAGAAGTAATGGACTTCTAAACAGTTTATTTGCCTCCCTTGAAGGCACATGAACTCAAGAATAGTCTAATAACATATAGTTGCCAACTAGTCTATCTCACTGAAGCAACTTGATTGATCAGACTTTTTACCTGTTCTAAACTACTAATGAACTTGTGTGCATTTGCCAATTCTGCTGCGGCTAAAATTTCGGTTTCAGTTGCGTTTCCCTCCTTACCATAAGCAATGTTGGCTCGAATAGTGTCATTAAATAACATAGGCTCCTGGCTCACCAAACCCATTTGTTGCCTTAACCACTTCAGTTGCAGCTTTTGGATTTTAATACCATCTAGTGTAATGTGACCTGCATTAGGATCATAAAATCTCTGCAACAATGAGATCACTGTTGATTTTCCGCTCCCACTTTCCCCAACCAGAGCAACCGTCTGATTAATATAAAATTGAATTTGTTAGTATATGGATATTAAAGTGAGACTAAAGTTTTTGAACCTTCTGTGTGGCTTGCCATAATGTAGAGTACAAGAATAACTTATGATGATGCCATGTCCTAACAAATTACCTTGCCAGAATGAATAGCCAAGCAAAGATCCCTGAATATTTGAACATCAGGTCTAGTGGGATAACTAAAGCTGACATGGTGAAGCTCAATTTCTCCCTTCACATCTTCTATTGTCATTCCGGAAGCATCACTAGAATCTATCTTTGATTTCCCGTTAAGAATTGCAAATATAGAAGCAGCAGAATTCTTTGCTTTACTGGCGTCTGGGGCCAAGGAGCTTGACTGAGAAATTCCAATGGCTGCCAAGGTGAGAGTATAGTAAACCTGTAATTTAGGATACAAAAGATTTTATCAAGGGATAAATCGATGAAGAATTTTACCTCTGAAGTAATAATAAGTTAGTTAGAATTTGAATGCCTGACTTGGTGGACAAGCCAGAAGATCTTACACGAAAAACTTCGGAGAATGTTGCTTTGCCATCCTTAACAAATTGTGCTCCAGCATAATAGCAGCATGCATAGACTGAACCCATTAAGAAGAATGATAGCCCAAAACCTATCCCGCTGATTAACCCCTGCCTTTTTCCTGCCCTAGTAGGGCCTGCGCATTTCTTATTGTACAATTCCATCATCTTCTGTTCAGCACAGAAAGAAGCAACTGTTCTTATACTCCCTACTGCGTCATTTGCAACTTGACTTGCTTCTTCATACATTTTCTGTGACCATTTAAAATCTCAGTATTGTTCAAAGGGACTATTTGAATGCATATGTTGTTCATTTCAGATGTTTAAACCATTAACTTGACTAGGGATAGGGATTTCTTAAATGTTCTTTTAATAGTTAAGTCTATTCAAATATTATAAAAAGTAAACTTGACATTGGGGTGCAAAACATGCATTCAAAAAGTTTAGGGCGCAAAGTGTAATCAGGGGTATAGTTTAGGGCGGTAAAGTGTAATTTTTCCCAAAAGAGTTTGTTTTCCTCCATTACCCTCTCTTTTGAAATTAAATATCTGTTATGCATTGGAGCTAGATGACTATGAAGTTTAAAGCAAACCTGAGCATCTGCATTGGATCTTTGCATGGCCTTTACTTGGGCATATACCCTTGCTCCCAAGAAAGGTAGCAAAACCAGAATTATTAAAGCCAATTGCCAGTTTGTTGTGAAAGCAATAACCAAGCCTCCAATAGCAGTTGCAATATTTTGAACAAGCAAAGCAAGTGCATCTCCAACCACCCCTCGCATAGAAGCTGCATCTGCAGAGAGTCTTGCACCAAGTGCACCACTTGAGTGCTTAGCTTCATCAAACCAACTTACGTCCATATAAACTACTTTCTCAAAGCACTTTGACCGGATCCTTCTTACTAACTTACACCCAGCAACAGAAAATAAATATGACATTGATGGTTGAGCCAATAGAGATGCCACACCAAGAGCAATAAAAGCTAATGACCAAAATTTTGAATCCTTGCGGAGTTTTTCTTCTGGCTCATAGAAAGTTTTTATTATATAGGACATTAGTATCCCGTAAACAGGTAAAATTAATCCATTGGCCACCGCAGCTATAGTGCCTAGGAGTAAAACTGGGATCTCTGGCTTGTTAAGATAAGCCAGGCGGTGAAGTGAGACTTCTGGAGGCAGTTTGATTGTTGCTGAAGCAGGAGTAGTGGTTTCTGCAGGTGTTGTTTCCTGCACACTCACTGCATCAGGCACACCAAATGACTTCGAGAATGAGTGATGACTTGAATTTATTCTAGTAAGTTCTGTCCTGTCCTGATCATTTAGAGCATTTTGTTCCGACACTGTGCTAACATCTTGCAACAGTATAAGCTGACTATATGCTCCTTCGGGAGCCTCAGTTAGTTCAGAATGTGTACCTGATTAATCAAGAGGGATAAGAATGCAATACTATGTTTATCTCAAGAATGATCTAATTATCAAGGTGATCAATTTAGTAATTTGAATTTTGGATTTAACCAGAAAAGGATATATGTAAACATACTTCAAGCTACTTGCAATGCTTAGAGAGAGAGAGAGAGAGAGAGAGAGAGAGGCAACTTGTCTTTCTGAAACAACTATCAAAACTATATAGCTAAACATGAATATATAACGAAGCGCTAATACATTCACAATAATGATGGGAAACTTGTAGTGGAACTTAGCTGCTAGAAAAGAACACACCAACAAATATAATATATATACCTTTTTCAACAATTTTTCCTTGATGTATCACTGCAATAGTATCAGCATTCCTCACTGTACTCAAGCGATGGGCAACAATAATGGTTGTCCGACTGGTCATAATTCTGTCCAAAGCCTCCTGCACAATTCTCTCAGATTCAGCATCAAGAGCACTGGTGGCTTCATCTAAAAGTAGAATTCTTGGGTCTTTCAGAATTGCTCTGGCTATAGCAATTCTCTGCTTTTGGCCCCCAGATAGCTGAGTTCCATGCTCACCAACCATTGTGTCTAGTCCCTGAATACATCAGACACAAAACCATATTATGACATAGCTTCCAATGCTGTAAAACCCAGCGCACATATGTTCATCTTTCTACAAACATGGATATTCCAAGAGGGTTCTGTCATAGTAGAAACAATATAAAATTCCAAAAAGGACATG
Source organism: Quercus lobata (assembly GCF_001633185.2). NCBI lineage: Eukaryota > Viridiplantae > Streptophyta > Magnoliopsida > Fagales > Fagaceae > Quercus > Quercus lobata. The sequence goes on along the minus strand of NC_044909.1, from coordinate 14,460,566 downwards.
CAGACCAACAAATCATTCTAAACAAAAGATTAAATGATGAATTAAACCTGAGGAAGTTTATCTATGAATTTAGCAGCATTAGCAAGTTCAGCAGCAACTCTTATCTCTTCAGTAGTTGCATTGTCCTTCCCATAGGCAATATTGTCTTTAATGCTACAAGTAAACAACACAGGTTCCTGGCTGACGAGGCCAATTTTCTGTCTGATCCATTTTAGTTGGAACTCTCTGAGGTTAATCTTGTCAATAAGAACTTCACCAGCTTGCGGGTCATAAAATCTCTCAATCAAACTGATAACTGTTGATTTCCCACTTCCACTCTGTCCAACCAAAGCAGTGGTTGTACCACCAGGTATTGAAAGAGAAAATCCATTGAATATATGTTCTTCAGGTCTTGCAGGATAACTGAAACAAACGTCCCTTAGTTCTATATCTCCATGAATATCATCTAACTTCAGGCCACTATTGTCATAAGCGTCTATCTGTGACTTCCTTGCAATTGTCTCAAACATTTTAAATGCTGCAGCTTGTCCAGCAGCAAAAGCACTCATGCATGGAGATGCCTGCCCCAGATTCCTGGAAATAAAAATTAATTTATATAAAATGTAAAAATCTTTAGCTTTTTGTACTCATAAAATATCTCCTTTGATGTGTTATATGTGGCAGAAATGGGGCTTGAGGGGGTAATGAATAGTCAAATCTTGAACAAACATGCAGATTTGGTATAGTATATATATGACAGATTATAATATGAGCATAATGTATCAATTTAATGAATAATTTATGAAGTGAAATGCAACATACGTGGAGCCAACCAAAACAGCAAACATTACAGTAATGACATCCCCTCCTGTATATCCTTTGTCAAGTATCATTTTCCCACCATACCATACTGCCAATGCATAGCTGCAGTATAAAATAAACATAACCACACCAAGACTCAACCCAGCAGCCAAGCCCTCTTGAACACCAGACTTGTAAGCTTTGGTTAAGGACTTGTTGTATTTAGCTATAGCTTGCTTTTCCCCTGTATATGATGCAACCTGCATGGAGAATGGACATCATGATTGACTATTATTTTAATAAAAGAAAGGGAAAATCAAAGAGTTGTTATGCCAAGTATGCATACAGTTCTGATTGAACCAATTGTCTGCTCTACTACAGTTGCTGCCACTGAATAAGCAGCTTGCCCACGGGATGCCATCTTTCTTATAACGATGTTCATGAAAGCACCAGAGATGACAAGAGGTGGAATCGTGGATAGCATGACACAAGCAAGAAGCCATCCCTTGATGAATGCTACAATAAAGCCTCCTATGAATGTTGCTACCAACTGTACAAAAGTTCCAACCTGCAAATTACAAAAATATATAAATGACTAAATAAGAGAGCATTTTAAACACCAATTAGGGATGCTTGGAGGAGATTGTAATGGTTTCAGGTGTTTGTGTGGTGCATCAATACCTTCTCACCCAAGGCATCTCGAATAAGAACAGTGTCTCCTGACATCCTCCCAATTATTTCCCCGGTGCTAGCTTCCTTGTCAAAGAAGCTAATATCTTGCCTCAAAATTGTTTTTAAGTATAAACTTCTTATTCGTGCAGCCTGTCTCTCCCCAGTAGCCATCCAACAAGTCATCTCTGGCATAAAGAAAAAGTGGGGTATCTCAGTTCCAGTCAAACATTCTAGTCTATAAGCCATCTGGTATGTTTTAATGTGTAATCTCAGCAAGAAGGCTTATGTACTTACGGAAAAAAGATGCAGCACCGGTTCCCACAGCCAAGTATAAAAACTTTAAGGACCCCTGAGAATTAAAACGATCAAGTTGCCACTGATTACAGCAAATTATTGGGATAAACATACCGTTGTATTGAGTTAAGCATTACCAGAGAGACACTGTAGTTGGGCAAGCATTTTAGGGAACAAAGAGACCACTTTGAAAGAACTGTTATAAGATTAAATGGAGTCCAGATTTCTGACGAATGGTGATTAGTATAGAGTAAAATTATGTTTTCTTCATGCAGCATGGTGAAGAAATGCTCAAATTTCAGAATTTAGCATAGATTTACGGCAAATATAGATGACTATTATCAGGTTTTTGTTGCAAAATACCTTGGAAACCTCATGAACTATATCTTTGGTATTCACAGTTCTTCCAAAAGAATCAATAATATTTCCCAAGGCGATGATCATGAGAGGAATAGAGATACCGCTACCAACAGCAGAAATTGTGCCAACTAACATTAATAGATAATCCAGGTGGTCAGCAAAGGAGAAAAGCTTGTAGTATGGTACTGTATTCGTGCTTTCCTGTTTCCCCATTGTCTTGTTTGAATGTTGTTGGTTGTCTGTATTTTCTTTGGCCATGTTGCCTGCAGCAATACTTATTTTGCTACGGTTTATCACCTTGAAGAACTTGGATTATATGACCACAGCTGCAAGACAAACATATTTAGCACCCCATAGTTAAGGCAGAATGGATAAGTGAAGTTAAACATAATGATGTGAGGCAAGATGAAGAAATATTTTAAGCCTTCTCTCGATTTAGGATCATGAGTGTATATAACATTAATTGATAAATAAACCAAGGAACAGATTTTTTAGTATTTCTCTTCAAGCAAAGTTAAAACTCATCTAATAAAAATTATAATCAAATTTTCTTTTCTATTCATCATTAATTCTCAAAACTAATAAATTCTAAGGGCAATTAAGAAAATATAAATCAGTAAATGAATTACAAAATGACAAACAAGGAATCGGATTATCTAGCCCCAATAAATTGGTATCAAGGGAAACTTCACAACCCAAAAAAGTAGTAATATACGAAAGAATATTTATAACTCAATGAAGTTTGTAGAAGATCATTTCAGTGCAAGCACAAACCAAATTAAATAGTTTGGGATACAAGAATGAATGAGAAGAAGCTGTTCCCAAATTATCAAACAATCCTCAGAGAGCACGCAAGAGAGAGACAGAGAGAAACTGTAGAAAACACCATTCTAAATAAATATACTTTTGAAACAGTTACCATATTAAAGGTTCATTCTTTGGAATCATGGGGAATGTATAATAGGTGGTATTAAGTATTTACTAATCAACAGCAACAAAAATGACAAGCATCTGCATTAGCCAATGTTGTTATTTAGAATAAGAAACGGTTCTGAGAATCAGACAGTATGCAACACTCGGTCAAAAGAAACCATTACCGCCTTTACCGAAGATAGCATAACTAAAAAGCAACAACCAAGTTGCCAAATAATACAACTTGCAACCCAAGTACTGTTCATATGTATATCTTTAATCATGATAGTTAAAGAGAAAAAGAACCGAATTTGTTTCAAGATAGGATTCCAAGAAACAGTAGACTAACCAAAGATGTCAAGAAGAACACTCAAAAAATTATCACTGTTTAGAATGTTTGCTTAATGTTGCAATTGCTCTGTCTCTGAACAAGCCAGGCTTTATAAGATACAGTCAGTGCAACATTTGTCAAAATTAAGTTCAAAGTTCAATCTGGAAAATGGAATAATAATAATGAGAAGAGTAATAATTAAAAATAAATAAATAAATCATTTATTGTAAATAAGTTGAACCCAAAAAGTTTAGTTTTAAAACTCTTTTCCTTTTTCCTTTTTACAAACAATCTCATTATCCTTTGAATAATCTAGGATGCAATTGCATGGACATGGGTATGGGTATGATATGACGATATGGACAATTTTTGAAAAATTATAACATGAGACGGGTAAATAAAATACCATTACGACATAGGTAAGACATGAATATAACAACTCAAATGAAGTGTCCGTTCATCCTAAGAATAATGTATATAATATAATATTAGACTCTTTGGAGACTTTAAGTTACGGGGTCCAATCAATTATTCCCCACCGTTTGCTTGAGATAGCAATTTGCAGCCGTCATAACTTTAAGATGTTTCAAGAACCTTGCCCCACCACCTTCACGTGTATGTTTTTTTTCCCTTTTTTTTACAGGTAGACAGGAAGGAGGGGAGGTGGTTCAATTCAAAGGATGTTGTTTTCGTTAAGCTATTCACTTTAAACCAAAATATGCATCTGATCAGCTTATTTGCTTAAATAAAGGTAAGATAAAAAGGTTTTTAAAAACAAATAAATTAGATTTATTTTACAAATAAACCAATTTGTTTCCTTAAAAATCATTCTTATCTCACTTATTATTATTATTATTATTATTATTATTATTATTTTATAAATATTTCGAAAGGTCTAGTGCCTAGTTACACTGGACTTGTCATGATAGTGACATATTCACTTTTGACGAAACCAAATCCTATCTATAGTTAGGGGATGAAAGATTTGAACTATCTTCCTTAAACATGCTTAGAGGTATCAGTTGAGCTAGAAACAAATAAGCTAACGAGACCTTTGCTGATGTTATTCACCTCTATCAAAATTCAGTATTTTGTCAACTCTTTTATGGTTCCCTCCTTATCCAGACTCGCATTGCATCACACGTGCCGTTGTGCACCTATGAATCAATGACCTATACCTAGTGCCTACAACGTAAAAGCAAATGCAGTTTTGTGGTATCATCAATTCAGCATCCTCTCTGCTTTTAATATCAACCTACTCCACCTTAAAAATAGTAATCTTAAATTGGTATCAACGCCATGACCAAAATCAAATGCGGTCCTGAGAATTGAGATAGAGATCAAAATTTGGTCTCAAGATTCGAGAAAACAAAATCGAGACCATTATCTACTCGATGTAAGCTAGTCATGAGAGTTGAGACCACACCCAATCCATCATAAAAGAATTCTTGATTGTAGGACACACATTTTGTCTGAATTGTTTTTCACTTTACAAAGAGCTTTAAATCGATCTGAATATATAGATCATGTTACAGTGAACCTAGACGAAGGAACCCCTACACATAGGGACCCCTAGGCACAGGGACAAGGACAAAGGGACCTCTGAGTTGCAGAATTTTTATTTTTATTTTTATTTTTTTATTTTAAGATATATTAGACCTAATTCAAATTGGGTCCAAGAAAAATAAATCTTGGCCCCCCTACACAAATCAGCCCAAACAACTCTATAGATCAGTCCAAACGACCACAAATCAACCCAAACAATCATAGTCCACACAGATCATCAGTCTCTTAACTCAAAATCCTGGCTTTGACTCTACCTTGATAGAATATTAATTGCTACCCAATTTCAAAATTTAAGCTAATTGGCTATCTTATAATTACAGCTGATTGGCTAGAGTTTAGGCTACAAGTGAGAGGTTAGACTTCTAGATTTGAAATTCCAATAGCTTTATATATTGGAATCTCGTTATTGTCTCTCCATCCTTCAAATTCTGAAAGTATTGTAAGGCAAGCGAAGTGAAAATACTCCCCTCAAGGTGGAGCATGTACATGAGTAATGTCCAGATTGCTAATAAGACAATTAAATAGATCCTTACCCAATGATTTGGTAAAAATGTCAACAATTTAGTCATAGAATTGAATATAACAAGGGCAAACCAATTTGGATTGGATTTTTCCCCCAGATAAAATGGCAATCAAGCTCGACATGTTCTATAAATTCATGGAACATAGGATTCTTAGCAATATGGATGGCCACTTGGTTGTCACAGTAGATTGGGATGGCTGCAGAGGTTTGTACAATACCAAGATCATCCATAAAAGATATTCCAATCATTGGAGTTCGATGTGAGTGCCTACTCTCTCAATGTCAACTAAGCAATTTGAGGGGAAAGGAAGAATGCCAAGGGCACTCTAGGTTCATATGATATTGAATTATTATATGTAACTTATTAATGATATAAATAGTCCATCTGTAGTAATAATACATAGAATTGTGAAGAAGTAAAACATTTAAGTCATATTTTCACAATATATATTGAATTATTATTTATAACTTATTAATGATATAAATAGTCCATCTATAGTAATAATACATAGAATTGTGACGAAGTAAAACATTTTAGTCATAGTTTCACAATATATAGGAAAATAATAAGTTAATCAAGCAACTTATGAACAAGCTCGAGCTTACTCGACATGGAAATGAACCAAGCTTAAACATAAAATCTTGATTGGTGATGAGCTTGAGCTTGACTCGTGTTCAAAAAAAAATTAATAAACTTAAACTTTTAATACCTGGCTTGGCTTAGCTCATTTACAACCCTAGTAACCAGTGACGGGCTAGGATTTTGGTTAGGGGGGCAAGATTGAGATAAAATATCGAAAACCATTAATTTAAAAAAATTATTAATATAAGAAAAAAATAATTTATTTAAACAAAATATTTGATTAACATAGAAAATATAATGTAAATGTAAGTTGTAAGTTGTAAGTTGGATACAGCTGAAAGTTGAAAATTGAAAAACACTGTAGCAAAATAATTTTTAAATGTGTGAATAGTATCATGAGACTCATTTTTAATGAAAAAGTTGCTGAAAAATGAGGTTTGTAGGTCCTGTGACTGAAAAATTGCTGAAAAGTTACTGTGTGCACTGTTCACACACCAAAGTCAACAATCACGGCTTCAAAAAAAAAAAAAAAATGAAGAAAATGCAAAACGTGGACATTACGCACACCTAGTGTAAGTATAATCATTGTTATGCTTAAGCTCTTTCATGATTTAAATTGACTTTAAATATATATTTTTCAAACAAGTAAAAAAAATCAATAAATAGTCATTAATATATGAAGTTAAAAGATTAAGCTAAATACGAAATATTCAAACAAATCATATAAGTACTAAAAAGTACAATGGAAAATTAAAATAACTTAGAAGTATTAACAAGATGATCGTAGACTTAAAAATTTTGAAATATTCTTAGATGCCTTGATATTTAAAGATGTTGTAAGACATTTATATTCTGAATCAAATTAAAAATATCGATGTTTGGCTGTTTTTTTTCGGTCTTAGATTTCATTTATAACTATCAAATGGTGAGTTGATTGTAAAAGGCGTATATAGTTGTATTTGGAAATAAAAAACAACAACAACAACAACAACAAAAACATATAAAATTAATTTGGCACATATTGGTTTAGGAGACATTGCAATAATATACCATGTTTTTTTGTGACCATGTTAATAGAGTTAAAATTTATTTTCAAAAAGAAGTTAAGTTTGAAATTCATTAAAATTTTGAGTTTTAAATATTAATTAAAAAAAGTGGAACCTAACTTAAAAAATAATAATAATAAATAACAAATAAACATTGGGGGGTAGGGGGACTTTGTTTGTAACGCTTATGGCCTCTACAAAGCGAAAATGGAAATACGTATGGCTTCTCAAATGGGCTATTCAAGCGGACAAGTGTGGAAAGATTTTTGTTATATTTGTAAGAAATGTTACATGCACAATCCTTTTTATAATAAATTTTATAATTATTAAGCAGTCAAATTATTATTAATTCTTATTGAAATGATCGACTTATACTATTTTAATTATTATCTATCATTTACAATATATCACTTTAATGAAATTTGTTTTGAAAAGAATTATGGCTATAGAGTTATTGTATATTTGGATTCTTGAAGTTGGAGTAAAGTTTTCTACCATTTACATTAATATGAAAATTGTAATATATATCCTGATATCACTCAAACATATATTACACTAAAGCTTTCAAAAGTATAGAGGTCCTCATCATGTTCTCTCCACACAAAAGAAAAAGAAAGGCTTTCAAAAGTATGGAGGTCCTCATCATGTTCTCTCCACACAAAAGAAAAAGAAAGTCGACACCACAAAAATTATAAGAAAGCATGCAGCAAGACAAGTGTATTGCTATGCAGTCATGCACCAATCACCCATTAGGAGAAAAAATGTCGCTACGTACACATAAACCATTAAAAAGGTAAATGTGCATACACCGCTACACGTGGTTGTCTTGCCATGCATGAGTCACGAGGCATCCACCGTTTATTAAGCAGGGCTAGCTCAACAACTTCGGGAGCTTAGCCAAAAATTGTAAGTGGGTTTTTTTTTTTTAATATTAATTAAATAATATTTATTAAAATTATTTTATTTAAAATATATTTTTCTTGCTTTTTGAGATGTAAAATTACTAATTAGTTATTACAAATTTTCTAAAGCCATGACCACTTTATACTTTAAAGTCTAAACTTTCACAAATAAAAATTAATTTGTTACATAATTCAATAAATTAGTATCACTATAATACAATTGAGTTGATATGATATACATTAAATTATTAGTTAGTTGGATAATTTATAATAATCCAAAAAGTAAAAGCTTGCATAAAAGAAAAATTATTAATTTGAGTGGGTATACATTGGGTGTGGGTGTGGCCCGTGTGGCTGGGTTACTGGGTTAGTGAGTGTGTAGGCAGTGTAGCCGTGTGGGTGGGGGCTAGCTAATAGCTATGTGCGGAGATCTCTTGCACTTGCACAGTAACTATGAAACTGTTTTCAACTTTTTTTAGATTATAAAATATTATATACTCAACAGTTGAGTCCTATCATTCTATCTTTTTTTAAATTGTTTTCAACTTTTTTTAGATTATAAAATATTATATACTCAACAGTTGAGTCCTATCATTCTATCTTTTTTTTTTTTTTTTTTTTGATAAGTAAAGGCTATCATTCTATCAAGTTGTGTGCAGTGTACACTGTCATTGTGGAGTGTGACGGTGAGTAAATTGTGAAACACCCTTTTCAAATAATAATAAATATTAAAAAATTTAGTTAGTTGTCATGTTTTAAAATAATGCTAAAAACTAACATCTTGAGTGTCTAAAACTCGAATTTCAAGATAAAACTCGAGTTTTTAAGTCTCGATTTGTAAGCGGATGGGTATGAGCTATATGAGGAGATCTCTTGCACTTGCACAGTAGCTATGAAATTGTTTTCAACTTTTTTTAGATTATAAAATATTATATACTCAACAGTGGAGTCCTATCATTCTATCTTTTTTTTTTTAAATTGTTTTCGACTTTTTTTTAGATTATAAAATATTATATACTCAACAGTTGAGTCCTATCATTCTATCTTTTTTTTTTTTTTTTTTTTTTTTTTTGATAAGTAAAGGCTATCATTCTATCAAGTTTTGTGCAGTGTGTACTGTCATTGTGGAGTATGACGGTGAGCAGATTGTGGAATACCCTTTTCAAATAACAATAAATATAAAAAAATTTAGTTAATTGTCATATTTCAAAACAATGCTGAAAACTAGCATCTCAAGTGTCTAAAACTCGAGTTCCAAGATAAAACTCGACTTTTTAAGTCTCGATTTGTAAGCGGATGGGTCTGATGTGGAAAAAATCCATGTGGAAATCGAGTTTTAAAGACTCGATTTCTATTAATTGCAGAAAAATGTCACTATAGGTCTTTAAAACGTCACTATAAGGCTTAAAAATGCCACTATAGGGCTCCCTGAACCTAGTATGGGGTGATCACACTAATAAAAAAAAAATTGCAGGAAAACGCCGCTATAGGATTTTAAAACGTCACTATAAGACTTAAAAACGCCACTATAGGGGAAATTTTTTTTGCATGGAACTCAAGTCTTAAAGACTCGAGATCTATGTGGCATTTTCAATCCAAATTGTCCAGCCAAACACTCGCAAAGCGAGTTTATAAAACTCAGGTTTTAATATGGATCTCGAGTTTCTAAAACTCGAGATGCTATTTTTCTTAAAACTTTGAAACGTTGCCTAACTTACTACTTTGAATCCCTATGAATAGCAATTCTGCACATTCTCTAGCAGATTGTGCATTATTTTTTTCCTTTTTAATCTTCTACAATTTAGGATAGAATGGGGTCTTTTTAATTCATTTTATTGAGTCATTGACCAATAAAAGGACGAAAAAAAATTTATTTTTGTAATTAAAATATATAAATAAATATTATATATATAATTTTTTTTTTACAAGTGGGGCCTTCTTTTATTTGAGGGATTTAAACGATTGCATCAATTGCTTCTATTGTTCAGCCCACCTTGTTAGAGCATCTTCAACAGATTCTCCAAATTTTTGTACTGTTTGGAGAATGAACAGTGATTTTTACCTTTTAACTACCCACTTTTATAAATACACTTTCCAACAGATTCTCTATCTCATTTAAATATTATTTCTTCATTAATTCTTTATTCATTATTTATTCTTTTTTTAACCACTACATATCTTCCAACATTTTTTTTTATTTAATACCTGATTATTATAATAGACAAAAACATTTGAAGGATGTACAGTAGCCCATTAGATTTGATGAGCTACTATTCATGAGCCGAAAAAAAACTCAAGGTTTAGAGAATCTATTAGAGACCATTTTTTTGGTCTCATTCTATAGAGAATATTTTGCTTTTAGCTACACAATTGGAGATGCTCTTATTAAGCTAACCTTGTTATTTAAGCTAACGATAAAGATGGCAATACATGTGTGTTTTGCCATGCATCCGTTATGTGTATGGAGATGGCAACACGTTTATTATGTGTAATTCCTTTTAGTGTAACTAGTCGCTAACCCGTGCGATGCACGGGAAAACTATTAGAAAATAATAAAGCATGCATATATTAAAAGACAATTTAAGTTCACGTGTGCTTGCAAGGGATACATACCTAAATAGTTCTTGCGGTAGAAATAAAAGCCTTATCTTTGAGATAAAGAACTGATGTAAACAAACTAACCTTACATAAAACAAATTAAAAAAAAAAAAAAAAACATAAAACTGATGTCACAGGAAATTCAGCCACATAGTAGTAATATATAAATCTCTTAAAACCTAAACTTAAACCTAAACCTAAACATAAGGACTAAATATTTAAACAAACTAACCTTACAAAACATAAGGACTAAATATTTAAACAAACTAACCTTACAAAAGCTGAACTTTATAAGCTAAAATCTATACTGTGTATTATAGATCTTGAATGTTTTAGGGCTTCCTACGTCTAGAGAGAGAGAGTTTGCAGAAACCGTGGTTTTATATTTCTTAACTTGAGAGAGGGGTAAGGTTGCTAGGGTTTTGTAGATCTTGAATGCTTTAGGGCTTCCTACGTCTGGAGAGAGAGAGAGTTTGCAGAAACCGTGGCTTTATATTTCTTAACTTAAAAGAGGGGTAAGGTTGCTAGGGTTTTGAGGAGTTATAATTTTTATTTATTTTTAAATATTGTGCTGACGTGGAAAATTTTAAATATTGTGCTGACGTGGAAAATTTATTTTTAAATATTGTGCTGACGTGGAAAATTGTGGTGCCAGCAAAGACTTTTATTTTTAAATATTGTGCTGACGTGGAAAATTGTGGTGCCAGCAAAGGCTTCGGTTTTATATATATATATAGATTAATATCGCATTCTTCAATATTTCAATTAATGCAAGTTATCTTTTTTTTTTTTTTTTTTTGGGAGAAACAAAACGATGATTTTTATTAATCAACAGAAATTTCTGTCAGTAGCTACAAGATTTTGGACATCACAGGGGATGCCATCAGACCAGTAGCGTGGACAAGGGGAGTATTTGGCTAATTTTGCCAATTTATCTACAACTGCATTCCCTTGTCCTTTTACATGTGAGAAACAACATGAGGCAAAAATTCAAAGCTAGAGCTCTAATGTCCTCTACAACGTGGCAGAAAGAGCTTAAACAACTTGAGTCTGAGTTGAGAGCCTTAATGATTGTTTCAGAGTCGCCTTCAAATACCACTTCCTCTACCCCGATCTCCATAGCAAATGAAATTGCTCTTCTGAAGGCAATAGCCTCGACGTCATCAATTGCTGAAGGGAGGTGAATTCTGTCCGAGAGCGCACCAATGACTTGACCACTTGAGTTTCTTATCACCATGCCAATGCCCGCCATTTGGAGGTCTTGGAATATAGCACCGTTGAAATTTATTTTGCAATAAGGACTCCGAGGTGGCTTCTAGTGGATAGGGTCTGAGTTTAGCATTTGAACCATTGAATCTGAATTCGCTATCTTTGTTGGGTCTTGAACAGATTGGTACTCCTCTCTCACTCCGTGCGATGGTGGAGTCTTTCATGACTACTCAAGTAGCACATGGACAGCTTCTCGTTGAGTTGTTGACAGAGGTTGCTTCCTTGAGAGCAGATTTTATGAAGTATAGGAGTGCTTTTCCACCTCCTCAACCCTTTGATGACTAATTTTGCCTTTGGCAATTCGTAACAAAAGGGGGAGTAGGTTTAGGACTTTTTGTACTTAGGGGGATGTATTGTTTTTTCTTTGGTTTTGATGTTTATATTTCATTGTTTATATCTATTTTGTGTTTATGTACTTGATTCACAAGCATTGATGTGCAGATTGGTTATAATAGTTATTGATGATGAAGTTATTTGTTATTGATGTGTTGACTATCTTTTTATATGTTTTGTGAATTAAAGTTCAGGTATTTACTTAGATTATGGTACTATATTTTCCACACATGCATTTATGGTTTGTTTTCAGTGTTTCAGGAATATATAGGTTAATTCTTTCAACAGTTGTTATCTATACTAGCAACTAATAGTTAATAGTTGTGTAAAAATTGTACTAGGGCAATAACTTGTATTTGGGCTGGTATTTAATTTAAGCATTACAAGTTGTATGTGTGTTTTGTCACGTATTGCCAAAGGGGGAGATTGTTAGGTTCTAAAGATTTAGGTTTAAATGTTTAGAATAATGTTTTTATTGTGTTGGCAAACCAAGAACAAAATATGTCTAGTCTAGGTCTTTAGGCAATGCTTAAAAGTGTTTGTTTCAAGGTTCAAGTCCAGCTAATTGTAAAAAAAGGAAGTGTGGTTCTGACTTGCTTGACTGATCAAAAATTAGGCTCAATTGATTGAAAATCATAGGCACAATTTTTCTGCAGAATTTTTGAACAGGCCCAAGCCCGCGAAAACGTGTAGGGTTTCATCTAAACTTCTCCACATATAAAAGGAAAACCCTAGTCACGTTTTAAAGATGCTTAGAAGACTTGTGTGTTACTCTTTGTGAGATTTGAGAGGTTTTGTATCTTCTAACTACACAAGAATCTATCGAAGCAATAACTACAATCAAGCGTTGGTAGAACTTAGTTGCTGCATCAAAATCATTATTGATGATGATTTGAAACTTTTGAGTAGGATCTCAAAGTCATAAGCAAGGTGGCTTGTGTTAGTGTAAATCCAAGAAGAGAAGGAGTCCGTGGATTCGGAGTTTGCACGTGGTTGTCTTAATAAGTTACTACATGAGGTAGTAATAAATTTAGGGTTAAATCTGATTGTAAAAACTGATAGGTTTTTAGACCCCTTAAAACACAATTGAATTAACCTAGGTAATTAGCCAAGTTGTTACTTAGTCCAATATAACAAATCTAGGTTATCACAATCACAGAGATCATATCATGCAAAGCAGCGGAGAGATAAATAACACAAAGATATGATCACCCAGAAAACCAAACCGGTAAAAATATAGGGAGGATTTGACCTAACTATCCTCAAGGTAAACTTGAATCCACTATCTTGAAAGAATTGAAGTTCATACAATAAGACTTACAAGTCCCCACGCTCGACTTCTTATTACTACCCACCAGTAGAACTTACTGACATGACCACGTACAAACTCCGAATCCACGGACTCCTTCTTTCTTGGATTCACCACCAGATACAAGCACACCCGCTTGTGTTTCTTTAAACTTCAATGGCAGCAATTGAGTTAATCATCAAGGTGTAGATACAATTTCCTCCTTGAAAACCCTAAGTTTGTGTAAAGGAAAGTTTCTCTAGATCTCACAAGAGATTTACACAAACAGCAATATGAGCAACATTAAAACGTGGCTAGGGTTTGCCTTTTATACTTAGGACAATTTAAAAAACCCTAAACGTTTTAAACGACTAGGGCTAAGTTGGAAATTTGCAGAAAAATGCATTCTGCCCGAGATTCGATCGATCAAGCCTAAGCTTTGATTGATCAAGCCAGGCCGAAATGCACAGTAACTTCTGCATTAGCTCGATTCCAACTTTACATAAAAGATACAACTTTGAGCAAGACTAAACACTTCTAAACATATTGTTTTGATCATGGTTTGATATTGTTTTGATCATGGTTTGCCAACAATACACATTAGAGTTCTAAATACATAAATACCTAAGTTTTTAGAACCTAACAAACTCTCCCTTTGGCAATCCATGACAAAACACAACTAGAAACTCAAAGTTTACAAATAAAAGCCCTTTACAAAACAAATGCTCATAAAATAAACTCAATCCTAACTACTATCCATCAGTTGCAAGTATAGACAGCAGCTCAATTGAATCAACCTGTATATTTCCTGAAACACTAAACAAAATGCATAACCGCATGTGTGGAAAAATACAAGTAAACAAAATAACTTCTTGATTTCAAACAACACACAATGAAGACATATATCAATGAAAAACTCATAAATATAAATCAATAAACAGTTGAAAACAAGAAACATATAAAGTAAAAAAAATAACTCCCCCTAACATGAATATCCCAACAAAAATATGGTAAGAACTAAAAAGATACAAATCCAATGTGAAGCACCTAGATACAATCTAAACTCCACAAGCTCCAACCAATGAAAATACTCTCCCCCTGAAGACAAAAACTCTACAAGCTCAAATATGTACTCCCCCTTTTTGTGACAGAATGCCAAAGGGCAAACAAAATCCATCATCAAAAGGGAGGTGGCGGTGAAGAACTTCTAAACTGTGCCAACTCTGCGCGCAAAGCACGGATCTCATCGAGCACGTCCACCAAAATCTGTCCATGAGTTGCCTGAACGGTCAAGACATGATCCAACGTACGTCGAATGTCTAAATCACCCGAAGTAGTTGATGGAGGAACATCAGCATTAGCAACAGTAGCACCAGACATCTCAGCAACATCAGCACCTGTAAAAGAGGGAGGAGGGGGAACAGCACTGGATGACACACCTCTAGGACGCAAAGGAGCAGCTCTCAAGTGAGCAGCCCTCTACCTAAGAAATGTGGCACCTATGGGAGCAATAACATGAACAGGCTCACCAGAAGGAAAATCATCTAGACCTAGAAACAGCAAAATGCTATGAATGAAAATAGGATGGATAAGTGCATGCCCTATGACAGAACTCCTATGAACCTCGTTCAAAGAACGAAGGAACAGATGAGGGAAACTGATAGACGCACCAGAAACAAACACATACAAAAACACACATCGCTCTAGAGGGATGATGTGGAGATGAGAAATAGGCCACAATGAATGATACGCTATCCTAAATAAAAGATAGGCAGTCTCGGTAAGCTCAGCAAACATGATCCGAGGATCAGAATCCCACTAGATAGAAGACCCAGTGATGTATGACATGACAACATCTAAGGGAGGAGACTCATCATAGGGATAGTCAAGCTCCTGAACAACTGGAATCCCAATAGCTTCAGCCACTACCCGAGGGGTAATGGTGAACTCAACACCTTGTATCCAACTCCTAACAAGGGTGTTGGAATCATAGACGTGGCAAGAGAGATTCGAGAAGAACTCTCTAATCAGGGTGGTTGAGGGTGGATGATCTATCTCTAAGAGAGACAACCAACCTCTAGACTCAAAGTTAGCCCTAATGGTTAGATCAATCTCATCTAAAATCACAGCACCCTCAGCCCAAATCTTACGCTTACAGTTCAAAGTCTCAAAGGCCTCTCTGCTTTTATCATTCCTAAACACCTCACTCCTAGATTGAGACTCAGAGGAAGTGGAATGGGTCCTATAGGCTCTAGTTTTCCTAGGCATGGTGCTAGGATAAGGACCAAGACACAAAGTAAAGGAACAAAACAAAAAAACACCAAGGGCAGACTGCAAGTTAGCACAAAAAAATATAGAACAAAAATCTATATGATGCATGAACAAATTAAATGGCACGATGCATGTCCTAATGCAGTGCAATTAAGTTTAAATTAAGTTCAAATTCACAAAGCTGGCTTGAGCATAGAGTTTCTAACACAAAAACCCCAAAATTTTGAAAAACCACTTGATCTATTTGAAAGAAATGGACAAATTGATCATCATACAAGATATATTTCAGAAAATAATGACCAATTACATCAAATCAACAAGCCAATTTCATCAATTTAACCAAATTTGAACAAAATCCCTAATTCGGGTTAATTACAAGCTCTAGAATTTTCAATTCCTCAAAAACCACAAAATTGATCAAATTAAACCATAAGGATCATGATTATAACATCCTAAAACAAAAACCCAATGATCAATTTCACAAAATACGGTTTGTATCATCAAAAACCCCAAAATATGCTAAGTCCGAAAATAACCCTTCAATGCATGGAAAAATGCATGTAAAACAGAAAATAAATGAAAAAGAGAGGGTAATATGGACATACCGGCTTAGGGAGAGAGATTCCTTGCAAGAAAAATGAAAGAAAATGACAAAAAAATTGCAGTGGAGCCTTGCCAAGTCGGAGAGAGAGAGAGTTTTGAAAAAGTGAGAGGAACAAGTCAAAACTGATATTTTTAAAAACCTGATTCACGAGTTTCGATTGATCGAAAATCAGTTTCGATCGATTGAAATAGATAGAGGCTCTTTAAAAAAATTTAAAACAATTTCAAAACAATTTCGATTGATCGAAAATTAAGGTTGGATCAATCGAAATGGACAGAGGCTCACAAAGTTTGAGAAAAAAACACAGTTTTTGAAAAGACATTTAGGAACAACTCACAACATTGACATGAGGAACAAAATGCATGAGTATGTGATGATATGATTTTCAAAAACAAGAATTTAAGCCCAAAATTAAAATTTCTTGCATTCTCCATAAATTTTCAAGCATCAATTCAATTTTGCACAAAATTCAAAGTATTTGCAAAACTTGGTTGGTCAAACCATAAACACGCACAATAACATGTACAATGTTTAGCAAAGAGTAACTTGTGTAGTGTGTGCAACTAGCAAAAGCTTGAGATACATGTAAGGTGATATGTGAATGGCAATCAACCACAAAGTCTACAAAATTCATCACATAGAATTTAAAAGAGACTATCACTTAAAGAGTTACATCATATAACTCTCACATCTCGTAGATCATAAGCTTGCAATCATGTAAGTTTCTTGAATTATGCCTCATAATATACACATCAATTTTAATTCATTCAGAAACTTATTAAAAGGCCAGGATAATGTACACACCAATTTTAATTATGTGATTTTGGCATCAAGCCTAATAGTACACACCAATTTTAAGTATTAAGCAATTAAACCAAAACTACACCTTATGTTCTTTTTGTGCATGTGCTACACTTTCTCGAGCACAAAATCTTACAATATGTACTAAGGTGTTCATGATTAGTTAGTGAACAGTGGTGAGATGGTTATTTATGCCTTTTTCTAAAAATTCAAGTCTGACAGTCAAAAACATGTGACTTCAAGATCAAGACAAAGTGATCAAAAACCATAAACATCTTTCCCACACAACATGCACTAAACTAGTAATGTGCAATAAGTAAGCTCATCAAAGCTAAACAAGGTATAAAAGACATGTTATGTGAAAATAAATTGACCAACCTTGTTCTCAAAAACCAAGAAAATAGTACAAAACACAATTTGCTTCCTTTTTCTTCCATTTTTTCCTTTTTTTTTTTTTAAATTAAAAAAAAAAAACCTAGAATGAAATGTATGAATGTTATGCAATGCATATCCTAGAAAAAAAAAAAAAAAAAAAAAAAAAAAAAAAAAAAAAAAAAACTAAAGAATAATGGTCACAAAGGGTAGAGCAATGAAGTACAAGAACCATGTCAAAAAGACTCAATTAGTTCGAGTCTTTTGCATCCAAAACCTTTTAGATGCACCATGAGCATTAGAGTTCTTATTCACATGGAAATGATTACCAACTCCAGGATTGGAATAAAGGTTTAAAACCTTTACCAATTCACCAATGAGTACCATAGGATCTTGTGCTTGAGGCACAGGTACTTTTGGTTTGTTTGCTCTCTTTGCAGTTTGCAGCTTGTAACAGTTTGAACGTATGTGTCCAGACTTTCCACAAAAATGACAAACCCATGCAGGTTTATCATATGTCTTGTCCTTAGATAGGGTAGGCTTCTTAGGCTTAGACTCTTTCAGATCAACCCTAATCTTCCTAGATGATGAAACTTCTTTGGGTTTGACAACCTCACTCATAGGGGGTTTGACAGTTTCACTCACAATCTTATTCACAAAAGGTTCAGAAGAAGATGAAGGGAAAAAGTTTGTGGAATGGGGAGCAGACACAGAGATGCTTTCAATATAACCTAATCTAGATTTGTCAAAAGGAGACTTTTGAACACTCAGCATTTGATCAAGTTTAGAACTAGCAGATCTAGCAACAGATAAATCAAGTTCCAAAGATTTAACTTTATCAAGAAAAAACATATTCTCAGTTTTCACATTGTTCAAAAGTTCATTTATATCAAATAGTTTTACTAGCAAATTCTTCTTATCAAGCTCAAGAGATTCAATTTTCTTCAGGCCAAGTTCAACATTCATAGCATCCTTTGTAGCAACTTTGCAAAGTTTATTATAGGCCTCTTGAAGATCTGCATCCTCAGAGAGTTCCCCATTAGAAGGGTTCTCTTCAACAGATATGTTCTCATTGACTACAGCAGTAGCAGTGAAAGCAATGAAGTTTCCATTCTCGTTACAATCAGACTCATTATCAGAAACTTTACCATCACTAAGGGTTACAGCCATAGCCTTACCCTTAGACTTCAAATAGGTAGGACATTCAGATTTCATGTGACTATACCCTTGACATCCAAAACACTGAGGACCTATAGAATTATTAGAAGATTGACCTACTTTTTCTCTAGGTTTATCATTATTGTTAACCTTAGTAGGATCATTCTTCCTAAAATTTCTAGGTTCAGCAGTGTTCATGCCTCTTACCTTTCTGTTATTATTCCTGAGAGAGTTTCTAAAATTCTTGGCAAGGTAAGCAATCTCTGTAGCAGAGAGCCAATCATCAAATCCACCAACCTCAACATCATCAACTGACTTAAGAGCCATTGATTTGGATTTGTTAGTTTTGGGTAGGTCCAACTCATAAGATTGAAGATATCCTACAAGTTCATCAACAGAGATGGAGTCCACATCCTTGCTCTTAGTAATGGCAGTCACCTTGGATCTAAAGTCTTTAGTTAAAGATCTAAGAATCTTCCTAATAATTTTAGGTTGATCATAGATTTCACCCAAATTAAAAGCAGAATTAACAATATCATTCAATTTAGCATAGAATTCATCAAAAGATTCATCATTAGACATCCTAATGCTTTCAAATTTAGAAGTCAATTGCTGCAATTTATTGATTTTGACAACCTTTGTGCCTTCATGTACAGTTTGGAGGATATTCCAAGCATTAGAACTAAATTCACTTTTGACGAAACCAAATCCTATTAATAGTTGGAGGATGGAAGATTTGAACTATCTTCCTCGAACACGCTTAGAGTTATCAGCAGGGGCGGCTTAATGCATTTGGGGGTCTAAGGCAAAAATTGGTTATCTTGTTTCATATATAAAATTACTATTAGTCAACATGAACCACATAGATTTTTTTTTTTTTTTTAAAGTTTATAAACACAAAAAAAATTTGACAAAACTTTTTACATTTGTTGATGTGGCAAATTGATAGTAGTGAGTAAAAAAGTGATGTCAGTGGTGAATTTAGTTGAAAACTAGTAAAAGTTTGCTAACTTGACTATTGTGAAAAATGTTGTGAATTTTTTTGTGAATTGCTTTTTTCCTTTTCTTTTCTTTTTTAGAAATGCTACATTTAGAATATTTTTCATGACAAATCTTAGGTGTTAAGTTACTTTTTGTTTTCTAGTTGAACATACCACTAAAATTATTTTTTTACTGTTAATAACAACCTTTAATAATCTGCTATTAAGATTTTTTGTAAAAATGTTGTGAAAAATATTGTGGACATAACATTTCTTTCTCTTTTTTATTTGTTTTTCATTTGATAAGAAAATATTATTTTATTTATTGATTAATATATTTTGACTTAATTAATATTATTGGTTAAAATTTAAGGACCTTTTTTTCACTTGGAGGCCTTCGACGGCCGCATCAATGGCTTATACCATTGAGCCGGCCCTGGTTATCAGTTGAGCCAGAAAGAAACAAATAAGCTAACGAGACCTTTTGCTGATGTTATTCACCTCTATCAAAATTCAGTATTTTGTCAACTCTTTTATGATTCCCTCCTTATCCAGACTCGCATTGCATCACACGTGCCGTTGTGCACCTATGAATCAATGACCTATACCTAGTGCCTACAACGTAAAAGCAAATGCAGTTTTGTTGTATCATCAATTCATCATCCTCTTTGCTTTTAATATCAACCTACTCCACCTTAAAAATAGTAATCTTAAATTGGTATTAACGTCATGACCAAAATCAAATGCGGTGCTGAGAATTGAGATAGAGATCAAAATTTGGTCTCAAGAATCGAGAAAACAAAATCGAGACCATTATCTACTCGATGTAAGCTAGTCATGAGAGTACAGAGTTTTTTTTTTTTTTTGATACCATGAGAGTTCAGAGTTGAGACCACACTCAATCCATCATAAAAGAATTCTTGATTGTAGGACACACATTTTGTCTGAACTGTTTTTCACTTTACAAAAGAGCTTTAAACCGATCGGAATATAATGATCATGTTACAGTGAACCTAGACGAAGGGACCCCTACACATAGGGACCCCTAGGCACAGGGACAGGGACAAAGGGACCTCTGAGTTGCAGAATTTTTATTTTTAGATATGTTAGACCTAATTCAAATTGGGTCCAAGAAAAATAAATCTTGCCCCCTACATAAATCATCCCAAACAACTCTATAGATCAGTCCGAACACCCACAAATCAACCCAAACAATCATAGTTCACACAGATCATCAGTCCTCTAACTCAAAATCCTGGTTTCGTCTCTACCTTGATAGAATATTAATTGCTACCCAATCTCAAAATTTAAGCTAATTGGCTATCTTATATTACAGCTGATTGGCTAGAGTTTAGGCTACAAGTGAGAGGGTAGACTTCTAGATTTGAAATTCCAATAGCTTTATATATTGGAATCTCGTTATTGTCTCTCCATCCTTCAAATTCTGAAAGTATTGAAAGGCAAGCGAAGTGAAAATACTCCCCTCAAGGTGGAGCATGTACATGAGTAATGCCCAGATTGCTAATAAGACAATTAAATAGATCCTTACCCAATGATTTGGTAAAAATGTCAACAATTTAGTCATAGAATTGAATATGACAAGGGCAAACCAATTTGGATTGGATTTTTTCCCCAGATAAAATGGCAATCAAGCTCAACATGTTCCATAAATTCATGGAACATAGGATTCTTAGCAATATGGATGGCCACTTGGTTGTCACAGTAGATTGGGATGGCTGCAAAGATTTGTACAATACCAAGATCATCCATAAAAGATATTCCAATCATTGGAGTTCGATGTGAGTGCCTAGTCTCTCAATGTCAACTAAGCAATTTGAGGGGAAAGGAAGAATGCCAAGGGCACTCTAGGATCATATGATATTGAATTATTAATGATATAAATAGTCTATCTGTAGTAATAATACATAGAATTGTGAAGAAGTAAAGCATTTTAATCATAGTTTCACAATATATAGGAAAATAATTAGTTAATCAAGTAACTTGTGAACAATCTCGAGCTTACTTGACATGGAAATGAACCAAGCTTAAACATAAAATCTTGATTGGTGATGAGCTTGAGCTCGACTCGTGTTCAAAAAAAAATTTAATAAACTTAAACTTTTAATATTTGGCTTGGCTTAGCTCATTTACAACCCTAGTAACTAGTGACGGGGCCAGGATTTTGGTTAGGGGGCAAGATTGAGATAAAATATTGAAGAACATTAATTTAAAAAAATTATTAATATAAGAAAAAAGATAATTTATTTAAACAAAATATTTGATTAACATAGAAAATATAATGTAAATGTAAGTTGTAAGTTGTTCCTTTTGTGCTTGGTTTCAATTTATTTATTTTAACCTAAGGTTCGTTTGGATACAGCTGAAAGCTGAAAACTGAAAACTAAAAAACACTGTAGAAAAATAATTTTTAAATGTGTGAATAGTACTGTGAGACTCATTTTTAATGAAGAAGTTGCTGAAAAGTGAGGTTTGTAGGTCCCGTGATTGAAAAGTTGCTGAAAAAGTTACTGTGTGTGCACTGTTCACATCCCAAAGTCAACAATCAAGGCTTGAAAAAAAAAAATTACAAAACATGGACGTGGAAAGCACAAAATGCGCTTCCCAAATGTACACTTAGTGTAAGTATAATTATTGTTATGCTTAAGCTATTTCATGATTTAAATTGACTTTAAATATATATTTTTCAAACAAGTAAAAAAATTCAATAAATAGTCATTAATATATGAAGTTAAAAGATAAGCTAAATACAAAATATTCAAACAAATCATATAAGTACTAAAAAGTACAATGGAAAAATAAAATAACTTAAAAGTTGTAAGGACTCAATTCGTGACGACCCCAGGATGATACTGGGCTCGTACGTAGAGAGGGCCCAAACAATATCATTTGTAGAGCGTGGATTTGAAAGGCTACGCCTTGGTCACTGGTCGGTGGATAACCATGGTGTTCATACAAAAGTAAGCCATGTTCGCTTCGTGGAGTCTTTCTCCTCGAAACGGTCTGGGAGGCTCTGGTTCTTAGCCTTTTTTCCCAGCCCCTTTTCCAGATTGCTTGCTTCCCCTTTTATATTAGCTTGTATCCCTTATCCTACGTCCACGTGTAGGTGCAACTTTCCAGGACTGATACTTGTCCCATCAGCCCATACCCAAAGTGGTTGGGGGTGATTGTAAAAGCTGAAGAGCATGACTCTGTCAGGTGCAGAGTATTCAATGGCAGTAATGGCAGCTTTCCCTTTGTCCTTGGTCGTTATACTATCCAGCGTCCCCTTCTCTATCAACATAGATATTTTAGGTTTTTCCCAAAACTACTCCTATACCGCTCTTGCCCTTTCTTTCAGGGGGACCTCGGATATGCCGAGGACAGAATTATCCTCAGCTATGTCTCAAGATTACTTGGACTTTTATTACACGTTCTCAGCTATACCCCTCCTCGGCTCGGGTCTTGAGCCCCAATGTAAAAATGGGTCAGGACCACAAATTCTTGGGCCCCACAATAGCCCCTCAAAATCCTGCAGTCCGACCTCTTAGTCGGAGAGGAGGGTTTTGGTGATGCCAAGCCTTTATTACAGCTCGTTTAGCTCTGACCTTCATTAATGTTGGTGTCCCTTCATCTATTTAGGAAATGCGCCGGGTTACGAGACATTTGTCTAGATTTTCACACGAGGCGCTCCTGCCGTTTCAGTGTACGAGGCGCATCTTTAATAGATTTACATTACGAGGCCAATCAAATTTGTCGGTTATAGATGACATTGGGGAGTTGAACAGACGCTACCTCATTTGCAGATCTTCTTGGAAATATGTACGGATTAAATGCCACTGAACTTACCTTCCATATAAGAAGCCAGACGAGAGGGTATTCCCTTCGCGTAAAGACCCTTTATCCTTTCTAAAGCCTTAAACCTCAAGCTATGCTCAAAGTTTTCCTTATCAGCACAGTCAAAGCTTATAGTGTGACACATTTGAGGTAGAAGCGGGGATGAAAAGATCACATCCTTCTCCGAAGCGTTATGTCCCTCTGAAGCTTAAAATGGCTCGGTTAGGGCAGGGTTGGCAAAGACTCAAGATACTTCCCACCCTCCTTCAGTTAAAATCCGAAGCAGGTGCTAGTCGCATCAAGCTTTTGGTGCGATTGAGCTAGGGTTATCCATTATCAGTACCAGCCGCTCTCCTATGAGCATAGCTAATATGGCACCAGCGTGTTAGGAGTTAGGGTTGACGCAAGGACTAAGTATCCTTACTTCTTCCTCTGTTCCTTCACTAGTGCCTCCTTTTGCTTCCCCTTCTTCTTCTTTCCCATCACTAGATCCATCATGGTGCTTTTACTTCTTCCTCTTCTTCTCCTCTTCCATCAAAAGGGGTCCTCCTCTCAATATGGTGGCTACTAGAGCAGAATTTAGAAAGACTTCTTATTGTTGTTTGTTTTGTTGTTTTTTTTTTTTTATTCTTGTTTTTGTAATTTGTTTCCTATATAGGCTTGTTTAAGCCCTTCATTGTACGCTGTACTACTTCTTTACATTAATAAAAGTTGCCATTTGTTTTATTCTATTTATTCTTTCTTTCCTGCAATGGTTATGCCGTGAATGGACGTACTAACGTATGACTTTTTTTTTCATTTTTATACTCTGAACGATGTTTAGAGCCGAAATCCCTGTTAATAAAAAGACCTTACTCTGCGCTTATTGAAACTACCCAGCACAATAATGCCGACCTGAACAAATGATACTTAAGGCAGAAACCCTTACAAAGAAAAAAGATGTTATTATGAACTTATTAGAGCTATCTGGCACAATAATGCCAACTTGAGAAAACGATACTTAAGGCCGAAACCCTTATAAAAGATGTTATTATGAACTTATTAGAACTGTCCGGCATAATAATGCCGACTTGAGAAAAAGATACTTAGGGCCGAAACCCTTATAAAAGATGTTATTATGAACTTATTAGAGCTGTCTTGCACAATAAGGCCGACCTGAAAAAGGGTTGTATACCCCAAACTGAACGAGATGATGGCTGAATGCTCGGTACTGTGCAGGAGGTAATCATCCGAGGATATGTAACCCAAAATGAACAGCCCATGCGGGTCACCGAGTACTAAGGTGTTTCGCCATCTTCCTAATGACCTTTATAGCCTTAGTCTTTTCTGGTATTTGGTCCGAGGACTGAGCGACTTAGAATTCTCCTTAAGTGGCTGATTTTTCCTTCTTTTTGATCTTGTATCTGTATTTTTTTTTTTTTTTGGGTGGATAAGAGAGACATAAAAATGGAGCAAAATTACATATTTAGTCTTATTTTTAACAGAATTGGGTTAAGGAAATCTAACTGAGCTAACCTCAAATGGGTAAAGTGTCAAATTTCAAACCACATATAAGCTACTTAAATTTTGGCCAAACCACAGGTAAATAAGTTGTAATTTACCCTTGTTTAATTTGTTCATTTTATTTGCATTACTTTTTGAGAAGTCACAAAAAATATTATTTGGTAAGTCGTTGTTGGTTTTAATTTGAACCCACCATTGAAATTACTTTTTTATCACCTATAAGTATTATCAAAATATTATGGACTTAATTTATTTCTTACTTTTATTATTTTTATTGTGTTTTCCAATCACTTATTGAAAATTTATGTTGACTAGTGTTTAATAATCTTGTTCTAGACCTTTATGTGTTTAATAATGTAGAATTTATGAATTTCACTATGAAACACACTAATTAAAAATTAATTCAGCAAATTAATTAAAATTAGTTTATAACCCGTGCATATGCATGATACAATTAAAAAAGATTACAATTACACACATATATGGATTCAAATAATACTCTCTCTCTCTTTCTCTCTCTCTCTCTCTCTCTCTCTCTCTCTCTCTCTCTCTCTCTCTCTTTTTAATTTCTTTTGGATATACGCATGAGTTTACTCTTTCTTTCTTTTTCTTTTTAAGTTTTTGATGATTTATTTATATTAGACCCTTCGTCTTTTGCACCTCATTAACTCAACTAGAAAAAAAAATTAAAAAAACTTAAATAGGACACGTAGCACAAAATTAGACAACAATTGGAATCCAATTTAAAACCTAATGGATTTTCTCTTAACTTTACCTATATATATATATATATATATATATATAATATAATATAATATACCACAAATATCCAAGGAAAAAACCACTGATGAGAATCAAAGAATCATATAAATCCACTAAATAATATTCAACAAACCCTTACAACTAAGGCTGTCCAAGGCAACCTATGACCCGTCAAAGTCAATCGACCCAATCAAAGCAACCCAAAGTCAACGGCAAGTCTCCAATGTTAAAACCTGAGAGGTGTGGGTCAAGTGGCGGTTTTGGGCTTGGAAACCCAACAAAAACCAAACCAATCGACGGTATCTCTCTCACATCCTTAAATCCATCGAGATAGATCTCATCAGATCCAACCAAATTTCAGCCCCAGCAACAAAACCCAAAACCGAACAATACAACTTGAAACCCGACAAGACCCAAACTGGCCAATCCAATGAGAATTCCAGGTCGGTTCGGGTCAAGTGCAAACTCGACCTAGCCTGACCCGTGGACAGCCCTACTTACAACAAAGACTTTATGCAACCTCTATAAATGCACTGCCTTCTTACCGTAATAGTATTGGGAAGATAAACACATTGGGAAGACTCCTTGAGTAGTTTGTTTTATATGGAAAAGATATAAATTTTATTAATAACGAAAACTGAAAGAAAAGTATACAAAGAAAACCCCCAAAATCATAGGTAGAGTTAACTTGCCAACGGACAATAAATAATCCAGCAGGAAGCAACAGAAAACAAAGACAAGTCTTAAACTAAAGTATTAAAGCATCCACAGCAGTGGAGCTAAACATATAACTATTTAGCTCCACCAAAAGTTATTTTATCTATTTTGCCTAAACACATGCTGCAGCAGTGGATCTATTTTAGCTTTCAACACAATAAAATAATATAAACATCACAATAAAATAATATATCTACTACAATAAAATAATCCATCTCACTACAATAAAAACACCACAAACCGATCCACCACCAACACAGCCACACCACCACCCACGAAACTCAGCCACCATGAAACCCAGTCAAACCGCCATCACAAAACCCAGAGAAACCCACGAAATCCAGCCACAAAATTCAACCATGAAATCCGCAGCACTCTTGAGTTCGATGAAGGCAGTGCCGGTGGAGCTTGGATCGATGATGAAGCTTAGGCAATGGAGCTTGGATCAGCGGTGGGATGGAGGATTAGGATGGCAACGTGGGACGACAATGAAGATGAAGATGGAGGACTAGGACGGTGACGTGGAGGACTAGGACGACAATGTGGGATGGCAATGGAGCTTGGATTGGCATGGGATGGTGACGGGGGGCGGCGATGAAGATGAAGATGGAGGACTGGGACGGCAAGAGATGAGAGCTTGAGCTTGAGCTTCAGATGAGATGGTGGGTCGGGTCGGCGGCTGTAAAAAGAGAGGTGAGAGTTTGAGAGTGTGAGAGAGTGAGCTTGAGAGATGAAAGCTTGAGCTTGAGTTTCAGATAAGAGCTTGAGAGTGACACTGAGAGAGAGCACAATGAGAATAAAAGAAAGGAAAAAAAATAAACCAAGTAATATTATTTTAATCCGGCTGGAATAAAAAATTAATTTTTTTTAGCTCTTAACTACAGTGCACATCTATAGATAGTTGTGCACTATAGCAATGAAGCTAAAAAAAAATAAGTATAGCTCCACTGCTGTATGGCTGTTTTTGGTGTTTTGGTGGAGCTAAAATAGCTATATAGCTATTTAGCTCCACTGCTGCAAGTGCTCTTAAGCGTATAAAATCAAGTAAGGTTTGAATCTTCTCAAAACAAAACTTATTTCATGCATTCCAAATGGCCCACAAAGTCATTGCCCATCATTTGAGATCCTTCAAGTCCAGCTTTTCAATCATTTGTTTGAATAATAGGAAAAAGTCTTGTGCATGGTTACTAAACAAAGCCCAAAAGTTTCTAGCTAGGGGACATTCCCACAATAGGTGACCTGTCGTTTCAAGTTGTTGGCAAAAAACCACACAGCAAGGATCCACGTTCAACTTCTTTTTACTCAAATTATCCCTGGTAGGCAGAATATTAGAACATGCTCTCTAGACAAAGTTTCATACCTTAGGTGGCACGTTAAAAGCCCTTGACTTTCGCCAAATAGGCCTATCTCCTCTAGCTAAAGAGCGTTCCTCACCACCTAACTGTTGAAGACCAAGGGCTACCTGGTAAGCAGATTTTATAGTGAACACTTGTGTTCTATTTTCCTTCTATATATATTTATCGAGAGAGAGAGAAAGAGAGAGAATGTATTATGCAAGGGAATAGCAAGATTCTCCACTCGGGTTCTATGATCAAACAAAAAATAAATCTTCCCACGATCCCATTGTCTTGTTGACTCGCCAATAAGCTCACCAATTCTCATGGCTGGTACCAACACCCCTGTGAAAACTGGAGCATAAGTCAACCAATTC
Source organism: Quercus lobata (assembly GCF_001633185.2). Classification (NCBI taxonomy): domain Eukaryota; kingdom Viridiplantae; phylum Streptophyta; class Magnoliopsida; order Fagales; family Fagaceae; genus Quercus; species Quercus lobata. Next base: position 14,432,396 of record NC_044909.1, on the reverse strand, counting down.
GGATCTTAAACAACTATTGATCTACCATCCCCTACCTTCCACCTTGACCTAGCTCATAGAAGCTCCCTTGTTGCCAACAAACTTTGCCATGCGATGGATGGATTGTTGCCCAACTCGGCTTCCATGAATGAACATCTTGAGAAATGACGAGCCTTATACACCCTAAATAAAAGCGAAGTTGGATTGTGTAGTATTCTCCACGCCTATTTAGCTAATATAGTGATAGTTTTTAGACCCCTTAAAACCACAATCAGATTAACCTAGGTAATTAGCCAAGTGATTATTTAGTCAAATTAACAAAACTAGGTTAACATAAATATATCATATCAATGTATAGTAGCGGAAAATAAAAAACACAATGATATAATAACTCAGGAAAACCAAACCGGTAAAAAAACCTAGGGAGGATTTAATCTAACTATCCTCAAGGTAAAAAGCAAATCCACTATGAATGAATCGAAGTTTTACAATAGGACTTAGACCACTAACATCCTATTACTACCCACCAGTAGAAACTTACTGACACGACCACGTGCAAGCTCCGAGACCACGGACTCCTTCTTTCTTTGGCCTTTGCAAAACACAAACACCCACGTTTATGATTTTGAGATCCCACTCAAAGGTTTAGCAACACAAACTCTCCTGTTTGTGACTCCAAGACCACCCTTGAAGGTTTAGATCATCATCAACTTTGATGACTAGAGAAGGCAGCAACTTCTACAATACCGGATCTTGAGATTCTTCAAGACACCGATAAAAGATATGAGAGAGCTTTTTAGGAACAAAACCCTAAATACAAAAGAGGCACTCTCTTCTCTCTCTAAAAAACCCTATAAAAACGTGCTTAGGGTTTCCTTTATATACTGGGAGAAGTAGATCTAAAACCCTAATCCTTAATAGGCTTGAACTGCTGTTTGGGCTTAATTAAAATTCCACAGATATGACTTTCGATCGATCGAGCCTATCTTTTGATCGATCGAACCAAGCAGATTATGAAATCTTCTTTCTGTAGCTTATATGTTCTTGAATCTTGACTTGAATCACCTTGAGCATTGTCTGACAATACCTATAGACTCTAAGATCTATATCTAGACAAGTTTGTGTTCACGATTTGCCAATTATTCTAAACATTTAGAACCTAACACATAGCGAGATTGAAAGCATGAATATCCTGAAAACCCATTCCACCCTTATTCTTTGGTTAACATAATTTCTTCTAATGAATCTTCCTTTCATTCTTGATTTGGCCCCACCAATATTTGGCTAATGTGGAGTTTATTGTGTTGCTTAGGCTTTTTGGCAACAAGAAGAGGCTCATAAAATAGGTTGGGATTGCTTGAGCCATTGTTTTTATCAACACTTCCCGACCTACTTAGGAGATATATTTTTCTTTCCAACCTATGACACGCTTCGAAATTCTTTCTTGGTGACCTTTGAAAGTATTTGCCTTAGATATCTCTCACAATCTGACATAAACCATGCACCTAGCATCCCTTAGATAACCATTCTCTATTGTGGGCTCATGTTCTTACTAAAGAAGAGTGAAGTTTTTTGCCTATTAATAGCCTGACCCAAGGCAGCCTCATAAAGCCCCAACATATTCATTAGATTATGGCATTAATTCACAGTAGCTTGGCTAAACAATAAGCTATCATCCGCGAAGAGAAGATGTGAAATCTAGACCCCTTGAGAGCTAGATAAAAGGCCCTGTAACAATTGATTGTGCTCCGCCTTCCAAAGTCAAGAAGATAATCCCCTAGCACATATCGTAAACAAATAAGGAGATAGAGGGTCACCTTGTTTTATTCCACGAGAGGGAGTAATAAAGCCTTGGGGTTCTCCATTTATAAGCACGAAATAGGAAGTTGTGTGAATTGTTTCCATTGCCAACTTCATCCATCTTTTGTCAAACCCCATCTTGCTCATCATACAACAGAGAAACCTCACTCAACACGATCATATGTCTTACTAATATCTAGCTTCACTGCCATTTGTCCCACCTTCCCCTTCCATTTATTCCCCATCTTTTGTAACAACTCGAAAGCTACAATAGTATTATCAGTTATCAAACTTGTCAGGAACAAAGGCACTTTAGGCATTGGATATTACTTGTGGCAAAACTCATTTCAAGCGATTAGCAAGCACCTTAGAGAAGATTCTGGAGATGCACTTAACCCAAAAGACCTAAGTTCAATGGATATGAGTTCAATTTTTTATATTAACCATACATTCTTCTCTTCATTATTCAATGTAGGACTTCACTCACACATGTATACCCATCAAATAGTCCCAATATCTCTAGAATCTTTTTGTAGTGATCTCCTCCACTAACTCCTTGCTCACAAAAGTTAGTGAATTTAATTGGAAATCTAGCTATGTGGTTTTAATCTCCAAGTAACCTCCTAAAGATTTGGCTGTAGTGAATTTAATTGGAAATCTAGCCATGTGGTTTTGATCTCTTAAACACACCCTTTGGGATTCAAAGGTGGGTGGGTTAGTATTTGGGTTTTTCTATGAAGCAATAGGCATAGTTTCTTTAGGATCTTCGCTATATCATGGAGATTCAAAAATAAATAAATGCATGAGATCAATAACCAAAATAAAATGAGAGAGCGGATAATGTGGCACAAATTGAAAGGCTTTGATGTGCATAGTCGTTGTCCATATGACTTGATTTGCCCTCTTTCTAAAGAGTTTGCTAAAGGTTACAGGCAATCAATCTCCAAGATACAACGAATCCTGAGTATTTGTAGATAGCCTTTATAAAATATTCAAGAACTTCTATGAATATTGTGTTCTATAGTAAAATATGAAAAGTTGCAGGAAATATTTGAACCTCTCCTCTATTTATAGATGTGGTAAGGATTTAAGTGAAAAAGGCACAATGAAATGACACTAATTATGTGTTATACCCTATCAAAAAACAGTTGGAACAAATTATGATTATTGGCCACATGAAACCATGTCAAATAAATCAGTAAATCTTATTAAGAAAGTCTGCCAAAAAAAATGTTTCAATCTTGTCTAACACTTGCTCAAGCGTTTTATGCATAATTTCAAGTCAAGGAGGTTCGCCCATCACTCGCCTGATGCTTCGGTCGACCTAGTTCACAAACAAAGACCCATAAAGAAGTCTCACCTCTCCCTTGCTTGACACCTCGATTGACTTAACTCTTTTAATTTTAAACAAAGATCCACTGAGAGACTCACCTCTCTTTAACTTGACATCTCACTTGACCGAGATTTTTTAGAAATTTTTTTTTCTCTTTCCCAACTGGAATTTTGTTCAACCTAACTTCTAATATTACAACCTACGTATATTTATCAAAATATGCAACAATCCTCCATTAGGTCGTAATATTTGTTCAATCTGTAACACACAATGTCATCATTAAAAGAGTCATTTTTCAACTTGAACCTCCTCTTAGTGTTGTCATTTCAAATTTCTAAGAGAGTTAATGGTGGTTTGATACTTAACCAAAACTCTTATGCCCCAAAATTGGAAATCACACACACATCGTTTTTCTTAACGCAATAATTTCTTCCCTTGTTAGCACTTAAGGCATGTGCTACTATTTGGTTTTAGTCAACTTTTACAATATAAAACCTTTTTACTCTTACTAGATTAGGCAAGGAGACCCGTTATCCCCATATCTCTTCCTGCTCTGTGCTGAGGGGTTGTCCTCCCTGATCCGAAAGGCAGCAGATACAAATAGGTTGAAGGGTATTTTCTCTAGCCAAGGGGGAGTACGTATTTCCCATCTCCTCTTTGCTGACGATAGTCTGTTATTCTGTGAGGCAAAGATTGGAGAATGTCGCCAATTGTTGGATATCCTTACACAATATGAGGAAGCCTCAGGTCAAGCCATCAATAGGGCGAAGACCACTCTCTTTTTTTGCCAAAATACAAGCCAAAGAGAAAAAGAAGCAATTCAGAACTTGATGGGTGCGCAAGTCATGACAAACTGTGAAAAATACCTTGGACTGCCTATGGTTGGGGGTAAGTCCAAAGTAAGCACCTTCAAGGGTTTGCAGGAGAGGATAACAAAAAAGGTGATGGGCTGGAAGGAGAAGACTATATCAAAGGCAGGAAGGGAGACTTTAATCAAGTCGGTAGCTCAAGCAATTCCAACCTACTCTATGAGCATCTTCAAGATCCCAAAAAGTGTGTGCGAGGATATCAATTCGGCCTTGGCAAAATATTGGTGGGGCCAAACAAAAAGTGAAAAAAAGATCCATTGAATTAATTGAAAGAGATTATGCACGCCAAAAAATAGGGGTGGCATGGGATTTAGGGACATTCACGCCTTCAACCTCACTATGCTAGCAAAACAAGCTTGGCGTTTGGTCACAGGATCTCATTCCCTCTTCTATCGAGTCTACAAAGCTAGATATTTTCCCCGGTGCTCTTTTATGGAGGCCGAGTTAGGCCACTATCCCTCATTTGTGTGGCGAAGTTTATTGGCTGCTAGGGATGTAATTCAGGAGGGCTCCATGTGGAAGATTGGAGATGGACAGAGTATCAAGCTTACCAACAACAGCTGGCTGCATCACCCCCCTCTCTTCAAGCCTAGAGCTGACACTACTCTGAAAGTGGGGGACCTCATCCACCACGAATCCATGCAATGGAACCGACCCTTGATATAGGCCACATTCATGCATGCCACACAAAATGATATTCTGCGCATCCACCTTAGTAACACACAGACAAGAGATAAACTTTCCTGGAAAGAGAACAAAGCCCAGCGTTTTACAGTTAAAACTGCCTATCACGTGGCCTTGCGTTTGCACCGAGTGGTAGGAGTTGAGCATTCCACGGTAGGGGAAGAAAAGGGGTTTTGGAATAAGATTTGGAAGATGAATGTGCCACCAAAGGTTCGGAATTTTGTGTGGAGGGCGTGCAACGATATTCTTCTGACCCGCGCCAACCTATATCGTAAAAAAGTTTATACAGACCCTCTGTGTGCTATATGTAAACAGTCCGATGAAACGGTCGGACTTGTGCTCTGGGAATGCCCCATGGCCAGAAACGTTTGGGCAATGGCTCCAGGACAGCTGCAGAAGTGTGGAGCTGTGGCGCAGAATTTTTACAACTTGGCCCATCAGCTGGAGGATAGGCTTGCAAGGAAGGATTTGGAGACTTGGGCGATGGTGGCTTGGTCCATCTGGAATGCCAGAAATAGGTTCTGTTTTGAGGAAAAACAATCCCAGCCAAAGGACATTCTCCAGGCCACCACAACTCTAATGCAAGACTACCAGCGATGGAATAGTCATCTGGCCGAACCAAACTAAGCAACTGAAGGCACAGTGATGGGTAACTTCGTGTTTCAGCTCCTGGCCATTATTTGCTTCCTTTTACTTTTGCTTGGTTTGTATCCTTATGCCACGGGGAGGCTTTGGTTTTTGTCTTTGTCTTCTGTATACTTAATGGGGGTCTTTTTCATCCCCAACTTTCAATAAAAATTCTATCTTCACAGTCAAAAAAAAAAAGAAAAAAAAAAAAAAAGAAGTGGAACCACTCTCTATGCTTACAAATGTGAAATTCTATCTTTAATTCTTCTTACACATATATTACTTATTTGTGAACTTCATTAAGAGTATTAAACTCCTCTTACTAATTTTAACAAACTGCACTAATCCATCCTAAATGATACACAAGTTTAATGCTTTTACTATAGGGGTAGCTCCACATTAAAGGTAGAGGGTGGTCACAAGACCACCCTGACCTGGAAAAAAAAAAAAAATATATATATATATATATATATATTTATATATATAATATTGTTAAAATTTTTATGATTTGTCTGCCCTTTAAAATAGTTGTGAACATCCTATATTTTTTTAAACTCAACAAAATTAAACTTTTGCATTCTTAACAATATATTAGGCCATTGCAAACAAAACTAAAATGTCCAATAAACAAAGTTCTATCCATTTGATTTTGTAGAGACAAATTTCTTGGTACTTAACGGTAAACTTTAGAATTACATTTTTTATATCCACAACAATAACACGTTTTTAGAGCTTAAGGGAATAGGCAACCTTGCTAAAAATTTAGTGGAGATAGAAGCATATCATATATCCATTAATCTATTTTCTTGTGAAGTTAGTTTTGATTTTTCCTATCACGACTGCATAGTAGAAAGAACTTTTTAAATAATGAAATATATAAAGAATAAACTGCACAATCGAATGGAAAATCATGGGATGAATGACTGCTTGGTTGTGTACATTGAAAGATATATAACATGTAGCATTAATAATTAGAATATCATGTAATAATTTCAAACTTGTAAAAAGGAAATTGAAAAACTTTTTTGTATAATTTAAGTTTCTTAATGACCACCATGAAAAAGGATGTGATGTCTTCTATTAATTGTCTTACGTACTAATGTCTTAGACTTATATGTCTAGACTTCCCATTATAAATTATACTATATGCTCTAGTCATTGTAGCTTCAATATCATAGAACAATGAAATGGTTGGCATTAGTTATGGCCACAACTTTGTTTCTAACAATAAGTTTCTTAGCCATTCTGCTAATGCTATAAACTCAAATTCCATTGTAAAATGTGAGATGCACACTACTTCTTTGATGCCCAAGAAACGGCATCCCACCAAGAGTGAATATCTAACCTAACGTGGATTTGTTATCACTCACATTAGTAATCCAATTTGCATCTAAATAACCTTCCAACACAGCTAAAAATTCATTACAAAACATTCCTAAATTTTTGGTGATAGGCCAAGAATGAATTGACCCCTTATGATGAATTAATTGATTAATTAGCCAAATTTATTAATTAATTAAATTAACATGCAAAGCGCGTGATAGCACAAAAAAATCACCAATTAACTAAAGTATGTAGCGGAAAATAAATTGATATGGTGATTTGTTTACGAATGGGGAAAACCTATACGACAAAAATCCCACCAGGTGATTTTAAGGTCACCACTCTCGAGAATCCACTATTATCACAACAAGCGGTTACAAGTAAAGGAATCCCAGTACCTTATACCAACCTACAATTGAACCCTTACCCCAATACCCAATTGGACTTGTTTTGTAATGACAATCTCTCCTTTTCAATGCACGGCTCCTAGTACGTGACTAACCAATTGCGCGGATCCCAGTACGTGACTTGATCACCAACTTGAGACAGATGTTGGCTGCAAAATTCTTCATTTCATCACACAATGAAGATCATGAAGTTGCTTGGTCACAAAACCCAATGGTGTACAAAACAAAGCAGCTTCTTCAAGAGAAAGAAGAACTAGGGCAAAACTAGGTTTTTGGTCACACCTTTCTTCACACTGTGGAATTGTGCTCTTGTGCAACTTTTGTAACCTTTTACGGCCCTCAAAATAATCCTTATATATGTTTAGGGTTGTGAGAAAAGAAAGCCCAAACATACATTCACAGATTGGAGGAAAAACAGCTTGAAAAACTGAATTTCATAAACCTCGATAGATAGCCATCTATCGAGATAGCTGTTGAGCCACGGGCTTCAGCAGCTTTTAAATCTCAATAGATGCTAGTTGTCGAATTTTAAAATCTAGCACTTCATTACTTGATTCTTGGGCAGACTTGCATGGTTTTAACACTTGAACTTAAAACCTTATTTCTTGAAGTATTAAACACATCCTAAATCTATCCAATTACAAGTAAAGTGCGTTTTGTCAAAAGATTAGCCAATTACATAAAATGTTGACATATGTTCCTAACATTGAATCACATATGTCCTAACATTTGGTATAATTCATGTAAGGACACGATTCGTGGCGGATCGTAACAGTGTCGGGTTCGCACGTGAAAAGACCCTAACAATATCATTTGTAGAGCGTGGGTTTGGAAGGCTAGGCCTTGATCGACAGGCGGTGGGTTTTTCATGGTATTCGTACAAGTTTAAGTTTTCCTTCACCCTTGGAGTCTTTCTCCTGGAGGTGGGCTGGGAGGCTCTGGTTTTTGGCCATTTTTCCCAACCCTCTTCTTTAGGTTACTTATTTTTCCTTTTATATTTGCCTGCGTTCATTGTCCTTCGTCCACGTATAGGGTCAACCTTTCCAAGATTGATACTTGTCCCATCAGCCCATATTCAAAGTCGTTGAGGGTGGTTGTAAAAACCAAAGAATGCAGCTCTGTCAGGTTCAGAGCATTGAATGGCAGTAAGGGCAGCTTTCCCTGGATATTTTAGATCTTTCTTCCAAGTTTCAGTCCTATACCGTTTTTACCCTTTTTTCTTTTTGGGGGGACTTTGGGTCTACCGAGGACTGAGCTGTCCTCGGCGGTATCCAAAGGCTATCTTGTCGAGTTTGGGTCACAGCCCTCCTCGGCTTGGGCCTTTGGATTCTCCCCGGGTAGATGGGCCTGGCTCATAAATCATTTGGGACCCACAATTCATATAACCAAGTCTCTAACAATGAATTTCTAATATTCTACACCAGGATTACTAGTGTATGAGGATATACTTATAAAGAATTAAAAAAACTATAATCATTTATCAAATACTCTCTTGTCACTACAAGGACTTTCACCTTAAGAAGTAAATAGTACTTATATAAACATATGTATTTGGTGATGTTTATGTTTTTCCATATTCTATATATTATGAAGTTAAATTTCATAGTAATTAAAACCATAAATTAACTTAATAGATTTTGTTTTTTAAAAATATTTGAAAGAAAAGGTATTCAAATGCAACATTAAAACAAAAGGTACTTACATAATCTAAGAACCATAAGAAAAGACAATGTTTGACCACTGTTAAATATAAATTTTAAGAGAGCAACTAGGCCTCTGTGTCTCTTGGTGGAACAGGATTTAGACAAAAGCAGTGGACCCACCAAAGTTGTCATGAAAACTATTATATTCACAACATTTTCAAGACAAATCTTAAGTGTCAAGTTATTACTAATTCTAAAATGGGCACACCACTAACATTACTATTTTGTCCACTAGTAATAACTAATAACAATTTTCCACATAAGTGGAATTTGTTACGAAAATGTTGTGGATGTAACATATATTTAGTTGTCATACCTACTTTGAATCCAACAAGGTCTTGTGTGTAATAAAATGCATATGGTAGTTTAGCATACAAGTTAAAATCAATCCAAAGACAAAACCTACGTTAGTCTATTTATCCACAGATAGCCAAATGCACCTAAACATAATTAATGAATATCCCCTTAGAATAGCACGATGTTTCGAAGCAACACTTCCTTCTTTACAAGAAAATCATCAAAGCAACACTTCCTTATATTCACTTTTTTTAATAAAAAAAAATACTTATATTAAGAGAAAGGATAGGGCAAAATGATTTATATGTAAGTTCCATTTATTACCTAATTAACTATGGGTTCTTAAAGATTGGAAAGATAGTTCCAAACCGGTTTGGAGCTAAACATTTTCCCTTTGGGTTGGGCTTATGGCAAACAATTTTTCACACTTCTCGTCTGCATAATTTCAATATATTTTTTTCTCTAATGTATTATTAAGGTAACGTCAAAGTTGTAACAAAAGAAGCCATTATAGATGTCTATATTGATGTACAATTCAAATTCATATAGCTATTGCATAAATTTTAGATCCATAGTTCTAAAAGTTTCTTTTTTAGGTTAGTACTTGCTATTCAAAATTGTAAATATGTGATTTAAAACATAATCCATAATTTCTTTAGTATGAAAATCTTATTTTACATGCAATATGATGAGACAAACATAAACATAACCATTTACATATGTATAAATAATTATGTCTAAATGCACTTGTCAATTTGGATATTATAGTTATGATAGGAAATGTATTGGTAAATGACAATTCTTTTTCAATTCTTCCTCATAGTAACCTTAGATGAATCTCCGAAATGGTTCTAAATGTAACTTAACATCTTAAATTTTTTTATTTATTGCCTTTTTTCTTTTTATAATGGTTTATTATACATGGCTCCCAAAAAATCTTATATCATGAGTTTTTAAGCATCTCTTAAGTCTTATCTTGCCAATTTACTTGACTTAAAAAAAAAAAATTTCAAAATTTTATTTGGTAAGCTTGGAATTGTTTTTACTTTACATGAAAGAAATTCTTGTCTCAAATTTTCCAAAAAAAAAAAATAATAATAATAATCTTTATGTTAATTTATGATTTTTATGGGTATACAAATTTAGTTCACGTGTAATAGAAGAACCAAAAGATAAACATCACCATATACATATGTTTATAAGTAATGACATAATTCTTATCAGAGTCATCTTGATAAATGATCATGCTTGTTCTATTCATTCTTATTCTATTCTTAGACAAATATCTTAACTCATTCTATGAGTGTCTTGAATTTTTCTATAAAGTCTACAAAATGCGAAGGCTATATCAATCTTATACAATATAATGCATGACATACATCATGCTTCCTATAGCACTAGCATACTTGAGTTGTTCAACTGACCTTATAGAGGCAAAAATATATATGAACGGCGTTAACTAATATGTTGAAGATCTATAGCAGATCTCAAAATTTCAGAACTAAATAGTAATATTAACGGAATAAAGAAAAACATAATATGGTGACCTAAGAAAATACTAGAAGGTTAGTTTAATCTTAAGCTAAAAGATGAGAAACACCATTTGATTCCAATGTTAGGTGAAAATACGATTGTTGAGGGATGCATTGCAAATGTTAAGGCACCAATGTCTTTGATATTTCATGATCCTAAACACATTATTATATCATGTGCATTACACATAGGAATGATGACAAGTTAGTTCTTAAACGGTTAGGAAAGTTACAAAATCAGCTCACTTTATTAAAATTACCATCAGGGGATAAATTCAAATCCATCTTCCTCAACATAGATTTCTAATCATGGGAAATTTTAGAGACTATTTTAACAATGTGGGGAAAGACGAGTGCAAGAGGCTTGCTTCTTTTTTTCTTTTTTTCAAATTAACAAGAGGCTGTTAAGATGAAGCTTTTGTATGTAATGCTACCAAGTTAGCATAAATACCATCCTTGATATTGATTAAAATTTCATGCTTTCCTTTCTCGGCTATAACTCCATCTTTCACCACAGCAATTAAATCTACACCCTTGATTGTGGATAAACGATGAGCTACCACCACGGTGGTTCGATCAACCATTAATCGATCCAATGCATCTTGAACCACTCGCTCAGACTCAACATCCAGAGCACTAGTGGCTTCATCTAATAGTAGTATTTTGGGAGCCTTCACTATAGCTCGTGCTATAGCCACTCTTTGCTTTTGTCCTCCAGACAACTGGATACCTCGCTCACCCACTGTTGTATCATACCCCTGCATTCGCATTTCACATTCCTTATAATTATTATGAGTCCTACAAGCACATATATATTACAAACAACCTCATCATATAGGCTTGTTAGATATATTAGGATCCTTGAGCTTAAATGTGTTGTAAGCCTAATAAACCTATACTTGCAAGACAAGTTACCTAGTCCTACAAGGTGTTAGAGTTATTACTATCTAGCATGTTGCATGCATGTTTTCTTTTATGTGTAATGCATGTCTTTTGGGTAAGAAGAAAATAACCCTTTCCTTTGTACTTAGTAGGTATGTTGCTATCTTTGACAATTGAAAGTGAAACGTTTTGTAGTATAGGTTTCTTTTGCTTTTAGGTGGAAGAGTCTTTGATTTTTTTTGTTTTTTTTTTTTTTTTTTTTTTTTTTTTTTTTTTTTTTTTTTATACAGATAGAAATTCTACTCTAACTTAATTTTAGTGTAAATGTGTGTAAAGCTCTCTCCTAGAGACTTGAAATCCGACTCTTACCCCCCGGCCCCCCCCCCACAAGAATTTTGTACTCGTGAAGTGACCATCACGCCAAGGGTGCGCGGTGGTGAAGAGTCTTAACTAAAGATAAGCCTCTTTTATTTACTTTTTTCCTTTGCTAGAATTAAGGAGCTTGTCTCCTTTGTGTTCTATATATAGTTATTCTCACCAGTTGTAGTAGCATCCAATATGTGTAGTACCCAATAAGTGCATAAACTAGAAAGCAAATGCAAGTTTAAGAAAATAGAAAAGCAAAGAGTGAAATAGTTAAGTATGTTGATTCTGTAGCAAAATTTTTGCAACATTTTATGTATCAATACAAAATTCCATTTTATTGAGAACTCTTTTTTATGTTCTACTTGAATTCGGTGAGATTTATTAAAAAGTATTTGATACCTTCTTCTTGGGTGTCAAATTTATTACTTTGACATCTTAACACTAGAATCATAAAAAGGACTAGCTAATAAACATGTAATGGGCTTCTAAATAGTTTCTTTGTCTTCCTTGAATGCACGTGACTCATAATAGTTTGATATCATGTACTTGCTAACTAGTCTATCACACTAAAGCACCTTGATTGTTCAAGTTTTTTACCTTTTCCAAACTACTAATGAATTTGTGTGCATTTGCCAATTCTGCTGCGGTTAAAATTTCTGCTTCAGTAGCGTTTCCCTCCTTACCATAAGCTATGTTGGTTCGAATGGTGTCATTAAATAACACAGGCTCCTGGCTCACCAAACCCATTTGTTGCCTTAACCACATCAGTTGTAGTTTTTGGATTTCAATACCATCTAGTGTGATGTGACCTGCATCAGGATTATAAAACCTCTGCAACAATGAGATCACTGTTGATTTTCCACTCCCACTTTCCCCAACCAGAGCAACTGTCTGATTAAAAAAAATTGAATTTGTTAGTTTATGCATATTAAAGTGAGACTAAATTTTTCAAACCATCTGCGAGGCCTGCCATAATGTAGAGTACAAGAATAACTAATGATGCCAAGTCCAAACAAGTTACCTTGCCAGAATGAATAGCCAAGCAAAGATCCCTGAATATTTGAACATCAGGTCTAGTGGGATACCTAAAGCTGATATGTTGAAGCTCAATCTCTCCCTTCACATTTTCTATTTTCATTCCAAAGGCATCACTAGAATCTATCTTTGATTTCCTGTCAAGAATTGCAAATATAGAAGCAGCAGAACTCTTTGCTTTACTGGCATCTGGGGCCAAGGAGCTTGACTGAGTAATTCCAAAGGCTGCCAAGGTGAGAGCATAGTAAACCTGTAATTTAGGACACACAAGAGTTTATCAAGGGATAAACCAATGAAGAATACCTCTGAAGTAATAAAAAGCTAGTTAGAACTGCTAAAACAAAATTTGAATGCCTGACTTGGTAGATAAGCCAGAAGAACTCGCCTGAAAAACTTCAGAGAATGTTGCTTTGCCATCTTTAACAAGTTGGGCTCCAGCATAATAACAGCATGCATAGACTGAACCCATTATGAAGAACGATAGCCCAAAACCTATCCCGCTGATTAACCCTTGCCTTTTTCCTGTCCTAATAGGGCCTTCGCATTTCTTATGGTACAATTCCATCATCTTCTCTTCAGCACAGAAAGAAGCAATTGTTCTTATACTCCCTACTGCATCATTTGCAACTTGACTTGCTTCTTCATACATTTTCTGTGACCATTTACAACTTCAGTATATTTCAAAGGGATTATTTGAATGCATATGTAGTTCATTTCAGATGTTTAAACCATTAACTTAACTAGGGGTTGGGATTTCTTTAAAATCGTTTTTAATAGTTACATCTTTCCAGATAGAATCAAAAGTTTCTTTCCCCTCCGTTCCACGCTCACGTGAAATTAAATGTTTTTTTTTTTTATGCATTGGAGCTAGTTGACTATGAAGTTTAAAGCAAACCTTTGCATCTGCACTGGATCGTTGCATAAACTTCATTTCGACATATACCCTTACTCCAAAGAGAGGTAGCAAAACAGAAATTATCAGAGCCAGTAGCCAGTTCGCTGTGAAAGCAATAACCATGCCTGCAGTAGCAGTTGCAATATTTTGAACAAGCAAAGCAAGTGCATCTCCAACCACCCCTCGCATAAAAGCTGCATCTGCAGAGAGCCTTGCACCGAGTGCACCACTTGAGTGCTTAGCTTCATCAAACCAACTTACTTCCATATAAACTACTATCTCAAAGCACTTTGACCGAATCCTTCTTATTAACTTACACCCAGCGATAGCAAATAAGTACGACTTTGATGGTTGAGCCAATAGAGATGCCACACCAAGAACAATAAAAGTTAATGCCCAAAATATTGAATCCTTACAGAGTTTATCTTCTGGCTCATAGAAAGTTTTGATTGTGTTGGACAACAGTATCCCGTGAACAGGTAAAATTAATCCATTGGCCACAGCAGCTATTGTGCCTAGAAGTAAAACCGGGATCTCTGGCTTGTTAAGATGAGCCAGGCGATGAAGTGAGACTTCAGGAGGAAGTTTGGCTGGTGATGAAGCAGGAGTAGTGGTTTCTGCAGGTGTTGTTTCCTGCACACTCACTGCATCAGCCACTCCAAGAGATTTTGAGTATGAGTGGTGTCTTGAATTTCTTCTAGGAAGTTCTGGCATTTCCTGATCATTTAGAGCATTTTGTTCCGACATTGTGCTAATATCTTGCAAATGTATAAGCTGGCTATAAGCTCCTTCAGGGTCCTTAATTAGTTCAGAATGTGAGCCTGATCAGTCAAGAGGGATAAGAATGCAGTACTATGTTTATCTAAAAAATAATCTAATTAGCATGGTGATCAATTTAGTAATTTGAATTTGGTATTTAACCGGAAAAAGATATATGTAAATAAACTTCAAGCAAGTTGCAATGCTGAGAGAGAGGTACCCTGTCATTCTGAAAAAACTATCAAAACTCTATAACTAAACATGAATATTCGATGAATCGCTAAGACATTCACAATAATAATGGGAAACTTGTGGAACTTCGCTGCTAGAAAAGAACAATCAAACAAATATATTATATATACCTTTTTCAACAATTTTTCCTTGATGTATCACTGCAATAGTATCAACATTCCTCACTGTACTCAAGCGATGGGCGACAATAACGGTTGTATGATTTGTCATAATTCTGTCCAAAGCCTCCTGCACAATTCTCTCAGATTCTGCATCAAGAGCACTTGTGGCTTCATCTAAAAGTAGAATTCTTGGGTCTTTCAGAATTGCTCTGGCTATAGCAACTCTCTGCTTTTGACCCCCAGATAGATGAGTTCCATGCTCACCAACCATTGTGTCTAGTCCCTGAAGACGTCAGACACAAAACCACATTATTGAATAGTTAAAATTCGGTGAAAATCAAGGCACATATGTTCATCTTTCTACAGAAAAAATAAATAAAAACATGAGAATACAATCATGGAAATCCCCAGAGTGTTCTGTCATAGCATAAAAAAATATAAAATTCCAAAAAGAATTGCAGACTAATAGATCATTCTGAACAAAAGATTAGATGAAGAATCAAACCTGAGGAAGTTTATCTATGAATTTAGCAGCATTAGCAAGCTCAGCATTAGCTCTTATCTCTTCAGTAGTTGCATTGTCCTTCCCATAGGCAATATTGTCTTTAATGCTACAAGTAAACAACACAGGTTCCTGGCTGACGAGGCCAATTTTCTGTCTGATCCATTTTAGTTGGAACTCTCTGAGGTTAATCTTGTCAATTAGAACTTCACCAGCTTTCGGATCATAAAATCTCTCAATCAAACTGATAACTGTTGATTTCCCACTTCCACTCTGTCCAACCAAAGCAGTGGTTGTACCACCAGGTATTGAAAGAGAAAATCCATTGAATATATGCTCTTCAGGTCTTGCAGGATAACTGAAACAAACATCCCTTAGTTCTATATCTCCATGAATATCATCTAACTTCAGGCCACTATTGTCATAAGCGTCTATCTGTGGCTTCCTTTTAATTGTCTCAAACATTTTAAATGATGCAGCTTGTCCAGCAGCAAAAGCACTCATGCATGGAGATGCTTGCCCCAGATTCCTGGAAATAAAAATTAATTTACCAAAAATGTATCTTCAGCTTTTTGGACTTATCAACTATCACATTTTGTGTGATATATCGAAAAAGTGGGGCTTGTGGGGGGAATGAATTTTCAATCTTGCACAAGCATACAAACATGCAGATTTGGTATAGTGTATATGTGACAGATTATAGTATGAGGATAATGTATCAATTTTATGAAAAACTTATGAAGTAAAATGCAACTTACACGGAGCCAATCAAAACAGAAATCAATATAACAATGACATCCCCTCCAGTATATCCTTTGTCAACTATCATTTTCCCACCATACCATACTGCCAAAGCATAACTGCAGTATTTAAAAAACGTAACTGCACCATTACTCAACCCAGCAGCCAAGCCTTCTTGGACACCAGACTTGTAAGCTGTGGTTAAGGACTTGTTGTATTTAGCTATAGCTTGCTTTTCCCCTGTATATGATGCAACCTGCATGGAGAATTGGCATCATGATTGAATATTATTCTATAAAAATGGAGAGGGAAAATCAAAGCTTCCTTAAGCCAAGTATGCATACAGTTCTGATTGAACCAAATGTCTGCTCTACTACTGTTGCTGCCACTGAATAAGCAGCTTGACCACGGGACGCCATCTTTCGTATAATTATGCTCATGAAATAACCAGAGATGACAAGAGGTGGAATTGTAGATAGCATGACTGAAGTGAGAAGCCATCCCTTGATGAATGCTACAACAAAGCCTCCTATGAATGTTGCTACCAACTGTACAAAAGTTCCAACCTGCAAATTACAAAAATAAATGACTAAATAAGAGAGAATTTTAAACTCCAACTAGGGATGATGCTTTGAGGAGATAGTAATGGTTTCAGGTGTGCATGCAGTGCATCAATACCTTCTCACCCAAGGCATTTTGAATAAGAACAGTGTCTCCTGACATCCTCCCAATTATTTCTCCAGTGCTAGCTTCCTTATCGAAGAAGGCAATATCTTGCCTTAAAATCGTTTTTAAGTATAAACCTCTTATTCGTGCAGCCTGTCTCTCCCCTGTTACCATCCAACAAGCCATCTCTGGCACATAGAAAAAGTGGGGTATCTCAGGTTCCAATAAACCATTATATTCATTAAGTCATCTCCTTGTTACTCTTTTATCTCAGCAAGAAAGCTTATGTACTTACGGAAAAATGATGCAGCCCTGGATGCCACAGCCATGTATAAAAACTTCAGGGTCCCCTGAGAATTAAAACAATCAAGTTACCACTGATTACAGCAAATTATTGGTATAAGCATGCCATGGTATCGAGTTAAGCATAACCAGATAGACATTGTACTTGAGCAAGCATATGAGAGAACAAAGAAAGAACTTTCAAAGAACTGTTAAAAGATTAAATGGAGTCCAAATTTCTGTGAATATTGATTAGTATAGAGTATAACTGTGCTCTTCTTCATGTAGCATGGTGAAGACAAACTCAAATTCGAGAAATATAGCATAGTTGTATGGGAAATATAGATGACTTATTATCATATTTTTGTTGCAAAAGTACGTACCTCAGAAACCTCATGAACTATATCTTTGGTATTCACAGTTCTTCCAAAAGAATCAAGAATATCTCCAAAGACCATGGTCATGAGAGGTATAGAGATACCATTACCAACAGCACCAATTGTGCCAACAAACATTAATAGATAATCCAGGTGGTCAGCAAAGGAGAAAAGTTTGTAGTATGGTACTGTATTAGTGCTTTCCTGTTTCCCTTTTGTCTTGTTTGAATGTTGTTGGTTGTCTGCATTTTTTTTGGCCATGTTGCCTGCAGCAATATTTATTTTGCTATAGTTTACCACCTTGAAGAACTTCGATTATATGACCACAGCTGCAAGACAAACATAATTGGCACCCCATAGTTAAGGCAGAATGGATGAGTTAAGTTCAATCTAATGATGTGAAACAAGATCAAAAATAATTTTAAGCCTTTTCTCTTCTTGGGATCGTAAATATATATGCATTAACCGAAAAATAAACCAAGGAACACTTTTTTTAGTATTTCTCTTTAAGCAAAGTTGAAAACTTAACCAATAAAAACAATAATCAAAATTTAATTCTCAAAACCAATAAATTGTAAGGAAGTTAAGAAAATTTTAAATTCGTACACGAATTACAGACTGACAAACAAGGAGTTGGTTTAACTAGCCTCAGTGAACTGGCATCAAGGGAAACTTCACAAGCCAGAGTTTGTAGAACATCATTTCAGTGCAAGCACAAACCAAATGAAATAGTTTGGGATACAAGAATGAATGAGAAGAAGCTGTTACCAAAAATCCAGACAATTTTTAGAGAGCAATCAAGAGAGAAAGAGAAAGAAAGAGAGATAGAATCTGTTGGGAACCCCATTATAGAGAAATATACTTTCAAAACCATTAGCATATTTAAAGTTCATTCTGTGGAATCATGGCAAAGGTATAATAGGTGGTATTAATTATTTACTTATCAATCACAATATTGAGGGGAAAGGAAGGAGAAACTACATCCAAAAAAAAAAAAAAACCATTCATTTGCATTAGCCAATGTTGTTATTTAGATTAAGAAAAAAAATCTAAAAATCAGACCGTATGCAACACTCAGGCAAAAGAAACTATTCCTGCCTTTACAGAAGATAGCATGACAACAAAGACACAAAGAAATGATCAACCCAGTTGCCAACTAATACAACTTGCACAACCCAGATCCTCTTTCTTATTAATTGCGCTCATTTTTAAAACTTATGGCTGATAGTGAAAGAGAAAAAGAACAGAATTTGTTCCAAGATTGGATTCCAAGAAACATTAGACTAACCAAAAATATCAAGAACTCCCAAAAAATTATTGCTGTTTAGATGTTTGCTTAATGTGGCCGCTGCACTATCTCTGAACACTCAACCCAGATCCTCTTTCTTATTAATTGCGCTCATTTTTAAAACTTATGGCTGATAGTGAAAGAGAAAAAGAACAGAATTTGTTCCAAGATTAGATTCCAAGAAACATTAGCCTAACTTAAAATATCAACAAGAACACTCAAAAAATTATCACTGGTTTAGATGTTTGCTTAATGTGGCAGTTGCACTTTCTCTGAACAAGCCTGGCTTTATAAGCTACAGACAGTTGAACATTTGTCAAAATTAAAATTCAAACTGGGGAAAAAAAATGGCAAAATAAGTTCAACCCAAACAATTCAGTTATAGAAAGCCTTCTGTTTTTTCCACATATATTCCTCAAACATGCCATAAGGGAATCTCGTGCATGGCTTCTCAAAGGGGCTGTTTAAGCTGCGTCAATTTTTTTATTTTACGCGTTTACTTTTTCAAATACACTATTTTTTTGACTGAAGAAGGTACAAATATACTATTTAAATGCACTGTTTTGTTTTATTTTTCATTTAAATATTTTATTTTTCATTATTTATTTATTCGTTTTAGTGAACACAAACAACAAAAAAGAGTGAAAAATTGGTTGATTTGGAAGGGAATAATAAAATAAATACGTTGAAAAAAAAATAAAAAAAACAGTTATAATAAAACTCATTTCCTTTGTTTGTTTCTCGTACAATGTGATTATTCTTTTAAATAGTGTACAGGAGTTTAAGAGGCATTTGGTATATGTATTTAAACAACAATTTTCATTGTTTAAATACTGAAACACGTATTTTCATAACATTTAAACAACAATATTAAAAATCTCTAACCAAATGGGTCCTTAAACTCTTGGGGATTCTGAGTTATGCAATCCACTCAATAATATTCTCCAACGTCCCTCTTGAATTTGCAACCCTTCTCTTTCGGTCAGTTGTTTATTAGTTGTCAATTGTTTCAAGAACCTTACCCCCACCTCTATCAATTTTGAGCATTTATTTTATTCTCCAACAAAAATTCTCACAATAAAATAAATAAATTAGTATTATCTATTTTGTTAACCCTGCATTATTCATGCACGACACTTGCATAGTCATGCACCTATGCCTTCTACATAAAATATTCTACAGTACATGAAGTTTTGATGGAGTAGTTTTCGATGGAAGTGTAAGGCGGAGTTGTTTTGATGGAAAATATTGAAAGTAGAGAGGAGGATGGTATCAAAACTTCTGTACTGTAGAATATTTTATTTAGTAGGCATAGGTGCACTGTGCCCAAAAAAGAAAAGAAAAAACTACTCCACCTCACTAAATACTCCTATTACAGACAACCAAAACCGTTCATAAAGGCTGAAGGAGGGAGTGAGTAATTTTCTTTTTATCCAAAAAATTTTCTAGATAATAGGAAAAAAAAAAACCAATAAATAAATGTTAAGTCAAGGTTTTCTATGATACAACAAAATGTCAATTGCATCTGTGCAAAGAAAAAGGAAAAAAAAAGAAGTCATATAAACTATAATTTAAAGGGTATAACAAATTTTTAAGGCCAAAATACATTATTGGTCCATAAAGTTCACCTACTGAATATTATTGGTCTCTCAACTTTCTCTTTTATTTGTTTTTTTTTTTTTTGAGAAACGTTGGTCTCTCAACTTTCAAGTGCTTGCTATCAGTATTTGAAGTAAAAAAAAAAAAGTGTTATCAATCATCTATATTTATATAAATCTAAAAACTGAAGTATAGTATTTAATGTTACTATGCTCAAGTTGAGCCACATCAGCAATCATGTTATTACCATTCTTTTTCCATTTGTCCTACAATTTAAAAATAGTTTTCCTAAATTTTGAAATACTAATAAAGGGAATTTCAGCCCTATCTCCACCATAAAGCCCAATCTTTATAGCTTTAATTCCACCATAAAGCCCAAACTCAAGTCTATGTTTCATGGTTTCAATTTTGTGTTTCATGGTTTCAAATTCGAACACGGCAACTTTTGTGTTTCATGATTACAATTTTAGACAACAACATTTATATTCCACGGTTACAATCTCAAACAGCAACCCTTTGTGTTCCACAATTACAATCTAAAATAGCAACCCTTTAGCTTCCTATTGCCAAACTTTGGTTTTCTAACTCCATCTCTTCCTCTCCTCACTCCATATTAATACTGAGAAGCTGGATGATTTAGGTTAGGTATCTCTAAATTCTAGTTGTTCTTGGCCTCTATTCTTGTGACTACCCTGCATAATAGCTGAATGTAAGGATTAGATTAATAGTACTGTATTTTTTTTATTTTTTTTTTCTTTTTTAATTTGTTACTACCTCTTTTGTGTTGTGTGTCATATATGGGTTTTTATGTATTTGGGTTGGATATTTGTACTGATATATGATTATTTGTTTCTATGTTTAAAATTGATTTGGTTTTTTTTTTTTTTTTTTTTTTTTTTTTTAATGTTTGAGATTGTAATGTTATTGGTTTATATGGTGTAATCCATGTGAAGCTGTAAATAGGAGTTTCAGTAGTTAGCAAATTGAATGATAGAATTTTAGTAGTATCCGTGACTGCAAAAATTCAATTTGCTAACATTATTGTTTCTATGTTCAAAAAAAATCTAGTGAAGATTTGATTTAAAGTCCTTTTGTTGAAGTGCAGTATGCTTTCTTATCCCCTAATTACATGAAAAGTTATGTGAGCCAGACATAAAATGATATGACCATAAAGAATCAAGATATGAATAAACCTTTAGTTTTCTCATGTGAACTAATAGAACTGTTATTGAAGTACACATATGATATTTGCAAACACCAAGTATACAGATCTGGTTAAAGGTCTGTGGCTACTTCTCTACTTAATATGATAAGTAATGTTTGTAGTTCCGTTTATAAAAAACAAAACAAACAAAAAATATGTACATAATCACACTGTTTTACTGTTTCATTTTTTTTCATCTACTCTACTTAATCCTCAATCTTCACTACCCTCTTCCTTTTTTGTTGTTGTAGTCCTAAATTTGTTAATGAATAATTTGTGGTTTTTTGTTTCCATTTTGAACATTCTTGAACTAGGACAAAAGAAAAAATAACTTTGAGAATCAAATGTTTGTAGGAAATTGAGAAAACAAACAAGGACACTGAAAAAATAACTAATTTTGAGATTTGGGGATTCCTAATTAGGGTTTGTTGCAATTTTAGATTTCAATTCCTAATTTTCCTCTTTGTACTTTTTTTGTTTTTCCAAGGGAAACACCATAGAAGATCAAATTTTACCTAGGCATTGTCTCTTGGCATTTTAAGGAATAATTAGTGATATTTCTACTTAAATTTTAGGATTTTTCCCCTAATTTGTTCACTTTATTTGTTAGTGGGAGTGAAATTGTGGTTTTTGGGTCCAGTTTAGCACTTTGGTTTACTAATTTGTGTTCTTTTAATTCAAAGCTTCAAAATTCAAGACTCACCGTGGCTTTTGTTCTTGAGTTTTTATCATCTAGGTATTGACTTTTTTTTGGTCCCCTTTTCTAGGCATTTGATTTTCAGAACTGACTTGAAGAATTTGGATTCTTTTCTGATGTTGGACAATTTTTCAAGTATGAAAAATTCCAATCTAATCTTTTTTAAGTTTCAATTTCTTTTATCAATATGGGGTAAAATTCATATTGAAATTGTTTAAAATAGAACAAAGCCTAAAAGTTGAGTTTTGATTACATCTTTAATTATGTTTTCTGTCAATTAATGGATTTCAATTCCTAACCCTTTTTCCGCTCTTTTTTTTTTTTTTTTGGAAGTCAGGGAAACACTCACAGAAAATCAAATTCTACAGGTTTGGTAAGAAATTATTGTGGATATGGATGGGTTTCATAGTGGAGATAGCATTGAAGAGCCTCCCAATCCTTAAAATCTGACAACGGTCCTAGAGATTTGTTTTAGCTTCAAGCTCTGCTTTATTTTGCTATATAGGTTTTTTTAGCAGATAGGATTTAGCTTAAGCTTAGATAGGCCACTTTAATTCTAGAATTACATGCACCAAGCACATAGGCCAATGGTGCTAATAATACCTAGACTCTCGATGCCCATGTGGAGGAGTTTGTTGTTGCACTAATCTTTATTTTTATCACATGTTTTGCCTGTGTAGAGAGGCCAATGTTGGTCATGCCATTGGAGTTCATGCAGTAGGTTTTGGCAAAAGTCATGGTGTTTTTTTTTATGGTTTTTTTGTTTCTATGTTTGAAAGGCCTAAGAATGGGCTTGGTGATTAATTTTTTTGAATTATTTGGATTAAATTTCAAAATTTTAATGGATTATTTGGACTAAATTTATTTCATTGGAGGGTCATTCTAAATTTATTTCGTTAGACTAGTAATCTATTCAAGTTCTGCCACTCCTGTAAAAGTCTCTCTCCTTCTCCATTTGTTTTCTCTCTGATTTCTTTTTTTTTTTTTTCTTCTTTTTTTAAATTAAAGTTGATGTATTGATGTCAATTGTGGTTTTAGAATTTTCAATGATATAAATGGCCTGTGCGTTGCAAGTAGTTTTTTTTATGGGGTTCAATAAAAAAAAAAATTGGCACAGTTGATTTGATGCCATATAGTTATTGAGTTTTGTTTTAGAAAATCTTTAGATTTTTTTTTATTAGTTTATTTGATTTTTGAAAATTTTAAGGAGTGGATTATCAACTGAACTTTATGTAGAGTTTGTATTACAAAATAATAGGTGGTTGCTAAGCAGCTTTTGTATGCAAAGAACTGATTGTGTGTGAAGGTATGCAGTCAATGGATAATTTTGATAGAGGAATTAGACATATTTTTGGACAGGTACAATACTTTGTCTTATTTTACACTTAGTAAAGGTATGATATAACACATGTTGTTTTTCTAAGCATGTTTGATGTCCTTAATTTTGTCTTCTTCGTCATTGTTGCTAGTGATGTGTTGTTTATAGTGAAAAATACCAATTATTCATTTAACATGGTTTTGGATTCCCTTTAAGTTAATATTTGTGTTTTATGAGTTTGTACATCCTACCTGTTTGATTAAATGTCTTGGAGACATGGGTTTGTTGTTGTTAAGACTTATTATTTGGGATTTGTTGGCTTTTTAGGTAGAAGATGTGATAGTGATACCCAAAATTGGCCATGAAAATGATTGTACAAGTCAAAGAATCAATAGTCATGTGCAGGTAACTACTATTAAACTAGACATAATGTTTGAGCATGAGAATTAATTTTATTTATGTGTTCCTTATGCATTCTAGGAAACATGAGGTATACTTCAATTCATAGACTATTTTGAGAAAAGTTTCAAATTACAAACAAACATTGAGCACCAAATTCATTTTTTAACAAGCATAATAAAGAAAAGACCTAAATCAAATCACATTCTAATGCTTGCATTTGGCATCCAATTATGCAAAAGAGAAGTAGTGATTTTGCATGTATATCTAAAGTTACAAGCTTAAGTATTATAGCTGAAATTATGATTTCCCACTTGAAAGCCCACGATAGTGCATTGGTTTTTGGGTTTTATTGAAAATTTAGAACAGGCCTCATGACTGTGTACCCAAAAGTAAACCCCTGAGGAATTATATGGTCAAAGAACTCAAGTAAAATTACAACCAAATGCATATCATTTGGTCCAAGGGTGTGAGACCACTCCATAAACGTATTCATGCATGATAATTTTAGCATATATAAGGGCTCTAATGTTTAAATTGGAGGTGATGCTCACTATTGATACAAGTTTGAATTCTTCTAGAAACCTTCATTTTTCTTCATTTAAATCAATCTTTCTCTCTATGCCTTTCTTTATGGTTCTTGGTTGGATATAGCTCTAGGATATTTAAATTACTCAAACTACACAAATTTGAATAGTAGACAACATTAATATTTTCCTTTTTGAATAGGGATATTTTATGACAACATAAAGTTGGACAAAACGAACACACAATTAGTTTTGAGCTTGAACAATTTGCTCTTAAAATTTGTTTTTACTGACTTCATGGCTTATATTATATTTGTTTAACTAGACTTTTTATCCAGATAGATTTTTTTTTCTTATTTTGCTAAAAGTTACCCCAAACTGAGGCAATACAACCAAGAGCATTGTGAGGGTAATTCTCAATAAGTTTATATCATGTACACAATGCCCCAATCCATGCAAAACCTGATGATGTGGAGGTTGTTAATGTTTGTGAGTTTGCAACTAAGTGGCACAAGACTTTCCACTTATATGTGGTTGATTTAGTCGATTGTCATTGTTATAATATCTATTCCTAATGCTATAGTGTAAGATATTTACATACAAGAGTTATTTGATAATTAATATTGGATATGAGTTGTTTCTCTCTCTCTCTCTCTCAAATTGTATTCTTTTGGTATTTTTCCCTTCAATTCTTATTTTTCAACTTTATTATCAACATGCAGAATATGAGTGCAATGTACTATTCTTTGATATATTTGCTTATTCGCATTTGTATATTAGAGAAAGATTTCAATAAATATTCTTTGTTCTTCTACAATTTTGCAAAAATTGATGTGCAATAATTTAATTTTGTTAAACTATCTTATGAATTGCATGGGTTAGCCAGTGGCAGAGCCACGTTAGGGCCAAAGGAGGCATTGGTCCCCCCAAAATTTTTGAAAAAAAATGAGTAGATATATTAATATATGAGTTATTCCAACCAATTTAACAATTTTCAATATGCTTTTGCTCCCTAAATCACAGATAAATATTTGAAAAATGCTATTTACACAATGTTTTTATAATATTTTTACAATAAATTTTCATTTTCATAGCAAATTCTAAGTAGGATGATGTTATTTTCTGTTATAAATGGACACAAAAGTAAATTATTGTAAAAAAAATTGTGAAAATACTGTATAAGTAAATAAGTCTAAAATTACTTTTATCTTTCTTTTTACTTTAGTGATAAATCTATATATCAAAAACTTTAAATAATTAGATGTTCACCCAACAAACAAAAGAGAGAGAAAAAAAATTCTAATTTTCATCCTAGGTCTTAGAATAGAGCAAGCGACGCTGCAACGGCAGGAGATGAGACTATCATTCGCCTCTAAAATCTTCATAGAAAGGGCACCTATTTGCACGCCACCACATTGCTATTGCAACATCATCAGTTCAGGTGACTCTTTGATATTTTATCTCTCTCCAATGTCTCAAGACTCTCAACTTTCAACTAATCTACCTGTTTTTTGTCCTGGGTTTTTCTTTCCTTTGCTTCTTTACTTCTTGCGTTATTTACGAAGCTGTTAGCTGTGTAACATTTAAAGTTTTGATCCAACCATCCAAATGGATATATTATTACCTCCAAGGTATGGTTAAAACCAAAAGTCTACAAAAGCAAGTGTACTAGTGTCCAGGTACGTTTTCTTCTCATCTTTTTTCTGATTAGACTTTTCTTCTCATATATTTATTTGTTATTAAAATATACTAGTACTATATTTAGATTTTTGTATTGCAAATTGGTTGTTTCTTATTATATTTTTATTGAAATTTGAGTGATTTTTTGTCTAATTTGTTTCGAAAATTTAGGTTTATAGGCAAATTAAAAACTATTGACTCATTCTTTTTCTCAAATTTGTTTTCTCTTGATTGTTTAATTTAATAAATACATATTTTTAGCACACATTGAATTATGAAATATTTAACTTACATATTGAATTGCATTTACATTACCATTTGAAACTATTATACATAATAGGAATATAATTTATATATAAAAAGAAAAAAAATTATTTTTTGTTTGGCCCCCTCAAAGATAAATTTCTGGCTCCGCCACTGGGGTTAGCATCTAATTACGTTTTATCAAGCATAATAAAGAAAAGTCCTAAATCAAATCACGTTCTAATGCTTGCGTTTGGCATCCAATTATGCAAAAGAGAAGTAGTGATTCTACATGTATATCTAAAGTTACAAGCTTAAGTATTATAGCCGAAATTATGATTTTCCAATTGAAAGCCCACGATAGTGCATTGGTTTTTGGGTTTTATTGAAAATTTAGGACAGGCCTCATGATTGTGTACCCAAAAGTAAACCCTCAAGGAATCATATAGTCAAAGAACTCAATTAAAACTACAGCCAAATTCATATCATTTGGTCCAAGGGTGTGAGACCACTCCATAAACATATTCATAATGCATGATAATTTTAGCATTTATAAGGGCTTTAATGTTTAAATTGGAGGTGATGCTCGCTATTGATACGAGTTTGAATTCCTCTAAAGGCCTTCATTTTTCTTCATTTAAATCAGTCTTCCTCCCTCTCCCTTTCTTTATGGTTCTTGGTTGGATATAGCTCTAGGATATTTAAATTAATCAAACTACACAAATTTGAATAGTGGACAACATTAATATTTTCCTTTTTGAATAGGGATATTTTATGACAAAACTAAGTTGGACAAAATGGACATGCGTTTAGTTTTGAGCTTGTATGTGCAAGTTAGATTTGAGCTTATATAAGGAAGTAAAATAAGATATCTAACAATACATCTACATGAGAAAGCTTGACAAGATGCTAGTTTTGACATGACACTCGAAAGAGAGAAAGAAAGTGACAATGAGAAAATAGAAAGACATGGGATGTACGTGGAAAACCCTAGAAAGGGATGAAAAACCACAGTATGAGCAAGAATGGAATGTTCTTGCTCTACTCAGACTGTATTATATGTGAAAAGAGATAAATTTTGTACAATAAGGATGTTTTCTTTCCTATCTTCTCAACTTTTCTACTCTCTTCTTTAGATATCTATTTGGGTTCTTGCCTCACAATACATCTGCATGTTCCTCTTATAATTTTAGGAATATGACTGAGTACAAAGACAAGTATCAAGTCATCATTACTCTATTTTGGACCTTTTCACAACTGTGAAGTTATTTGCTGACTAGAGGATAGGAATTGCACCAACATGCATTCAACCAATAAGAGGTGTCCTCATAGTTTCTGATCTTAGAAAGTCACTATCTCCCTTTTTGTGAGTGCTTGAGTATCATGTCAGGTGCAAATCTTACTTCATTCTCAAGACAGTCACACCTTTAGCACAGATCAAGACTAAATCCCTTAGCCAATGCTTCATCTTCCTTTGCTCACAGCCGTTCCACGAGTAATGTCCAGATTTAACCACTTATACATTCTCCCATGCCTTAGTGGTGTTATGTACATCAGCAAAGGCCATTGACAGTCACATTGGTCCAAGCATTAACTCTTTGGTAATCATGCCTTATGACGTTCAAACATGGACACGTGGTGCATAGGGGTGCTTCTAGCCATTTTGGTGCCTCTTTGTTTCTTGCGTTTTGGCAGACAAACATTACTCCTTATAAATGCCATGTCTCTTCACTTAACTGCAGTTGAGGATTTAAATAAGGAATGTTTCTTCCTCAATCTTCATTCTCTTTGTCTCTTTCTGATTCTCTCAAAGAACCTTAACCTCCACAAACAAAAATGTCGAAACCCTCCTCTGTTGGTTCTAACTCCCCGAAGCACTCTTCAGGCTCCTCTAGGAGTGCTTCCAGCGACCACCCTCTTTCTTCACCACCATGCCCTATGCATCCCCTTCTCCCTTTTCTCATTCACCCTCTGCCTCCTCAGGTCTTCATTCCTAAAGAGGTCGCTCCCTTCAACTAGAGCGACAAAGAACAAAAAGACTCAGAAGAACTTTGACTAAAGGCTGAAGAAGATGCTGAGGATGCCACAACTGCTACATTCATGGACGCCTTCATCAGGCACTAGAGAAGGTGAAGGCCCTCTTAATTAGGCTTGCAGTTTAGTGCTTCAGAGCCTTCTGACTCTGAGGAGTCAGACTCCTTTGACAGTTCCTCTGACGGCTCCTCTGACTCGAGGGATGATGAAGGCGAGGAGGAGGAGGAGGAAGATGAGATGGATTATTAGGCTCCAGATTATCTCCAAGAGGAGTCTAGGGATGACTCAGATGCCTATGCACTACGGTCTCCTTGAATTGCCTGCCATTAGACCTGCAATTCTCTCTTTTTTTCTTTTTCTTTTTCTTTTCTTTATTATGTTTGTTTTGTTTAGCCATCTATTGGCTAAAGTTGTAAAAACTTTATCTTTCTTTATTTTGTTATAATTTTGTGTTTCTTTTTGTATTTAGTAAAGAGGTGATAGGCCATAAGGGCCAAACCATGTAAATCCCTCTTTTCAATTTTGTAAAAAACTTTAACACAAAATATATAAAAAGAAAGGAAAAGTTTTTTTTTTTTTTATATGTTTGCTGTTTTCATTTATGTTGCACATGATGTTTATCTTATCACATATAAAATTCCTACACAAAACATACAAGGGTAAACATATCAGTTAACAAAATGTGAAATGCAGCAAATTAAAGCATACCTATTAGTGAAGGGTCACCGCTTTGCACTTTGTTTGTGAAAGCGGTTTCCTTGATTTCAACACCATTAACTGCCATCTCTTTTCAGAAATTAAGTTTTCTCCTTATGCTGACATGTGTCAATTTTGTAAAGATGTCTGATTTTTTAACCATCCTCTTTTAGAGGGGAAATATTTAACTCCTCAAAGTATAAAAGGAAAAGAAAGATATTTCCCTTCCTTATTTTTCTTTTTCCCTTATCTTCTTCTTCTCTTTCTTCAACCCGAAACCTAGAATTCTTTTCGAACACCAAATCATGGGTGTAAAATGTGGCTTGAGATCTAGTTCTGCCAAATTTGTAGAACCTTCCCCTTTGAAAAGTAGCGAATCCTTCTAGGAGGAGATAAAAATCCTTCATAGAAGAATAGTGGACTATCCGTCCTTTCTTTGAAAACTATCTGTTTGATAAAAGTCTCGATTAGGACTCAGCCCCCTGTTCTAAAGACCTTCCCTACACGACATATAGGGAACCCGATGATTTCCTGACCATGGATCTGTAATTAAAGCATATTCCTAGACTTGGCACTTATAGAGGAGACTTTGCTCCCACCGTAGATGTGGTCTTCAAATCTCACATTTTTGTTTCTAGAGGTTGGAAAAGCTAGTGTCGAAGAGTGTTGGCTTATCCTCCCTTCATGGACATCCTACAGAGAGTGAAACTTGTGGAGACCATTCTTGTGTTCTCTAATCTAGATATCAGCAAAGATAGTGAAAGTCTATTCTCTCTTCTGTATCGGTGGAACTCTACTACTCATACATTCCTCACAGGGTGTCAAGAAATCTCTCCATCTCTAGAAGATGTCTACGAGATATTGAGACTTCCCTTGTTCGGAGATGGTGAAGTAGTTAACATCTCTTTATCTCCTGATGAGTCTAAACCTGTAAAGTTCCTTAGAAATGCAGTGAAGAAAACTTCAAAGAAACTAGTCTTGAATGCAGCAAGGAAAGGGAAAGCCCCTAGCAAGGAAGTACCAGAAGCTAGTAGTGTTGGCGAAGACAAAGGTTCCAGGGCCAACTTTGGGGATGGATCAGATACTTCTAGAGGGAGTATTCTAATGGCATGGATAAGGAAGCCAATGGAGACTCCCTGAAGGAAGGCACTGCCTTTGTTGTTGGAGAAGGTAAATCTAGCTTTTATGAACTCGAAACCTTTATTGCCTTTTTACTTTCTCACCATCTGTTTGAGGGAAAACCCTATGAGAATATTTTGAGTAGGCATTTCCCTTTAGCCGTTTAAACTAGCCAAAGGACAATCCTTTCCTCTTGCTCCTTATTTCCTAAAAACTTTGTATTCTCACCTAGATCATTTTACTCTTGACTTGCAACGCTCATGGGGTAGATTTCAAGTTGAAACCTTTGTACCCGTTGCTTTTTTGCAAATATGGTTGTGGGAAAACTTTAGGAACTATGCCCCTGTCCCTAAGGTGTTAAACTCTTACAAAACCAATTTGTCATCACCCCAAGGCCTATCACGCTCTTGGCATTGGAACAAGGTGATAGTGTCTTCAAACAATTTCCTTAGTAAAGTGTTGGATGACCTTACTAATTGGACAGTCAGACCCTACTCTGCCTTGAAGGGTGGACTTCCCCCACTATTCATTTCCTTAGAGAGCATTTTTGTTTCTCGTTATAGAGAGACCCCTTGGTCTGAGGAAGAACTCTCTTTTGTTGCTTGTGCTTTTCCTTCTCATCTTCAGGCATGCTTTCAAGATAAGTACAAAACTCAAACCTATAATCCCCATTGGTTTACTTGCCAATTTGGTTTTGACCAAGGCATACCAGGACATCTCTCTACCTTAGCTTTACCTACCGTAGTGGCCTCTTTAGCCTTTAAAAGAGAGAATCTTACCAAGATATTGGTATCAAGCCCTGAAATCCCCTTTACTTCCCCCACCAAAGTGGACTGCCTTCACCTAGGTTTAAGTCATGGTGGTCCAACAGTAGAGAACATGTTAGGAATTTTGAGAAAAGTGGTGCCCAATGAGTGGATGTCACACCTATTTTTCAGGAAGATTTGACTTTGAAGCCCCTTCCAAAAGCCAAACCTTCAGGCTCTAAGAGAAAGA
Source organism: Quercus lobata (assembly GCF_001633185.2). Classification (NCBI taxonomy): domain Eukaryota; kingdom Viridiplantae; phylum Streptophyta; class Magnoliopsida; order Fagales; family Fagaceae; genus Quercus; species Quercus lobata. The sequence continues at coordinate 14,401,184 of NC_044909.1, read as the reverse complement.
AGAATGCAAAAATCCCTTCTAGCAAGAAGCCCAAGGGTCACTTCTTCAACCCAAGAGGTTTCTGTATAAGAAATGACTTCTAATAAAGAAATAGAGTATAACGCTAAAAGGGAGGATTCAAATCGGTTGTATGCCAAAAATCCTTAAGAGATGGAAGATTTGACAGAAGCTACTTCTAAGGAATAAGAGGGTGAAAGCACCCAAACAGAATATGATCCATTGCTCTCATTGGATTCTCTCAATTTGAGAGCAACCTATTCTTAATTGCTCTCCAAATATCTTGAAACCATGAGGGATACCAATAAATGGACTTTGTCACTTAGGAGCTTTCTCTTGCAACAAATTGGGTCCATCATATCCCAACTACAGTTAAAGGGTAAAGAGGATTGTCTAGCTCTTTCCTTTGACAATTTTCCTTTCCACATTGAGTGAGGCTGAGAGCCTAAATGTCAAGTCGGCTGGTTAAAGAGCCGTGTAACTGCATTGAGGGACTTAAAGAAGGTAGGACCTTCTATTCATACTTCCTTGTCCTCACTTCATGAATTAAGAGTTAAAGAGAACTCATGCATCAACAAAACAAAGGAAACAAAATCAGCCTTACAGGTACATGTCACTTCAATCACTTAGCTCCAGGAATCTATTAATAGACTTCATGTGGAATTAACATCCCAGCAAGAAGCAAGTTCTGCCCTTTAAGCTCAATTAGAAGGTGTCATCGCAGAACAAAATTCTTTGAAGAAAGAGATTGAGGAGTTGGAAGGCGAGCTAGGAGCTCTGAGTGATCCAGACTTCTCCTTTGAAAATTTTAGTTCTTTCACAAACATTATCTAAATTTCAAGTTGTAATAATTTATGGCCATGGGGTTGTATTATAAACTTTACAATGCTTTATTTTACTAAGCTATTTAGACTTTACATGCATATTATGAACAATAGCATATGAAATAGCTGAATAGGTGTCTTTGTTTATAATAGTATGAGTTTTGTAAAACACAATATCGGTTTGACATGATGGCCACAAAAAGATATCTTTACAAATTTAAGCATGATACTTCTTAAGGTGAACTTTGTTAATGGGGTTATACACCTTTATACCTGCTTAATCCTTTAGCCAATAATGTCCTGTTGGATGTGTTTCTTCTACTATGTATGGTCCTTTCCATTTTGGAGAAAACTTGTGTTTAACAGCTCTAGCCACTCCTCGTACATACAGGGTAGTTTTCCAAACAAGTTCTCCCACTTAAAACTTTATTTCTCTAACTTGGCCTTCATGCCTAGCCTTCATATTAGCCTAGCAAAGGCAGTTATGAGAGGTAGCATTATCACACATTTCTTCTACAACTTCTAAAGTGTCTTCTCTGGGTATCCCTGCATTCTTTACCAATTTCACTACTAGCCTTATTAAATCTATTGGGATAACGGCCTCTATGACATAGACTAGAGAAAAGAGTGAAGCTCCTGTAGCTTGTGACATGGCTGTTCTATGAGCCCACAAAGCTATAGGAAGTTCCTTCTTCCATCCCTTTCCATTCTCCTTAGTCATTTTCCATAATATTTTTAGTAGTCTTTTGTTAGAGGCCTCAGCTTGATCATTTCCTTTGGGATAATAAGGTGTCGATGTCATGTGAGAAATGGAGTATCATTCTGTTAAATGGGGCACATCCTTGTTCAGGAATGGTGTGCCATTGTCAGAAATAATTTTTTTGGGCACTCCAAAACGACATATTATATTCTCCCTCAAAAAATTAGCCACTGAGCTACCTATTACCTTCTTCATAGCCACAACCTCTACCCACTTGGTAAATAGCTCAGTGGCTACCAGTATCCATGTACATCCTTCAAAGGGGGGGGGGGTTTATAGGTCCTATAAAATCCAGCCCCTAACTATGGAATGGATATGAAGCCACAGTTGGATGAAGACTTTGATGGCTAGTGTGTATTTCATCCCCTCTCTTTTGGCATTCTTGACATTTTTTGGCAAAGTTATGGACATCCCTTTTCATCATGGGCTAGTAATATCCCTGGTGTAAAGCCATTTACCATAACTTTCTCCCACCCGAGTGTCCTACTGGCTCTCCCTTATGCAAGCCTGAAAGAACACCATTGACTTCTTTAGTGGGAATACATACCATCCACCTTCCTTGAAAGCTTTTCTTGAATAACTTCACATCTACCACTTTAAACCTGGTCACATATTTTTTCAACTTTTCTCTTTGTACCTGATCAATAGATAATACACCTTGTAAAAGGTATCTTAAGTATAGATCCTGCCAATCTTCTTCCAGCAATTCGCCATTAAGCACCTCTGCTTGATCTGGAGGAATAATAGAACAAGTTTTACAACTCCTTTGCTCTTCCTTAGCATCATTGGTCATTTCTGGCTAGAAGATCTCCAACCTTTATAGTCTTCTATACAAGTTGACATCGAGATTTACATTACAAATATCATAGTACAACTTGTGCAACAATGTCAGTCCCTTCTACTGCAAGACACACTTCATCAGCAAACCCTCTGCCCCCCTGAAAAACAAATCCCCATTGATCTTGAGGAAGTCTTTCATATTTGTTGGCAACTTTGACCCAACGTACTTCCCTTAAGTCATTGCTTTCAATAAGGTTCTCACCAATCTTGAAGGAGACACAACTCATCCTGGGCCAACCCAGGTTCTTTCTCCACTTGAAGTGTCATTTTTTCTTTCTTCAGCACAAACTTAGTGGCTATGGTAGCCAGTGAGTCAACGAGCTTGTTCTCATTCCTATTAACCACCTTGTATTCTATGGAAGTAAAGTGTTCCAAAATCCCATGCACTGCAGCTCTGTAAGTAGCCAAACTAGAATTCTTTACTCCATAAATTCCTTCAACCTACCTTATTACCAACTCAAAATCACCAAATATCTTTAACCTTTTCATGCCTAACCTTCTGGCGGCCTTTAGTCCCACCAACAAGGCCTCATACTCTGCTTCATTATTAGAGCAAGGAAAGCATAACTTATAGGCAAATGTATGTTGCTTCCCCAGTAACCTTAAGACTACTCCTATCCCTCCTCCTTGAAATGTAGATGACCCATAGAAATTGCTTGCTCACTCCCAAGTGCAAGAGATCGTAGTAATATAATTCTTGGAGTACCGAGGTCGAACCACAAGGAGCAGGGTAAATTCAAAGACAATGTAATTAAATAAAAATTTGGATAAAGATGAAAAATAGTTTTGCTTGGTAATTGTTAACAAGAATAATAATAAAAACTGATTTAAATCAATAATGTAAATACTAGGGCATCGGAGTGTTTCCCTATATCAATATGAAATTCTTTGTAATCTAAGAAAATATCTATTTCATAATTGATTGTACTTATACAATTAAAAACTTATGATTCGGTTGAACTGAGACAATTCAAGAACGCACGATAACCTCGATTGATAATGCGGTTAGAAAAGTTTTCAGAAAAAACCCATTCACTTTAAATCTTGATTTCTATTTGAAACTATTAAAAATTCATCTAAACAATAAAAAAAACATGATTGAACTTATTGAAAGTATGGAAGAACTAATACATCAAAAGAAATCTAATTGAACAATTGAATATGTTGTAGATAAAATCTTAGAAAGAATCACATTGAATATTCAGAAGAAACATAACCCCTAGCCCTAGCAAAAAGTTTAGGCTGCCATTAGAGAAAGAAAAATACAAGGTTTGCTCTCCAAAATTTGTTCTCCACAGCCTCCCTTCAAAACCCTAATGTCTAAGTGTCCAAAGAAAATAAAACATTTACTATTTTAATTTCCATCCAGGTTTACAGTGGTAACTTGTGAGTTAATTTCGGCCTTCAAAAATTGATAATTTCGAAAAACTCAAAACTGGAAAGTTGTAGATATTTAAGTCACGGTTCCAACCCATCTAGCCTTGTGTCAATTGGATTTTTTGAGGAGAGAGATACGCCCAAAATACTGATCAGTGCTTAAATCAGATTTTTCCTTTTTAGATTCTGCTTCTTTGATTTCTTTCCTTATTTGAAGCTTCTAATCATGTTAGACGATCAAAGCACTCCAGTTGCACCTCCTTAGACATTTAAGCATGGCCCTTTAGCTCCACTTTAATTCTAGTTTGGCCTCTATTCTCTCACAAATTCCTGTAAACTCATCTTTTTCGCATAATTTCCTAAAAGTAGAAAATTACACACAATGAATAGCATTTTATTCAAGAAATTATGTAAAGATAAATAATAGGGACTAATGCAAATCATGGCTTAATTATACAAATTAAGCATAATAATAAGGAGATAATGCCCATATAAATATATAACAAGTATAAATTTTAAGGCGTTATCAGAAATACATTGACCACTCCTGCTCCTCTAACACCAGAATTTCCTATTGTGGAGGTGAAAAATCACTTGTCCCAAGGAAGTTAGCCAGTAGATCAGCTATTGCCTAGCCTTTGATGGAAGTTGGTCTTATGCATTCGATATCAAGGCATGATGTTAGAATGGCCCACTACACCATTCTCCCTAACAACTGAGGGCGTGTCAAGAGATACTTCACAGAATTTCTCTTAGTCACCAACTACACACAATTCCTTAAAAAGTAATGATTGAACTTTGACACAGCAAGGGCTAAAGACAAACATACTTTCTCAGCAATTAAGTATTTTAACTCCAGTCCCTTCATAAGCTTACTAATATAATATATTGGCTTCTCTACCCCTTCCTGATCCTGAGCTAATAATGTTCCCAAAGATTATTCAGTATTGGCTATGTACAACAGCAAGGGTTTTCAGGTATAGGGGCCACTATTGTGTGAGGATTCACCAATATCATCTGGATTTTCTTGAATGCTTTTTGACACTGATCACACCATATAAAAGTCACTCCTTTCTTTTTCTGCTCCATAAGAGGCTTCAAGATCTTAGCTAGACCTGGAATGAATCTTCTTAAGTAAGAGACTTTTCCCACAAAACTTCTCAACTCCTTCAGAGTTGTAGGGGGATTGAGGGCAGTTATTGTTTCGACCTTTGTAGGGTCCAAATCAATCTTTCTATGGTGACCAAGAAATCCCAAGAACTTCCCTAAAGATACCCCAAAGACACACTTGGAAGGGTTCATCTTCAAGTTGTGCTCCCTGCATCTTTCAAAGACTTGCCTTAAATGCAAAAAATGCATAAAAGGATTCTTTGCCTTCACCACAAGATCATCAACATAATCTTCCACCCATTTATGAAGCATATCACCAAAGATCAAAGTCATAGTTCTTTGTCAGGTAGCACCTACATTCTTCAATCCAAAAGGCATCACCTTATAGAAATAGTTTCCAAAAGGTGTCCTAAAGGCAGTTTTCGGAGAATCTGCTGAGTCCATAAAGATCTGATTATACCCACTATAACCATCCATAAAGGAGAAACGTTCACGACCAGTTATTGCATCTACCATAATATCAACATTAGGAAGTGGGAATTCATCCTTTGGACTAGCTTTATTGAGTTCCCAAAAATCCACACAGATTCTTATCTGACCACCTTTCTTCTTCACAGGAACTATGTTGGCTAACCAACTTAGGCATTCAATCTCTTCAATGAATCCTACCTTTAAAAGCTTTTGCACTTCAAGCTTTATCTTTTCCTCCACATCCAAACGATATTTCCTTGGTGGCTGCTTCAAAGGTTTAGCATTAGGATCCACCTTTAACTTGTGTGTTACCAGTCTCGGACTCAGAGCTAGCATTTCTTGGTAGCTCCAAGCAAAAACATTCTTGTATTCCCTCAACAAGGCTACCAACTTTCTTCTTTCTTCTTCAGACAAACTCTTGTTAATTTTTACTAGTCTTTCACCTTCTTCTCCATTATTCAGATCGACCTTAACAAGTTCTTCGTATACATTCTTAACAACGTCATTCATGCACTCAAGGGCTTCTTTCACCGGCTCCTCGGCTACATGAACTTCCTCTAACTGTTGTGTCAAATTAAGGGAATTAGGCTCGCCATCCTCCTCATTCCCTTCCTTTAACCGTTAAAACTCATATATCACCCAGCCATGAAGCCCAATGACTCTTCTGACTTTTCTTATCTACGACCTCGCCATCACCTTCCTCTTCCACTTACAAAGCAATAGGATTAAAAGGAAGAATCCTATTCTCACCCTCGGGCTCATACTCTTGATCTAAAGCTACCTCAACAAAATGAAGCTTTGTTCTATCGAAAGGCATCCTAGTGGCCTTAATAACTACTTGCTTATTCCTCTAAATAGCCTTCACACATTGATGATATGTGGAAGTCATAGCTTTATATGCCTTCAGCCATAAACGACCTAAGATGATGTGGTAGGATGTACTCCCTTTCATTACATGCATGAGAGTGGGTGCCTAAATTGGCCCAACCCTAAGATCCAAGACACATGCCTAAGGGTACTCTACTGTAAGGCTCTGATTCCTATTACTTGCAATGGTTCTAGAATAATTCTTTCTCTCGGAATACCTAAGGCATCAAATGTTGGGAGAGGCAGAATATTGGTGGATGCACCAGTGTTTATCAATGCCCTTTTTATTTGAGATGCCCCCAAAAGGCAGTGACATATAAAGGCCTGTCGCCATTAACCACTTAGTTGACTAGATCTTTATTTGAAAAGGTGACTGAATCCTTTACTTCTTGATATGCCACTTGCATCAAACTTCCTTCAACAGCTGCCACCTCATGATTCCTTTCCATCACCCTGGTCAAAGTTTGGGCCGCCTTTCTTCTAGCCATTGGCCTAAGACCTATTCCTTCAAGAAAGGAGTGTATCTTATCTTCCTACTGAATTCTTGTTACCATTTCTTCATCTACCAAAGGTGGAGGTGCTAAGCTACTGCTAGCCATGTTCTCTGCTTCCTCTTCCATAGGATCCTCACGACCTATGAAGAAAGTCATTGCCACCTTTAGTCTACGCATCCTTGGGTCAACCCTCTTCCCAACTTTGATAACTAAATCTCCCTTGGCTATCCTATCATGGAAGATATTTCTCAAAGCATAGCAATCCATGGTATGGTGATCACATCTCCTATGATACCTACTGTAAAATGGACTTTGCTTTTTCTCTTACGTAGCTTCATGTTTGCACTCAGGCAACACCACTACGCCATCTTTCAACCAAGCTTCTACGATGCTATACAACTCTTCAGTGGACACAGTGAAAGAAGGGGGAATACTACCTCTCTCCCTCTTCTTACCTTTAACTACTTTCTTAGGTTCTTCTGCCACAACAACTTCTACCTTTTTGTTTTCTTTCCTCCACGGCTATCTAGGCATACTCACAGCCTATGAAGTCGAACCCTTTAAAAGCTTCCTGACAGACATACTTGTCCTTCTTGCAGCCTCTACAAGCCTTGTAAAACTAGAGATTTGCAAGTTTTCAAGATAAGGTTGGTATTCATACAGCATTCCCGCAATACAAACATCTACCAGCCTTCCCTCCTCTACAGGATCATAGAACAGCAAAGAAAAGTCTCTAAATCTACGAATGTACTCTAGCAACCCTTCAAACACCCTTTGCTTTTCATGTTGCAAATCTGACAATGTGAGCTTTTCTTCTAAAGCAAAGAATTTTTTCATGAACTGCGTTGCCGAGTCATTCCAACTCAGAACCAATCCTAGTGCAAGACTAGTGTACCAAGTAAAGGCACGACCTTCTAAGGATCTAGAGAACTCCCTAAGCCTCAACTCCTGATCATGGGAGTGAGCTGTCAACACATCCATATACCACCTGATGTGCTCTCTAACATTCCCTATTATACCATCATACTTGGAAAAGATAGGAAAAGTGTAGTTAGCAAGATAAGGTCTTCTAGCTATCTCTTCAAGATAAAGAGGTCTGGTATCAATATAAACAACACTCTCTAACTTCTTAACTTCAAACAAAATAGCAGATATGTCTTCCTTGGACAAGTAAGGAGATCCTTGACCTTGACCACCTTGAGGGGCTTGAGGTATGGCTGTCTCCTAACGTAGGGACTAGAATTCTACCCACAGAACAACCTGAGAGCGTTGGAGGTCTTCAATAGCAGCCATGATATTCCTATTCTCGGGGTGACCAGCCTCACCAGAGGACTCTATGCCTTCAGAATGCATAGATAGAGGATCTGCACTTGGTTTTGACCAATGATTTTCACCCACACTAGTCAGTATCCCTATAACTTTCTTTCTTGGAGGCATGGAGAAAGTAATAGCAAACGGAGGTATATAACCCAACCAAAACACACTTAAAAAGGAAATACCCAGTGATCCCTAGCGAAGTCGCCAAAAATGTACGTGCAAGTTAGATTTAAGCTTATATAAGAAAGTAAAATAAGTTATCTAACAATACATCTACATGAGAAAGCTTGACAAGATGCTAGTTTTGACATGACACTCAAAAGAGAGAAAGAAAGTGATAATGAGAAAATAGAAAGACATGGGATGTACGTGGAAAACCCTATAAAGAGATGAAAAACCACGGTGTGAGCAAGAATGGAATGTTCTTGCTGCATGTTCCTCTTATAATCCGAGGAATATGGCTAAGTACAAAGCCAAGTGTCAAATCATCATTTCTTTGTTTTGGACATTTTCATAGCTGTGATGTTATCTGCTGACTAGAGGATAGGAATTATGCCAATGTGGCACTGGGACCCGTGGGTAGGTGACCTTGCCACTGCTTGGGAAACAAGTCCTGGACATTGAGAGGGACATCAAGAGTACTATGATTGATACATGTGTCTCTAATGTGGTCCAACATGTATTCAACCAATAAGGGGTGTCCTCATAGCTTCTAATCTTAGAAAGTCACTATCTCCCTTTTTGTGAGTGCTTGAGTTCCTGTCAAGTGCAAATCTTACTTCCTTCCCAAGGTAGTCACGCCTTTAGCACAAACCAAGACAAAATCCTTAGCCAACGCTTCATCTTCCTTTGCTCACAGTCGTTCCACATGTGAGGTCCAGGTTTAACCAATTATACATTCTCCCATGCCTTAGTGGTGTAATGTACAGAGCTTGAACAATTTGTTCTTAAAATTCATTTTTATTGACTTCATGGCTTATATGATATTTGTTTTGACTCAGCTTCTTATCCAAATAAATATTATTTTTTTTCTTATTTTGCTAAAGGTTACCCCAAACCGATGCAAAACAACTAGGAGCATCATGAGGGTAATTCTTAGTAAGTTTATTTGGAGTACACAATGCCCCAATCCATGCAAAATCTGATGATGTGGAGGTTGTTAACGTTTGTGAGCTAACAATTGAGTGGCACAAGACTTTCCACTTATATATGGTTGATTTAGTTGGTTGTCATTGTTATAATATCTATTCCTAATGCTAGAGTGTAAGATATTTACATACAAGAGGTATTTGATGATTGATATTGGATATGAGTTGTTTCTCTCTCTCTCTCTCTCTCCACTCAAATTGTATTATGTTGGTATTTTTCCCTTCAACTCTTATTTTAGGAGAAATTACACTTTACCATCCTAAACTATGCACCAGGTTACACTTTGCACCCTAAACTATTTGAATGCACACTTTGCACCCCAATGTTACTTTTGCTATTATGTTTAACGAAATGCTACTACACATGACAAGCGTATGCATCTTCCTTAGGTGGAACAAACTTAAAAAACTAAAACACCCTTCTTCAAAATCAATTAAAACAAAACCCAATTTTTTTTACATCTCTCTCTGTCTCTCGTGCGTGTAGCTTCTTCCCCAAATTTAGATTTTTATAAACCCTAAATCCTACTAAAGAAAGTGACAAATCATGTTGTGAAACTAAAGCACCTTCATTCTTTGAAGTTGACATCAGGCAATGTAAATGCAATGCATCATAGGCATCTGTGGTTGGAGCCTTTGTCAAGCCTTGAAAATCTCTCCATCCTACACTTTCATGGAGTAATATCTGATTCAAGGGTCATCATAAATACAAATGGACTCCTAAAAAACTTGACTCACCTTAAGTTGACAAGATCCTCAGATGATCCAATGCCAGTGTTAGAGAAGCTTCACAACCTTAGATGGCTCTTTCTCAGCTCTGGTTCTTATACAAGGAAGAGCATGGTTTGCTCCAAAGGAGGCTTTCCCCAACTTCTTTATTTGAAATCTAAGGAGTTAGAATTGCAAGAGTGGAATATAGAGGAGAAAGCAATGCCAAGGCTCGTGGAGTTTGAGGTTAAGAAATGCTGGAGTTTGGAAGTTCCCACTGGGTTAAAGAATTTAAAGATTCTCTGCCAATTGAAATTCACAAATATGCCTCCTGCATTCATAACACCAATTGAGAAAAACCAAAACGCAAAATTGCGTGATCATTAATATTCAAGGATAGTGACAATGGAATTCATCCATTGAAGAACCCAAAAAAAAAAAAAAAAAATTTAAAAATAATAAAAATCTAAATTTAGGGAAAGAGGCTACACGCGTGAGAGATAGGGAGAGAAATGTGAAAAAAAAAATTGGGTTTAGTGTTAATTGATTTTGAAGAAGGGTGTTTCAGTCTTTTAAGTTTGTTCCACCTAAGCAAGATACATATACTTGTCATGTGCAATAGCATTCCGTTAAACATAATAACAAAAGTAACACTGGGGTTCAAAGTATGATAGTTTAGGGTGCAAAATGTGTGTTCGAATAGTTTATAGTGCAAAATGTAACCTAGTGCATAATTTAGGGCGATAAAGTGTAATTTCTCCTTTATTTATTTTATAACGTTATTGTCATCATGCAGAATATGAGTGCAATGTACTATTCTTTGATATATTTTCTTATTAACATTTGTATATTAGAGAAAGCTTTCAATAAATATTCTTAGTTCTTCTACAATTTTGCAAAAATAATGTGCAACAATTTAATTTTGTTAAACTATTCATACATCGCACGGGTTAGCGGCTAGTTTTATTAATAATCATTAGTTTTAATGTCTACTTTGCTACAAAGCAATGGTTCATAAAAAAAAATAAAAAAATGTTCATAAAAAAAAACTTTGCTACAAAGCTGAGAGGCCAAAAACGTATTGACCCCTTGTAATAAATTAATTGATTAATTAGCCAAGTTTATTAATTAATCAAATTAACATGCAATATTCGTGGTAGCACAAACAAATCACTAACTAAACTAAATATCCAGCGGAAATTAAATTGACACGGTGATTTGTTTACGAATGGGGAAAACTTACACAGCAAAAACTCCACCAAGTGATTTTTAAGGTCACCACTCTCGAGAATCCACTATTATCAAAACAAGCGGTTACAAGTGAAGGAATTCCAATACCTTATACCAACCTCCAGTTGAACCCTTACCCTAATACACAATTGGACTTATTCTGTAGTGACAATCTCTCTTTTCAATGCACGGCTCCTAGAACGTGACTAACTAATTGTATGAATCCCAGTACGCGACTTCAATTACCAACTAGAGAAGATTGTTGGCTACAAAACTCTTCTATTCATCACTCGATGAAGATCATGAAGTTGCTTGGTCACAAAACCCTACGGTGTATAAAACACAGCAGCTTCTTAAAGAGAATGAAGAACTAGGGCAAACTAGGTTCCCGGTTACACTTACTTCACACTTGTGCAATTTTGCTCTTGTGCAACTTCTGTAACTTTTTTTGGCCCTTAAAATAATCCTTATATATGTTTAGGGTTGTGAAAAAAGAAAGTCCAAACATACGTTCACGAATTGGATGAAAAACAGTCCTAGAAAACTGAGTTTCATAAACTTTGATAAATAGCCATCTATCGAGATAGCTGTCAAGACATGGGCTTCACAGTTTTTTAAACCTCGATAGATGCTAGTTGTTGAGCTTTAAAATTCTACACTTTCTGACTTGATTCTTGGACAGACTTGCATGGTTTTAACACTTAAACTTGAAACCTTATTTCTTAAAGCATTAAACTCATCCTAGATTTACCTAATTACAAGTAAAGTGCGTTTTATCTAAGAATTAGTCAATTACATAAAATAGTGATATATGTTCCTAACACTTTAATCACATATGTTCTAACAAAAGCAATGATGTGACAACTTATGAGGGGTGTGGCATTAATTTTAATATTAAAAAATTTAATCTAAACTATTCTGAACTACCCATGACCATAACTCTTGATTCGTTTAACACCTTCAAATCAAATCCCTATTTTGAAATCTAAATCCGAAACTGAGTCGAGAAAGATGATAGAGAGAAACGAAATTCCATTTCTTTTTTTACTTTTTGGTTTTTTAAAAGTTCCTTGATTACTTTTCATATTTTCGACAGACTCATTCTCTCAAACTGAAGGTGAATAAAAAATTGATTCAGAAATTATGTTAGCAGATTCTTTCATAGAAATGAGAACCATCATCCAAAATCAGCAAAATCTCAATGCCATACACACCTTTAATTAATTGGATTCAAAACCCCAAAAAGAAAACATAAATGAAAATAAATAAATGCAGTAAATATTGAATAGATAGATACGAAATTTCAATTTTGTTTCAACTCTCAATACAACACATTAAGTATTGCTCGAGGACTATGAAAGACTGGTGTGACGTCGAGGAATTGGCGAGATATGCAATTTCATTTTCACAGACTCATATGCTCTTTAAATATCCCTCCATTCTGCTGGATGAGGTATGTAAATGTTATGCTTGTTTGTTGTTCCAATTCTACAAGCTTGTGGTTTGTGTTATCTTTCTATCAATACTAATATACTACTAACTAGCCTCTTCACGCGCAACTTCTATTTTTTTTCTAAATAACAAAATTTTTCAATCATCATAATTCGAGATTAATGCATCTTTCAATCATAAAAATACCTAGATGTGTGATGAGATTTATATATTTTAGATGTGTTTATATTTTGTGCTACATCTCATCACATTCCTAAGGATTTTAGTGATTGAAAAATACATCAATCCTGAATTATGATAAATGAAATTTTTTGTCATTTACCAAAAAAAAAAAAAAGCCTTTGAGCATGGGCGTTGAGGCTAATTTAATATAAGATTATTATTATCTATTTAAATTACAACTTTGGCTGCAATATGGTCGTTGGAAACCTAACCCTAAATATGAACAACAAATAGAAATGACCTCTCTATCTCCCAACTAAATATTTTTTGTTGTTTTGCAATTATGCAATCACACGAGTTCAAAAGTTTGAAACAAAACCCTAAATTAAATAGTATTTATACAATAAACATGTTCTTTAGAAAATTCATCCACCTAAATAACAAATAAGTCAATAGTTCAAATTATGGGGTAGGGATATTTATTTAAGAGCGAGACTTAGGTATAGTACGTAGGTGTTGTTCCTTAGGTTCTCCTCCTTTTAAGATTATGCCATGTGGATTTTTTTTCATGGGATGGAAGTGTATTTTTTTAATTAAGTAGCCACATGGCTGAATTTTAAGAAGAGAATATAAGGAACAGCACCTAAGGTACTGTATCTAATTTTTGTTATTTATTTAATGTAGGGTATATTATTGTATATCTTATTTTGTGATTCAATAGACCCTACATTGAATACAATATCCCTATCAACTTATTGGTTATTTGGGTGGATGAATTTGCCAAAATACAATTTTATTGTATAAATATTGTTTAATTTAGGGTTTTGCTTCATACTTTTGAATGTGTGTGATTGTATGATTGCAAAACAACAAAAAATATATAGCTAGGAGATAGAGATGTCAATTCTATTTGTTGTTCATATATGGGGTTAGGTTTCCAACTATCATATTGTAGCCAAACTTGTAATTCAAGTAGATAATAATAATCTTATATTAAACTAGCCTTAACACGAATGGTCAAAGGCAATAATTTTATTTTTGTAAAAGGAAAAAAATTTTCATTCATCATAATTAGGGGTTAATACATTTTCCAATCACCAAAATTCCTTAGCTAGGAGTATGATGAGATGTAGCACAAAATATAAAAAACGCATAAATCTCATCACAAATCTAAGTATTTTTGTTGACTAGAAAATTCAATAACCCCAAATTTTGATGATTGAAAAATTTTATCCTTTTTTTTTTTAAAAATAGAAGAGTTTCAAAGCACGCGTGTGTGAAAAGACTAGTGTGTGTATCTATATATATATATAATCTCAATATTAGTAACATTTAACTTTTTTTCATTTATAATTATTAACTATACTAATTTAATTAAAAAACTGTTGGCAAGTATAAGCTTAATCAAATTACACTATTGTATGAAATTTAATAGGAAAAAAAGAACAAATGACAAACTCTATGATGTATTTATTTCAGTGTCAAATATGTATTACCTTATGAAAAAAAATATATTATTTTTTTCAACAAAAAAAAATTGCAAAATTGTTTTACATATCATAAAAAAAATTTTGAATTTAATATTTAGGGAAGATGCTGCCATTTTTTAAATATTTATGGAGAAAACAATTTTAAACAAAGGACAATGATATTAATTATAAAAATATTAAATTTATACATAATTAGCTAGACCTACAACAAGTATAAAATTTAATTTTATAAAGGCACTTTAGAAAATTTGATTGGAATATAATTCCATTGAATCTATTCAATCATCATAGATAGGTATCCTTCATCAAACCATAATTGTTTTAAATTGTGGGGACCCAAAGACCGAGGAATGATGCAACAAGCTGTGACTATCGTTATAAAAGCATTCTAAGCCTGATGAGGGGATTCGCCCAAGGATAAGAGGGGAAAAGGCAAAATACTTCCTGAAAGTCCAAATGGAGAGAGGATGATGTTCAGAGAGAGAGTCAAAGTAGGTGAAGGAAGTTTCCAATGAAAGCTCACCTATTGCCTTCGCATTAAATGACTAGCAACAGCTTTATCAGCTGCATTGATGAAGAAGTTACCTGAACAGTAGAATTCACAATTAAACAACTTCTTCTACCACCTTTAACAGAAGTTTAAAGGGACAAGTGTCCTAAGGAGAGTCGAAAGGATTGTAGATGGAGGGTTAAGATGCAATAAGCTTAGGAGTATATAAAGAAAGAAGACTTCTTGGTAAAAGCCCCCAAAAAAATCAAGGAGAGAGAGAGAGAGAGAGAGAATATTGTACCTTTTTGCGCAAGAACATCGTCCTCGAGCGAGATTGTAAAGAACCATTTATATACTTAATTTTTGACTTTTGTTCATTCCCTCTCTGTTTAAATCCTCGGGCTAAGCCAAACTTGTTTTACCCCACTCTCTTCACAAATATCTATTGGTTTGGGTCTAGCTGGATAACACAAATCTCACTATTCTAGGTGAGTTTGGGCCGCCAGATTTTCGTGCTCATACTTATATAATGTGAATTTTTATAATTTTTATTTTAGAATTGAATATTTAGGGAATATGCTGCCATTTTTTTAACATTTATGGAGAAAACAATATTAACCAAAGGACATTAATTATAAAATTATAAAATCTATACTTTTTTTTTTTTTTAATAGAGAATTTTAACCTAAGACATCCGCTTCCGATAATATCTCTTTATCATCAGACCAAGACACCAATCAGTTTTTGGTATAAACAGGGATTGAACCCTAGATCTCTTATTCAACCATTAGAGATTTTACCAATTGAGCTATAACTGGAACCCACTGTTAAATAAAATCTATAGATAATAAGCTAGACTTGCAACAAGTATAAGATTTAATTTTATAGGAATGTTGATTGGAATTTTTTTTTAAGAAAGTGATTGGAATATAATTCCACCTGAATCTATTCTATTATAAAAAATAAAAATAAAAAATAAAAAATGCTATATCCACGACAGTTCACAATATTTTCACAACAAATTATAGATGATAAGTTATTATTGGTTCTAATTTGAATTCACAACTTAAATTACTTTTTTATCCACTTATAATAATCAATAACAACCTACCACTTACAATTTGTTGTGAAAATATTGTGAGTATAGCATTTCATCACAAGAACAATTATCCCAAACTATTTCAATCAACGAAAGTCTGATTTATTTATTTTTTTTATAAAACAACATAGTGATTGAAATCTCAATAACAGTTTAACAACATGGATATAGGATCAATCAACAAAAAAAACATGGACATGGGAAATTCAGTTCCAATGGGAAAGGAGGGATAAAACTCGTTTTTTAAAATGGTATATACTAAAATCAGCAACAATACGACAGAAAAAGTAAAGCTTGCAACTTTATCCACAAAAAGATCTTTGTGTCTTTGGCCTTCACTGTCACAGTCCTGGGTCAAGTCAATTACTCAGTACCATGTGGTATAATACACTACCGTTACTTCTACTAAAACTGAAGATATTTTTGTGTTCCTGTTCCTAGTTTTTCAGACTTGGAATCTTGTTGCCGGAAAAACCTGAACTAACTAGGAAAAAAAAATGATGTTGTATGCCACAGAGGTTTTGGGCAATTTCTCGGTGACACTGTACAGAATCAGAGAGACCCATTTATCAAATTCAATGGCAGTGTCCACCAACTATCTCAGAATCCCAGTTCTAAATCTTGTTTCCAGAAACAAACCCACTTCTCATATCACACGCATGACGTGTTGTTGCAGCGTTGAAGCCAAGTCGGTTGGAGTCGGTGGCGACGTGTTCTCTGTCACATCGTCTAGCAAGTCTGATGTTGATTATTTGGGAGAGAGTACCAAAGGGGATTTGAATCTCAAGCAAGAGCATCTTCAGGCTTTTGGTACACATTAAAGTACTTGTCTTTTTTAATGAATTATCATGTGATGTCTTAAAGAAAATGGATGTCTTTTGCTATACAATTGCAAGCATTTTAATACGTTTTTTCAAATGATCTTTGTCTTTTACTTGTCAATGTCTTCTATTTTGTTTCTTTGATTTTAATTGGTTGGTTAGTATGTACGTTTTTTTCTACTCTTTAAAATATGCATTTAAAAAAAAAATTTAATTTAAGGGGGATTTGATTTGATCCCTACTGGAGACCAGACAATGTCACTGAGCTACAGGACTATTTATAAATGATTTCTTACGGCTTTTACTAATCACGTGGCATTTTGGGTCATCCCCCATGTAGGAATTGATAGTCAGACAACCTTAGAAGGTCCAATTGAGCAAGTAGCTAGAGTGGAAGCTGAAGAAGCTGAGAATTTGCTTAGAGACTTGGGTATTCCGGTGCAGTAAATCATTTCTTTTCCTACATTTGACTGCTAATTTCTATAGATGTATAAAAAATATTTACTTTTAGGCTGGCCAAGTAAGGAGCATGTTTTTCTCCTTTCAAGATATCTTTGGTAACCAGTCTATTAAGTAGTTACCTTGATTTTTCTGATATAATATCAAAAAGGTAGTCACTAGTCTTCTATTTGCCTTGTTTCATATCTCCTCATTATAATATTAACCTCTTCCCAAATTAAGCTGCATTTAGTCATGTGATGATGCTCCAAAACTAAAGTTTCTAACATTTTAGTAGTGCTTCTTTTGCCAATTTCATAACTTTCAGTTTTAATATGCAGAGCCCCTCTTCATCAAGACATTCACCTCGTGGTATATTTTGTAGTCGTACTTTGAATCTCCGATCAATCAGTGCCATTGGCTATGACATGGACTACACCTTAATGCATTATAATGTGATGGTAAATCAATTTTATCATGTGTATGCATGTTTTGAATTTTTTTCTTTTTTTTTTTAAGATTCTGAATTACATTATATGTTTACAGTAAATGCCCTGGGTACAGACTAATGTCATCTTCAGATTTACTTATGCTTAATGAGGCATCAGATTACAGATAGCTCTTTATTGATTCTGGTGTTTTCTTTTCTTGCATTGGTTAGCTTTAATTTTTTTTAGCTTAGATAAAGAATGATGGAGACCTTTATTCCTTTTTTTATGCCTTATATAAAGCCCCAGCATTGGAGTTTGATGTTGCTAGGAAGTTTATTTGTAGGAATAAATTTATTTACCAATTTCATATTTATCCTCTATACTTTTCATTTAAACAGTGGTGTTCTGTTCCTCATCGGACAATTGGAATTTTTTTTTTGTCATGGGTCTGTTCTCTTGCAGGCTTGGGAAGGTCGGGCATATGACTACTGTATGGAAAATTTAAAGAACATGGGTTATCCTGTTGATGGACTTGCATTTGACCCAGACTTGGTGACATCTTCATTTCTACACAATTTTAAGAGTTTGTAAATCATGACATTTTTGCTGGTCCTGACATTTGTTTCTCTTTCCTGTAACTAAGCACAAACTGTTCAATTGTTTCATCTAGGTGATTAGAGGCCTTGTCATAGACAAAGAGAGTGGTAACTTGGTTAAGGCTGATCGATTTGGTTATGTAAAGAGGGCTATGCATGGCACCAAAATGCTATCCACTCGGGCTGTAAGGTATGTGTTTAAAAATTGTCAGCTTGATTATGGAAATTGTTTTAAGGAAAGTTGCCTACCTAGTTTCTGAACTGTGGAGCAATGGCGAGGTCTAATTGCACACACACAAAGTATACACCGAGATTATTAATTGGCTAGAATATGCTTATACAAAATGTTGATCATGACCATTCTTTTGGGGAGACAAAATAAATAAATAAGGCCAAGGTATTATACCTCAAGTTCTGTTTCAATCTTTCACCCATATCGTATATATGCCACTACAAAATGTTAATTACTGCATTTATCCTGTGCAAGGATTATGTTTATGCTTTGGCTCATAGACTGCCCTTCATTGTCTAGTAAATATATTGAGCAGATCAGCATTTAGTATTTTGATGTATCATTCGTAGAAGAATTGGAGTAATATTTTTTATAGTGCAAGCTTAACTTTCTATGCATGGAAGTGAGATGTATGGGAGGGAACTGGTGGATCTGCGGAAGGAGAATCGATGGGAGTTCCTGAATACGCTATTCTCTGTTTCAGAGGCTGTGGCTTATATGCAGGTAGTTTACCTTATAGACTAAGATAATGCTGAACGTCTTAGTCATCTAGCATGCACTAATTCTTTTTTAGGCTTGAATTCTACCTGTCCATCTTCACATTCTCATTATACTTTAAGCTAGGAGGGCCACTGATCCCATCTCATTTTCATTGAGCTGTTTGTAGAGATCTCTTGCAGAACTCCATTAATGGTAATATCAAGTGGCCTTTAAAGTTCTATGAAATTAATAGAAATTTTTATGTGGAGAGTGATCAAGATTTTAAAATTTGAGAAAAATGGAGAATGCCCAATATATGGTTTTCAAATAAACATATGAGTTTGCTGTATTCCAAATAAATAGAGTTATTGGATATTTTCAGAGCAGATAGGGAATCAATTTGTTGAGAACTGAAACAAGATAGAACCAGGCTGCAAGTTTTGTCTTTCACAGCAATACTGTGAACAAATGGGTTACCATTTCACAGTTCATATCATCTTTCATGGTCTTGATACTTCTAGTAACTTTAGATTCTACGGCATATTTTTCTGTTTGCTTCTTATGCACTGCACCTCATGCATTCACAAAGATGTTGAGATTTGACATGTCATTTTATCACTTCTGTTATCCTTTTTATAATCAACAATGTCTTGAGCTTTATTAAGGTCGTGTAATTCCTTCCAGATGGTTGACAGATTGGATGATGGAGCTATAAGTGCAGAACTTGGTCCTCTTGATTACAAAGGGCTTTATAAGGCAATCTGCTCCAGAAAAATTTATTTGATAGTGATATACTGATGTTAGTTACTTGTCTTTCTTTATTAACTCTTGAGATGGTTTTCAGGCTGTTGGAAAAGCCCTCTTTAGGGCACATGTTGAAGGTCAACTTAAGGTATATATATATTATAACCATGGATATAGATTGCCTGGTGTTCAATATTTTGGTTCAACCTCTATTTATTCGTGGCAATTTTACAGAGTGAGATAATGTCTAAGCCTGAACTGTTTGTTGAACCGGATCCAGAGCTGCCTTTGGCACTTTTGGACCAAAAGGAGGTATTATTTTGTAACTTTTTATCTTTGCATATCATGTGAAATCCTTTTAATCCTTATTTACTAGGGAATTTTTATATTTCAGGCTGGTAAAAAGATCTTGCTTATTACCAACTCAGATTATCATTATACAGACAAAATGATGCAGCATTCCTTTAACAGATTTCTTCCCAACGATATGGGTTGGCGAGATCTATTTGATATTGTGAGCATATCTCTTTCTCTTTATGCTAACTGACTGTTATTATTCATTAGGTCCTTTGCTAGGTGTTCCTTAAACTATAGTAGGACAAGCATCAGTTATGACTATATTTGTTACTGAAGTATGGTACAAAAATGTTGTTATCATCCTTTCCCAATCATGCCTGAGACATCACCATTAATTGTTTTCAGAATGTTATCCTACTTGGATCATTTATTTTCTCTTTTAATATATATGGGGGAAAATAACTGGGTTGACATATAATAATAATAATAAGAAGAATAAAGGTCTTCTAACAGATCTTCAATAGCAGTACATGTGAACTTTCTTTTCCTTCCCCTCATGAGTAGGTAATAGTCTCAGCAAGGAAGCCAGAATTCTTCCAAATGTCACACCCGATGCATGAGGTGGTAACAGAGGAGGGCCTTATGCGTCCATGCTTCAAGGCTCGTACAGGTCAGTGATGTTTTGGTTATTTTGCTTGTCAAACCATTGGACTGTATATTTTTTTTTTTTTTTTTTTTGAGGCAAATAAGTTCAAACTTTTACCTTATCATGTTATCCCATTAGTTACATTTGGTTTCATTTCTAAGATGCATGAAGCTAGTTACCTTATTCTGTTCTGTTGTACAGATTATAACATTGTCATTATTAAGAACTTTATATTTACTGAAGATATTAGGAGTAGGCTCACCAAGCAATAAATAAATAAGTTATAAGAAGTAAAGATACTGTCCCTGTATAACATGCCATAATGGTTAGGTTTGGATTGTTTTGTCACATTTATTGTTTTATAGTTGCTTATGAAAAATAAATGCCTGACTAAGTGGCAAGGCAAGCACAAGTGTATTGTGACACACTTGAGAATTTGTACTCTGTATAGTTTGGTCGTACACAATGTGAAAGCTAAGTTGGCTGGTAGGTAATTTCTGCAATGAATGTTGGCATATCGTGTGATAAATAAAATTATTGCTTACTAAGCAAGCATAAAGCATCAAACTGTTATGCATTTCTTAGCAATGCATGTGAAGTAACCAGCAGACCCCCATGAAGATTTCTTTTACAAACATATGTCCAGACCACATGATGATTTCTGTGAAGCCTTATTCTGTTCTGTTGTACAGATTATAACATTGTCATTATTAAGAACTTTATATTTACTGAAGATATTAGGAGTAGGCTCACCAAGCAATAAATAAATAAGTTATAAGAAGTAAAGATACTATCCCTGTATAACATGCCATAATGGTTAGGTTTGGATTGTTTTGTCACATTTATTGTTTTATAGTTGCTTATGAAAAATAAATGCCTGACTAAGTGGCAAGGCAAGCACAAGTGTATTGTGACACACTTGAGAATTTGTACTCTGTATAGTTTGGTCGTACACAATGTGAAAGCTAAGCTGGCTGGTAGGTAATTTCTGCAATGAATGTTGGCATATTGTGTAATAAATAAAATTATTGCTTACTAAGCAAGCATAAAGCATCAAACTGTTATGCATTTCTTAGCAATGCATGTGAAGTAACTAGCAGACCCCCATGAGGATTTCTTTTACAAACATATGTCCAGACCACATGATGATTTCTGTGAAGCAAAATTAGCTGAATGACTATATTCTTAAATTGGTAAAAAAAATGCTATTTATGTTTTCAACCAACATGATAAGAATGCTGAGAAATCTGTAAATACATGCCAAGTTATATGAATGTGTTTTGTGGTGTGGAGTGATCATTTGATATTGCTGCTCTACCTTAAGTTTTTCAAAATGATTCAATATTCTCATGCATTCACTCTACTATCTTCTTCTGCAGGGGGTTTGTATTCAGGAGGCAGTGCTCAAATGGTTGAGAATTCTTTAGACATCCATGGAGATGAGATATTATATGTTGGTGACCACATTTACACTGATGTAAGTCAATCCAAAGTTCATCTGCGATGGCGAACTGCACTAATTTGTCGAGAATTGGAAGAAGAGGTTAGTGTATCTGACATCAGTTGGAGTTTCTTTTCATGGCTGTTTGTATTTAATATTTCAAATGTCTCTATAGTTGAATCATTTACAATGATGGGCATAGTATATTAGACACAATGGCAGTGACTAAAATTGAATCGAAAAGAATATTTGGTGGTCTCAATAGTAGTGACCAAATGATGCTTTGTATTGAACTGTGTTGGTTCTATTGACCAACACTTTTGAACTATAAATTGTAATGCTATGTCAGTTTACTTACTGTTTGATATTTCTGACTCAATTTACTTATTAATACTAACAAGAGTTGTTTGTGTTTAATGAAATACTGGAACTGCAGTATAGTGCTTTGATTCGTAGCCGGGGTCGTAGAGCATCACTAATAGAGCTTATAAATCAAAAGGAGGTTGTAGGCGATCTTTTTAACCAACTTCGGCTTGCTCTCCAAAGGCGAACAAGAGAACGTCCTGCTCAAGTAAGCTGTGTCCAGTTATATGCATTATTAGCTTGCCCTATTCATCATGAACTTTGGTCTTCTGATGCTTATCTTATTTTCATAATCCCCTTCCTACTAGCACGCTAAATATTACTTTTCATTATTTATATTGATCTCAATTTTGAAATTTGTGAGTCTTCTTGTTCTAAATGAATAGAAATACTTAGATAGTTTTATGATTTCAGAAATAATGTTAGTCTAGCAATGTAGTTCTTGATAATTAATGTGAAATCTCTGTGTGTATTTCAGACCCTTGCTGCAACTAGCATGGATGATCAAGAACTGACAGAAAGCATGCAAAAGCTACTTATTGTTATGCAAAGACTAGATGAAAAAATAGCTCCAATGCTAGAAGCAGATGGGGAGCTCTTCAACAAAAGGTTAGACTCAGAGTGCGTTTGGATTGGGCGTTTTCGCCCAATCCTGTGTCTGCGTTTTTTTTTTTTTTTTTTTTTTTTTTTTCACGCGTTTTGGGTTTGCGGCTACTGTTCATGCACTGTTCAATGAACAGTAGCCGCAAACTTTGACTTTTCAAATTTTTTTGACCAATCACAACACATCGTGTACTGTTCACGGACCCACAAATTTCACTTTTCAGCAACTTTTTCATTAAAAATGGGTCCCACGATACTATTCACACATTTAAAAATTATTTCGCTACAGTATTTTTCAGTTTTCAGTTTCAATTTTCAGTTTTCAGCTGTATCCAAACGGACCCTCAGTGAACTTTTGGACTAGAAATTTAGAATCCCTTTTCTCTCAACATATCAAATCATCCATATATTGTCGGCCTCATACTACTTCCGGTATGTATGTTTGTATGTCAGGTTATACCAAATATTTATTTGACTTGGATGTTGTTTAAATATTAATTGGGCCACATCATTGTCACCCAAGCTATATCACAGCCTTTGGCTATACAAGCCATTTCTCTTAATCTGCTTGACTCTCCTGCCTCATGATGATGACTTTATTCATGTTGTTATCTAGTGTTAGAATATATGTCATATATTATTAATGTACTTCTCATTTTCTTCCCTATATTTTCACTTTTTTGGTGTTGGGGGGTGGGGGGGGGGGGACCATTTTTGAAGTTCTTTGGCCATCAGGGTTATTATGTGGAAAGTGAATGTCACAACTTTTTTTGTACAAGGATTTGCCCCATCACTATTCACTAATACAATCACAAGTTTGAGAATGTAACGTGTGCAATGCAGAAAGGATTGAAAATACAAATACTGATGCAGAAGGGTCAAGATTACCATTTGATGTAGTTAATTACTAGCCCCCAAATAATTTTTTCACATAAGTTTTTTTATCTAATCTGTTGCTTCACCTTGCATCCCACATCAAGAACTTCTTAAACTTATCGACTTATTCCCGCTATGTTGAATTTACTTTTGGCTTGATGCATTTACATGATTACATTTTATTTTAATTTATTTATGGTGATGTGTGAAGATTTAACACATTCTGAACATAGAGTTGACATGATGCACCTGTTCTGCATTAGGTGGGGGTACCTTTCACGTGCAGGGCTGTGGGATAAAAGCCATTTGATGAGACAAATTGAGAAGTATGTTCTCTTTTCTTGAGATGCTTCACACATAGTTTCATGCATAGATTTCTAGTCATTGCTATTAACTGAGGTTGAAGTGTAATTTTAAATATTCTCCTAAAAAATGGTCATTTTAAAATCTTCATAATGCAGGTACGCTGATATATATACCTCTAGGGTCTCAAACTTCTTACACTATACACCATTCATGTATTTCCGTTCACAGGAACAGGTATTTGGACTATCATGGCCTCTTAAACATGTAATCCAAATTGGTATTAGCATCTAGTAATTTTTTCTGTTTGGTAGATATGCTGACTTTGAAACATACCTTCTCTTCTGCAGACGCTTGCTCATGATGCCTATTCACAACATGATTCGCAGCTTGATGATGGTGATGCCTATTCACAACACAATTCGCAGCTCAGTGGGAAAATCATCGACAATTAACACAAACCTTATGTTGTAAAATAGTAGGGTATTTTGTTGGCTTCATTGTTGTTGATGGCAAATGGATATGACGGTAGAAGCTATCATTTTTAAGTTGACAAGACAATGCTGTCTCGGACACTGTTCTGTACAATGGCTAATGGTAACATGGTAAATAAGGTTACTAAGGTATGGCCTTGCTTCCTTTTTTCTTTTCTTTTTTTGAGGAACATATGGCTTTGCTATTTACCTACGCCAAATGCCATATATTCTAGTATATTGCTGAGTGATAAAGATGGATATTAGAGGAGGTTTTCGGTTTTATATCAACAATGTACAAATAAGGAGAATCAAGATCAACTCACTCCTCCGCTTATTCTAACATTAAACAATCAAAAAAAAATCAAACAAGCTCTAATTCAATTCAGGCGACATTTCTTTCTTCTATAAGGTACAAGGGTGAAGTTGTAGGCTTAAAACGCCATTGAAATACATAGGCAACTTATTGAAGAAAAAGAATGGTTATGACCAACAAATCAAAACTGCAATGCTTAATCCCCTGATGGATGATCTTTTTAAAAAAAATTTGGATAAATTGCACCAACCTCTTTGAGGATTCACGCAATGACATTCTTCCGAATAAAATGACACTTCCCTTGGGATTTGTATAAACCATGCAACAAATAAATATGTCATCTCACCCTCTGGCTTCTTTGATGGGATATTCTATTTCATTTATGAATCACAAATCTCAAGTCTGGGTATGAATTTTTATCAAAAAGAAAAAGAAAAAGAAAAAAAATTTTATCAAAAAGAAAAAGAAAAAAAATAGTATGATGAATACAAATTATTGGCGACACTTTTTTTATTCCATTTTATATTGTACAAATGACAACTCGACATTTTTTTTTTTTTTTTTGTGATTTCCCTAATGATATATCTAGAGTTTATATGGGCGGGGAATCAAACACATCATACATGGCTACAATAATTGACAATTGATAAAATATAAAGTGGAACACAAAAAATAAAACAAAAATTTTTTATTCGACATGGATTATATGGATATTGCTAGAATTTTTTTTTTTTTTTTTTTAGCTAAATAAAAAAGGATTTTACTAATGTGTACTCTAAGGGCACACAATAGTATACCATTTTTGAAAAAAGTTCTATCGAGAATTGAAAAAGTTTCCCTATAAAATATTTCTAAAAATAGATGACTTAATGTGTGCCCTAACCAAACCCAATAAAAAATTGGATCTCCAATATAGACTTATTGACTTCATACCACGTGACATGACGATAAATACCACGAGTATTAATGGGCCTTAGTAGGGCTAAATGTATATGAGAATAAAAGGTTTTAGCAAATGAATAATGGTTTTATATTGGACAAGAATTGTGTCTAGTGCCCTCAAATCTAATAAATTGCTAACATGTGGGGCAAGGTTGGCTTGATATAATAGGGAAATGATATATTCACAACACGTTTACAACAATTCCTTAGTTGCAGGTTGTTACTGGTGGACAAAAAAGTAATTTTAAAGATGAGTTCAAATTAGAACTATAACAACTTATCACTTAAGATTTATTACGAAAATATTATTGACTTAGCACTTCTTTAATATAATATGAGGCAAGGCAAAAACTTTAAATGGAGCATTTTTATATTTAAATATTAATTAAACAAATTTATTTAATACTAAATAAATCAAGATTAATTTTAATGAATTAAATATATAGGCTGATAAATTAATATCAAATAAAGTAAGGTTAATTTCTGATAGAGTATTTTTTTCTTTTTTGAGAGAATTTCAACCTATGGCATTCGCTCTTAATGATAGCTCTTTATCATTAGACCAAGACACCAATCAGTTTTTTGGTGTAGGTAGAGATTAAAGCCCAGATTTCTTATACAACCATTAAAGACTTTATCAGTTGAGATAACTGGAACCCACATTTCTAATAGAGTATTAAATATACAGTTCAAGCATAAAATTAGAAATAAGGGTGGCAATTCATATTAGCGGGCCATGTTCTTGTCATGACAAGGTTAAGAATATTCGAATACATAGCTTAATTCTAACCCAACTCATTTAATAATTATGTCAAAATCCCTCAACTCTAACACAATCAGTTTATTAAGTGGTTTGACATGACACAACCCGCTTCAACCAGTTTAATAGATAATTTAAGAAAACTAAAGCGAATAGTGAGTTTTTATTCATTGTTTTGGGTAAAAGAGTTAGGGCTTTCAGAGTTTTAATGAAAGAATTATCAATATAATCAATAAAATTCTTTTAATTGCTCCATATTAATCAGGTTGATTGCGGGTTAAGCAGGTCAACCTATAATTGACCCATTTTATTAACCATGTTAATGTGTGTTGATTGATTTTGACACGAATTCATATACACCAAATACTAATCCACAAAAAAACTGCGTTATATTCATTTCAAGTTCACAAGTTGTGTCATATATTGTTACTCCTAATTAGAAATTTGACAAAAAGAAATGAAATTATTTTTTTGATGATTATTGTTTTTTGATGAATGCACGATTTGAACATTAAAATTTTTATTCGAAGCCAATAAATTTTATTAATTGAGCTAATTGAAATTTAGTATGAGTGACATGTTTGCTAGAGATTCAATGGAGAGAATCATTTCAATAAATTATTATTATTATTTTTTTAAAATTTGAAAGTTATTGACTTTTTGTCAATGGATATCTGCTTTGATGTATCTAATGATTAAATGATTGTCTATTTGTCATATATGTAAATAAATCTCTTTATTTGCTTATAAAAAAAAAGTAAAATTCTTTAATTGCAGATAGAGACAGACAAAATTGGTAGCCTTTAAACCTTTAAACCTTTAAAACCCCATAAAAGAAAGAAACAAAACATTGGTGGGGGTGGGATGTTTAGTTATAGTGTTATCTATCTATCTGTGTTTGAGTAGCCGAATACTAGGAGGAGGAAGTGATGAAGAAGTTGAGATGGGCAATGGATGGAAGCTTTTGGGAGCTGGACTTGTCAACAGCCATGACAGCCGATGGGTTGGCCCGACCCGTTCCGGGAGACCCAATTCCATTGGGAGTATCAAGAGGGACTCGGCTATCGAGGGCTAAGCAGATCCACTTCATGCAACGCTTCATGTTCTTGCCTTTTGTCCCCTCTTACTCCTCCGCCTCTGACGGCGTCGCTCTCCACCGCGCCCTCACCATTCCCTTCTCTCAAAACTGGTACTCCCCACTCCCCACTCCCCACTACTCAGTTTTATTATTAGCCCCAACAACAATGCCACACAAACATTAAATTTCACAACTAAAAATAAAAAAAAACTTAAGGTTGTAAAAAAAAAAAAAATGATTATAATATGAACCCATGTTTTATATTAGGTCCAAGGTTTTTAATTTTGTCAATTGAAGTCTAAAATTTATGAAATTGTTTCAATTTAAGGCCTATGTATGTACATCTTTGTATAGCATTTCTGTTATTCTGGGTAGGAATGAACAGTTAATAAAAGTAGAAAACCATTTACTAAACTTTGTGTTTCACCAAAGAATGGCTTGTTCATAAATCAATTTGGTAGTCATTGAACAAGAGGGTAGAGAGAGATGGCTTTGTTTAGAGGAGATAAAATGTTTTGTTTAGAGTGAGAAAGTGATTTTAGATGATCAAAATTTGCTACCTATGTGAATACTCCATTACTACACTGAATAACATAAATGAAAAACGAATAGGGTTGAAACAGTTTTATAAGTTTGGGACTTTAATTGATAAAATTAAAAACTTGTGACTTAATTTGAAACGGGTATAAACTCTGGGCCATTTTATTAATTTCCCCACAAAATTATGAAATTTGTTGTGTGGTTAGAGTTATAGTTAAGTGTCCAGTGATGTTGATGTTTGGGTTGATATTTCTGGGGGGGTTCTGAAAAGAGATGCAGGTTTGGGACTTTGTTGGGTCAGTTCAATTTTCAGAAGTTCCAGTCCTCTGTTACTGGGAGTGGAGAAAAACCAAATTCCGTGTCCTCGTGGCTGCAAACCATTGGGAGACACCTTCAGAATCACTCCTTATATGCCCTTGGTTTCTCTTCTGAACTAATGTTAACACCCGATGATACACTGCTTCTTAGTTTGGATTCTTATACTTTTGGTGATAACAAGAAGCCTCGGAAGAAAGCTATCCTTCATCACAAGGTTTACAAAACATTTCCCTCTTTTTATGCTTTTTTTTAATTGTTCTTAAAATTGCATTTATGTGGTGTGTTCTAGTTAATCAACTAGTGAAGTCTCTTTTGTCAAATAAGGGACTAGTTAACTCAACTGTGTTGTTGTTGTGAATGGGACTATGTTGTCTTGACTTGTTGGTAAAAAGCAATAATCTCGGACCATACACCTTAAGTTTCAAATACTATCATATCTTTAAAAAAAGAAAAGAAAAAAAAGAATGGTAATAATATGTTGAGTTATTCTTCTACTAAATAAGCGTCTTGTCAATGAGCTAGTAACTTAACCAAACTATGTGGGGCTTACATAGTGTGAGAGAGATGATGCATCTGCTGGATGCACAATATCCCCCCTCTTCCTTGTAAGACTTACTAGGTGGAGGGTGAGATTGTTGGTTCAATTTAGACCCACTACTAACAATGAATGAAATTTTTTTTGAAAATCCTACTTGATGAGGATTTCATTTGGGTATGATGTACCATTTTGCAGTTTCCCAATCACAACCTAACAGTGGAGGCAGTTTCGCCTGGACTTTTTGTTGACAAGTCTGGCAATTATTGGGATGTTCCGTTATCCTTGGCCATTGATATGGCTTCGCTTGCTTCTGACTCTGGTGCCAGTTATCATCTATGTATGCACCATAACACGGGCTTACCCACCCAATTCCAAGGTGATGATCATCAAACCATCCATGGACCACCTGCTACTCTCTTTCCCGGCTTTTCTGTCAAAAGTGCTTTTTCTTTCAAACAGAATTTTGACTTTTGGAGGAGTAAAGCTCCCAAGTTGAAACTGGTGCAACCATATGACATCTTCCTTTCAAATCCTCACATTTCAGCTTCAGGGATTATTGGTAAGCTACTTCCCTCATTGCTCACTTTTGATTTGTAGAGTTTGATATTGTAGTGAGGTTAATTCCTGCTTCAATGGAGGAATCCTTAGCCTAGGACACATCAAGAAAAAAAAACATCAAATCTTTTATTTTATTAGTATCATGCAAGTGATTGCAGGTGCCAGAATTAATGACATTGAGGGGCAGTTTGGTAATGTTGTTCTAGTAATGTTGTTTGATTTTTTGAAAATATATGTAGGTGAAAAAGTGTGTGAAAATATATATAATGTTGTTTAAATACTGAAAACTGTTGCTCAAAACACCCTACCAAACAGCCCTTGAAC
Organism: Quercus lobata; assembly: GCF_001633185.2. Lineage (NCBI taxonomy): Eukaryota > Viridiplantae > Streptophyta > Magnoliopsida > Fagales > Fagaceae > Quercus > Quercus lobata. Next base: position 14,371,230 of record NC_044909.1, on the reverse strand, counting down.
TTCTGCTCTTGCATTTTTGTAATTTATAAAGGAGAGAATTGGTCTAAAGTACTCTTGTTGGCTCACCCATCTAACAGTCTCTATCATAGGATTTCTATTATGAGGTGTGATTTGCACTTTGTGATCATGTCATCATTGACTTTTCAGGTTGGAGTCATTGGACTCAATGTAGAAGATCTGGCAATAATTTGTTCATAAGTCATAACCAGTTGATTTGTTGCTTAGGATTCTGAACATGCTAGGAATCATGATCAATTGCAATTCATATCTTGCAATGCTAATACATTTGAATGCATAAAATTCATTATATGCTTGCTGCATAACTCTTTGATGTCATTGTTTCAAACATATAGGTGCTGCTTTGACTGCCTCTGTTGGAGATTGCTCAGTTAGATCCCAGGAGTCCAATGGCTTCTCTTTTCAGGCATCTGGAGTGAAATCTGCCTTCCTGGCAGATCTGTTTGCATCAGTGTCATTTACAGCTCAGCATGGAAATTATCAAAGGCTATTCCTTGATCTCACCCGGTTTCATGCCCGCTTGGATTTCCCTTCTGGTTCAAGATTTGTTGCAGGTGCTACACAAGTAGCTCAGAATCTTTTGAATTCTCAGCACCCAAGTCTGGAAGATATTCAGACTATTTGCCCCAATGCATCCCTTTCTCTTCAGCAGCAGGTGCCTACATTCTCATCATATCCCATGTTTGTATTTTTTTTTTTTTTATAGTACTTTCCTGTTTAGGGTAAGAGCTTGTTTACAAAAGATAGAAACACAGCCTATGGAAGCTCCTTGGTTCAAAGAACATAATCACTATTCCTCTTATCTTTTTTGCAAAAGCTGCTGGTTGATGAACAGACTGGCATTCATTGTTTCCTTTTTACTTGTTGGACCTGAATAGATTAGTTGCCAATGAAAGCATCCAATGCTACTCGCTAGAACTTTTTCACAAATATTGGCTGCATGTTGATTCTAACACCATATTTAATTCTGGTATAACTTATTAATGGCAACAAGATGTTTACATTAGTTGCCAACAATAAATGGCCTTGTTTATGCTCATTTAATAAAATGTTGGACATGGTTTGCTTTGATATTGAGCATTTGATGTTCTTATTAAAATTTGAACAAAGTGACATGCTAGGAGAAATAGTTTAAAAGTTATCCTCATTGTCTTTTATATTCTTTTTTCATTAATGGCCTTTTAATAAACTCATTGCCAGTCATGACAAGTTCAATGTACAACTTTCAGATTGCTGGACCCTTTCTTTTTAGAGTCGATTCAGGAGTCACAGTTGATTTGGACAACCAAGACTGGCCTGTACATGTGGATGATCCTGTATTTGCCCTTGAATATTCAATGAAAGTCCTTGGTTCAGCAAAAGCAGTGGCATGGTATTCACCAAAGCACCGAGAATTTATGATAGAACTTCGTTTTTTTGAGACATGAGCTGTATTCTTATATTTGTGTTTAGAGGTTTTGTTCTTTTCTTTGTGGTTTCATATGGTTAGATCATGTAAGAAAGAACCCAAAAAAAGATCATTTAAGGGAGATACTGCCCATACCTGCTGTGTAACAATTTGAAAATTTATGTAGTATTTGAGATTGTTATTTTGAGAATTATTATAATTATCCTGGCAGGCTGGCAGCTAAAGCTCTGTTTAGGCATCAATCCTTGCAACTCTCTCTCTCTCTCTGGATGAATTATCAGCACGAACGTGTAGTTCATACTAAAATCATATGTGCCGACAGCTTAACACAATATGTGGATACCACACAAATATGTCATTCTCACTGAAATTTGCACTATAAAATGTTTTCCAAGCCATAAATATCCTTCCTTCGAGCAGGGATTTCATGTATTATTCCTCTCATAATATGTGGATGTCACACAACTGCAGAGTCTACTTATTGTAAAAGAAATGATGCATGTACCCGGTGCATAAGACCATTATTACCTCATGACTAGTTTTATCAGAGGTTACCTAAATTGATCAGCTTGAAAGCCACTTCGTCTTTCATGAAATTGGTAACCTTTGATCATCTTAGCTTAGGAGACATACAATGATTCCCTAATTCCTATTGCATCCTCCAATGTGATCACTTTATGTTGGTTCATATTTTTTTTTTCCTTAGATAAGCAACAATTTGTCATTATATTACATATCTTTTAAACCTAATTTTAATTGACCCGAGGTCCACAATATATATTTATATATTTTTGGGGTAAAACGGAAATTTCATTAAAGCTAAGAGCTACAAAGTCTAGGGTAAACTACACCCCAAGCATCAGCCAAAAGCTGGTACAAAATATAGGGAGGGGAGACATAATGTAAAACAAGAGAGTTTGGATTATTGATTCCCTCCTTAGCCAAAAGGTCCGCACAGTGATTTCCTTCGCGGTGGATATGATCAATACGAGCTTCCTCAAAATGTTGTAGGAGTAACCTACAATCAGTAATGAGGCCACTGTAAGGATGAGTTGAGATCAAATGGGTATTATGAAGCTTAATAACATTAATAACAGTTTGGGCATCAATTTCAATTAAAAGCTTTCTAATGTTAAGGTTTTTGGCTAGGACTAGACCATCCCCAAGTCCCTAGAGCTCCGCAGCCATCGAATGGGTGAAACCGATAGCTCTGTTGAAGCTGCCAACCCAAGCTCCTTTGTGATCTCTCAATAATCTGCCCGCCGAGGCCATACCAAGATTACCACACGCTGAACCGTCAGTGTTTAGCTTGAAAAAACCGAGTGGTGGCGGCTTCCACCCTATGTTTGTGACATTGTTCTTGATGAGGGTACTCTTAGGTGGGAGGATATGAAGAATTTCCTGGGATAGCGCTCTTATTTTATCCAAAATCTTATGGGCAACAAAAGGCTAAGCTTCCATCACAAATTTGTTACGAGCTGACCAGATAGACCACACGGCCAGGGGAAGGTGATTTTCCAAGGAATGTTAGGTATGTCGAGGGTCCTTGAAGAGGTAGTGGACATGAGTTTTAGCCAGTCGGGGAGGTTAGAAGTGAAGAACTCTGGCTGTAAGTCTTGGTTGGGGAGCACTTTCCAGATGGGGAGGATGTTTGGGCAATCCCTAAAAACATGATTGGTGGTTTCAGGATTTACATGGGAGAAAGGGCAAGAGTCATCATTAAGAATGTTCTTTTTGAGGAGTTGGCTCTTGGTGGAGAGACGGTCATGGCAAGCTAGCCAAAGGAATGTCATTACTCTTGGGATGGTATGGCTTTTCCAAAGCCAAGTCCAAGAGTGGGATGCAGTCAAAGGGAGCTTAGACGCTAAAAGTTAGGCAGAGCGAGGATTGAATTAGCTGTTTGGTGAAAGGTTCCACGTAGGAAGATCAGCAAGGGTGGAGGAGAAAGGCTTGGGCATTCAGATGATGTCGCAAATCCGGTTAAGGAGCACAAAGGATAGGTTGCTGAGATTCCATTTGCCTTGGGCATCCCATGTGTCTCTCACTTTCAGGGATATGTCGTTAGCATGAAGAGGGCCTTGAATAAGATTTCGAAGAGGGCCACTACCCGTAGCATGAAGAAAGAAAGCCTTCTCGAGGTCGATTTTAAAAGCCATGAGACCCTGTTTGCTCTTCAAGGTGGACATGGTATGAATGATTTCTTGGGTGAGAATGACATTATTGCTAGCGTTCCTTCTGGGTATAAAGCTTGCTTGGAAAGGATGGATGAGGTCGGGCAGGAAGGGTTTGAGTTGCTAGACAAGAAGCTTCGTAATCGTTTTGTAGAGGGTGTTGCAAAGGCCAATGGGTCGGAATTGATGAACGGTTTCAGGTTTATCCATTTTTGGAATGAGGCAAATGAAGGTGTTATTGAGATTTTCCAGGATCGACTTGGTTCGGAAGATATTTTTTATAAAGGAAATGACCGACAGGTCGACAATGTTCCAGTATCTTTGGAAGAAAATGGGGAGCGGATTAAGGATTTAATTTCAGGGGTTGCATTGGTCCAGTTCCCCACCGAGTCCTTGAGGCACCATATTTTGTTATGGTGTCTTCGACAGAGGGTGGAAAGGTGGAAGAAGTTCGTGTTGCGGTCGCCGAGAAGGGTCCACTCAATGCAGGACTTCAAGGCCCAAAACTCTTCTTCCAGGCGGAGAATTTGCTGGTACTCAACTTGGAGCTCGGTTTCAAGATTTTTAAGGAGGTCCACACAATTTGAAAATATTACAACTAAACTTAACGCCACAGATGGATTGCTTTAATGTTGTCAAGTTTTTCACTTCTTTGACAAGTTCTATATTTTCCCCTGCTGACGCAGGTGCCTGGTAGTCTAGTTACTCTGGTACTATAATTTGATTTGCTTTTTCTTTTTTTGCTTGCCAGGTACCCCTATAATCAACTTCCCAGATTAACCTTCTAATCTTGAGTCTATGAAAATGTCAATGCATTACTTTAGTCCCCCCACTATCTCTCTACCTATCCCCCATTGATATCTAGTAATTTTTAGTAGCTTATTTGCTAAATGTGAAATAAAAAGTTATAACTTCAAAATTAGCTTAATTTTATGGGAAAAATTAAAAAAAAAAAAAAAAAATTTAAGTTGAGACAAAGAATGTTTTTTGCTAAACACAAATGATACTATGCATGGAGAAATTATTTGGTCCTCCGAGGTGGACGAGTGACGCTGTCCTCCCAAGTGATGTGCACTAATAGAGAGCAACCACATTTAAAAAATAAAATAAATAAATAAATAAAGACTCAGCCTTTGGGACTGTAACGACCCCACTCCAACTGTGTAGATATTGTCCACTTTGGGGCCCATACCCCTCATGGTTTTGTTCTTCCCCAGGTTGCGCTGGGGAAAAGGCCTCTACACATTAAAGGGAAATCATTCCTTATAAACACATTCTCATGTGCTTCCCTAGGCGATGTGGGATTCCATGGAATGTAAGACCCCACTTTTGGGTCACTACAATCCACCCCCCTTACGGACACACGCGTTCTCGCGTGTGGGGCCCACACTTCCGGCTAGGGCATGGCTCTGATACCATCTGTAACGACCCCGCCTCAACTGTGTAGATATTGTCCGCTTTGGGACCCATGCCCCTCACGGTTTTGTTTTTTCCCAGGTTGCGCTGGGGAAAAGGCCTCTACACATTGGAGGGAGGTCATTCCTTATAAACACATTCTCATGTGCTTCCCTAGGCGATGTGGGATTCCATGGAATGCAAGACCCCACTTTTGGGTCACTACAATCCACCCCCTTACGGGCACACGCATCCTCGCGTGTGGGGCCCACACTTCCGGCTAGGGTATGGCTCTGATACCATCTGTAACGACCCCACTCCAACTGTGTAGATATTGTCCACTTTGGGGCCCATACCCCTCATGGTTTTGTTCTTCCCCAGGTTGCGCTGGGGAAAAGGCCTCTACACATTAAAGGGAGGTCATTCCTTATAAACACATTCTCATGTGCTTCCCTAGGCGATGTGGGATTCCATGGAATGCAAGACCCCACTTTTGGGTCACTACAATCCACCCCCTTACGGGCACACGCATCCTCGCGTGTGGGGCCCACACTTCCGGCTAGGGTATGGCTCTGATACCATCTGTAACGACCCCGCCCCAACTGTGTAGATATTGTCCGCTTTGGGGCCCATACCCCTCACGGTTTTGTTTTTCCCCAGGTTGCGCTGGGGAAAAGGCCTCTACACATTGAAGGGAAGTCATTCCTTATAAACACATTCTCATGTGCTTCCCTAGGCGATGTGGGATTCCATGGAATGCAAGACCCCACTTTTGGGTCACTACAATCCACCCCCCTTACGGGCACACGAGTCCTCGCGTGTGGGGCCCACACTTCCGGCTAGGGTACGGCTCTGATACCATCTGTAACGACCCCGCCCCAACTGTGTAAATATTGTCCGCTTTGGGGTCCATGCCCCTCACGGTTTTGTTTTTTCCCAGGTTGCGCTGGGGAAAAGGCCTCTACACATTAAAGGGAGATCATTCCTTATAAACACATTCTCATGTGCTTCCCTAGGCGATGTGGGATTCCATGGAATGCAAGACCCCACTTTTGGGTCATTACAATCATCTGTAACGACCCCGCCCCAACTGTGTAGATATTGTCCTCTTTGGGGCCCATGCCCCTCACGATTTTGTTTTTTCCCAAGTTGCGCTGGGGAAAAGGCCTCTACACATTGAAGGGAGATCATTCCTTATAAACACATTCACATGTGCTTCCCTAGGCGATGTGGGATTCCATAGAATGCAAGACCCCCCTTTTTGGGTCACTACAATCCACCCCCCTTACGGGCACACGCGTCCTCACGTGTGGGGCCCACACTTCCGGCTAGGGTATAGCTCTGATACCATCTGTAACGACCCCACTCCGGAAGTGTGGGCCCCACACGCGAGAACGCGTGTGCCCGTAAGGGGGGTGGATTGTAGTGACCCAAAAAGAGGGGTCTTGCATTCTATGGAATCCCACATCGCCTAGGGAAGCACATGGGAATGTGTTTATAAGGAATGATCTCCCTTCAATGTGTAGAGGCCTTTTCCCTAGCGCAACCTGGGGAAGAACAAAACCATGAGGGGTATGGGCCCCAAAGTAGACAATATCTACACAATTGGAGTGGGGTCGTTACAGGGACCACACTTGCAATACGTAATTGAGCTAAAGCCTTAAAAATAAATACTCTTCACTTCTTACCCAAGGAATTTTTCTATGCATGAACAAGCTCCATGAGATTTTTAACTAACTTGGTTTTCGGGCCTAATTTGTTTTGGCTTGTTTCCTTCTTTTCCCATGGATGAGTAGTGATGACCCAATTACAAAGATTATAGCTATAAACTATGACTGAAGTGGTTGCCGGAATCCAAACACCACCATCACAACTAACCATGACTGATCAAGGTATGTTACACAGAATCATTTCACTCTTCAAAGTATCATTTTCTTGCGCTGTTTTGTCTCTATGTAGTTTATAATATAGTTCCTTCTACTTGGTTGATAAAAAGTCCAAGATGAGAAAGTATTAAAAGAATGAAATTTTAAGTGTTTTTTTTTTTCTTTCTATTTAGTTTTCGTGACTATGAGCCCTTGTTTTTAACTCTAGAAACAAAGGCTCATCGTCAAAAAAGCTAAATAGAAAGCCAAAAAAAAAAAACCCCATAAAATTTCATTCTTTTAATACTTTCTCATCTTGGGCTTTTTATCAAACAAGTAAAAGACACTAAATTATAAATTTATAAGCTACATAGAAATAGAATGGAGCAAGAAAATGATACTTTGAAGAGTGAAATGAGCCTTTGTAACATACGTTGATCAATCATGGTTAGTTGCAATGGTAGTGTTTGGATTCCGACAACCACTTCAGTCATAATTTACAATCATAATCTTTGTAATAGTGTACTCACTACTCATCCATGGGAAAAGAAGGAAACCAGCCAAATCAAGTTAGGTCCAAAAACCAAGTTAGTTCAAAATCTCGTAGAGGTTGTTCATTTAATTCCTTCAATGGTGTAGGAAGGGAGAGAGAAGAGACCTGGGCAATTTAGGAAAATTTTGGTGAGAAGCAGCTAAGTAAATTTGGGTTAGAAGTGAAGTGTATTTGTTTTTAAGGCTCTAGCTCAATTACATATTGCAAGTGTGGTCCCAAAGGTTGAGTCTTTTTTTTTTTTTTTTTTTAAATATGTGGCTACTTTCTATTGGTGCACATCACTTGGGAGGACCACGTCACTCGTCTACCAAGGAGGACCAAATAATTTCTCCTATGCATGGGTGAAACGTCAAAATATTTTTTGCAAATTTTCATAGCTAAGAAAATGCAAGATTGAGAATCATTAACATCAAGCAACAAGTTTTTCTTTTTGTCCTTTTTTTTTTTTTGGATGAAACATCAAACTAGAATTCAATTTCAATTTCTTGTAATAATCTAAACCGGATCTATTATGCTTTATGGTCAATTTAGTTGGGTGTAAAAGAGGGAGGCTGGAAAATGAGATTTTTCCATTATTTGGTGTTATGGAAATGAGGGGATGAAAAATGGGTGGGTGGAGTTTCCACTCAGGCCCACCAAAAACCATCCTCCCAAATTGAGAGGAAAAAGTGGAGAAAAAATGTTTCTTTAATAAAATTCTTTATATTGCCTCTCTTAATTACAATCTTTTCTATCCTCTCCTAATATATGATAAATGTAATAGTAAATTTATTCAAATCACTTTTTGCATCATTTCACTTTCCATCCTCTCAACCAAATACATTTAAGAGAAAACTAAAATATTTTCTATCATACATGACCTAATGTCTCCAATAAAAAAGAGAAGGAAAAGAGTGTCTATCCCTTAATGATGCACCCAGCTTAAAAGAGATAATCCAACAATACCTACCATGAATTGCCAATAGTGGAGAGTTGAAGGATGCATGCGCCATTCGATGAATAATCTTCGTATCCTTTTTCTGTTGTAATGCAATTGGATTTCAGTAAGATGGAAGCTTACATTTGCTTATAGTATGATGCCTACCAAAACTGGTTTTGGGGCAATCTGATGGAAGCCCTAGGTGCTCTTCATTATAGTTTACATTTACAAGACACAGCCCATGAGGTGGGGCAGACAAAGCATATTTAGCCAGCTCCTTGCGATCTCGACTTGCCAAAATCATGGGAACAATATCAGGAGGAATTGCTTCCTTTCCAATTTGAAGAAGCAAGGCAACCTGAAATGGTTAATAAACAAAAAATGCTTATACCTTAAATGCATAATACAACAACTTCTTTTTACATGGGATTGACAAAAGAATTACCATGTTTCGCACTTGTCTATATAAGAAACCTGAACCTTCAACTTCTAGCTGCAAAAGAGCTCCCTAGATAAAAATGCAACAAACTGATCAGCATTGAACCTTGATTCCTCGTATAAAATTCAAAACATGTAATTACTTACTGGACCTTTTGGCTAGTATCATGTTGAAAACGGATAACAAAAACAAAATGAAGTAATTAGAGGAATGTATAATCTGAGGTAAAATAGATTTCATCCATACAAGAGAACCCATACTATTATAGAAAACATGTTTTGGGGCCTGACAATTACCATTTCAATGACATCAAAACGGAATATATTCTTCACTGGATCTCGCACTCGATCATTGTGAGACGCATTGACAAAAGCAGAGAAGTCATGCTTTCCAATAAAATAACTTGCAGCTTCTCTCATGACCGCAGCATTAAGTTTATAGGCACTGTGATAAGCATAGCGATGCTGAAATGGGTCCATTATGGTGTCATTATATATCTTGTAATGATAAATCTTTCTTTTTGCTGAGAATCGAGCATGGAATTCATGCATGGCAGGGCTAATCTCTCGAACACGGATATCAGAGGGAAGAAGACCATTCAGAGCTGCATGAATGCTTTCCAAGCTGTCATAGTTGAAAGGTGTAACAAAGTGTGCAACCTGAAAGCTTAATTGATAATAAGTTTGTTGTATGTTGATGGATGCCAAGTGAATCCCCATAAGAGAAACAAAGTCAGACCTGACACAAGGCATGAACTCCCTTATCTGTCCTACTCGCACCAACCAAAAGGAGATCCTTCCTTTCTAACTTTGTTGCTTGAGTTAAAGCTTTTTCCACAATGCACTGTATGGTTGGTGGTGACTGCTGATATTGCCAACCTGAAATGGATTTCATGGTGTTAAAGATAATGGAAAACTTGGAAATTTTGATTTCTTCAAGGCTGATTTTATGTTGGGATGGGGGACTTCTTGGGAGCCCAAAAGGATCACAAAGGAAAAACAAAGAATGATGCATGAAATTGATAATGATTATACCTCGTAGCAATTTTACATGGAAAGGCATACGTTCATTGATGTAGAAATGATTTAATTTGAACTGTTGGAATATAATAAGATAAAACCATAAATGTATAGACCATGGTTTTGGAAAATACCATGGGTACCTGCAGTTTTAAAGTTACCAATGAACCGAATGTATTCCTACATAAAACTTATATTAGGTTCATTGTGATACACAATTCAAAATAGCAAAGATGAAGCCGTTAATAGTTTTCAATTGTGGACATAGGCTGTTAAACTAAACTACTTTAATTCTTATGTGCTTCTGCTTTCTCTTAATTTCTCAATCCCGAAAACAATTCTAACATGAACAATCCAAAATTACTGCCACAACAAGTGATGCCAAGTGCAGAGCAACTTATGTAAATTCATTATTTCCCAAGGCATTCCCAATTACCACTATATAAACGATGAAGATGCCTGAAAAGATTTCCCTGCACAGAGAATATCATGAAGGCTTCCTAGCATTTCAAAGCTTCCCTAGGGTCCTTTGTTTGATTAATATGTCCTATAAGATAAGACTAGCCATTCACAGCTCCTCAATTGGGATTTATTTGTTGAAATGTTTACTTTGTTGCGTTTTGGTCTAATCATAATTTTGTTCCAAGAAAATAAATATACGAACATTAACAATTCCAACTAAAAAAACAAAGCGCAGTAGCAGCAACAACAAGAAATGAAGAAAATTGGTAAATGGGGGACCCAGAAAAGAAAAAACCTGAATAATGGGTGCCATCATATGCTATAACCAAACGCCACTTAAAACCAGAAGAAGCAGCAACTGTTACTGTTGGCTTCATAGTATAATGGTTAGGGTCCTCTGCACCACCACCCGTGCTCTGCTATAGAACATAAATTAACAAGAGTTCCACATCACACACAACACAGAGACAGAGGGAGAGAGAGAGAGTAAAAAGTAAATGTCAAAATTTTTGTCAATTACCGAAGTATTATTGGGTGAAGGAAGAGACCCATTTGGATTTGGATTTGGATTGGGATTAAGATTAAGAGGAAGAGAAGGAACAAAGGCTGACCCTACCACAACCGCAGCATAGCTCATCTCTTTGCTTTGCTTTGCTAAGACTCACTGTGCTTCTTCTTCTTCTTCTTCTTCTTCGAATTTGTCTGCTCAGCTGTGCAGTGCTGTGCTAATAATGCTATCTTAAAATTGATATCGAAACGAGACGTTTTGTCCCTTTGACATACTAAACAAATACATGGATAGAACACGGTGAGGTGGCAGCGGGGCCAAAATGGCCAAATGGAGACTCAATTTTGGCCTATAAATCGAGTCTTAGAGACTCGATTTTTATGGTCTAATCACCTTCGATGTGCTATACTTTTCCACGTGGCGACCACATAAAAATCGAGTCTCTAAGACTCGATTTACAACCCTTATAAATAACAGATCAGAGACCAGAACATACCAGAAAAAACCCAGGAAAAAAAAAAAAAAACAGAAAGAGAGAAGAACCCAGGCAACGCGACGGTGCGCGACCCAGGCCAGGCAGCGCGGTGCGCGGCGACCGACCCAAGCAGCACGTGATCTGGGCCGCGCGAGACCCAGGCAACGTGCTAGTCGAGATCTGATCTAATCTAAGTCTCTCCCTCTGATCTGGATTTCTTAAATTTTTTTTGGGTATTTCAGCTTCTCTGATCTGATCTGAGTCTCTCCCTCTAATCTAGATTTCTTAAATTTTGTTTTGGATATTTCGGCTTGTACAAGAGACTTGGAATTTTTTAAAATTTTTTTGGTTTATAAATCGAGCCTTATAGACTCGATTTCGACGTAGGAAACAAATGCCACATCAGATCATGAAAATCGAGTCTTTGAGACTCGATTTATGGGCCAAAATCAAGTTTCATAGACTCGAGATGCTCGTAAATGGTAAAGTTTGGGAACCGGATCTACTAACTATATAGTTAGGATTCTATGGCCATTTGGCCATTTTGGCCTGACAATGGCATTGCATTTTCCTAGGACGATGTCATTTCATGGTCAAAGGCTGTTCTCTTTGGACTTTCTATAGAAAGTTCTCTCAACTAAGAAATTTTTGCTCCAAAATTTGGACTTTCTTCAAACTAACCAAACACCAAAGGCACTCCTTATTCACCAAATTTTTCCTATTCTCAAGTCTCTAGTATTTTGAGATATGAGTTTATGCAATGGATTCAGGTTTTTACATCAACCACATAGTGACTATGAAGCAAGACATATTATAATTTGGACAAAATTTAGTTACAAAATTTGTTGTAGTATAAAACTATAATCTTATTTAATAAAATAGATATTACCACATATTTTAAAAATCTAACCATTAAATTGCATGTTCTTTACGCTCTTAATACAAATGTCAAATTTGTGTCAATCAGATATTATTTACTATATGATTTATAAGCTTATACTTAGTACATAATTTTAAACTACAAAAACTTACAATTTAAATAATTTATTAATAACATAGCTATTGATATTTAATTTTATAAAAATTTTGTAAGCTAGAAGAATATAAGAAGAAGATGTAATTCAATGGTGGATTTATCAAAATTCACATTCAATAAAAAGATATTGAGTAGGGTTGTAACTTTAGACTATAACCAATTTTGTAACTAAATTTTGTCCTTATAATTTTGGAAAAATAACAATTTAACTCATGACTTGGTCCATCACAATTAGCCTACAAACTTTAATTAATAACTCTAATGATTTTATTTTCGTCTAAACCTCATGCAACAAAGCATAAAAATTCAATAAACCACTCCTTAACTCATCGAGTATAATAAAACCCACTGTACAAATTTTAAGTTCATATTTTAAACACCATATTGCAGGCAACGGAAACACTTGTGGGTTGAGAAAGTAACAGCACAATATGAGAAAGAGAGGAGAGAAAGAAGATTGCTATAAGTCTATAACAAAGTGCATGGTATACTTAGGAGAACACTCAACTTCAAAATATAGCACCAAACAATGATGCAAACTTTGAAACGAATACATCTTTGCTTGAAATATAAAGAAATCGCAACATAAAATCCACTCCAAACCAATGAGATTAGTGGATTCAATCATCAATACAATTCTTGCTTTTATATATATATATATATATATATATATACACACACACATATAAGGATTTTTTTTTTTTTTTTTTGAAAATGCAATAACTAGGACATAAGAGCTTCTTCTTTTTTTCTTTTTTTTTTTAAAGTACCTTCTTTTTGTGTCCAGAGCTTTAAAAAATCTATTTTATGTAATTTGCATTTGGGATGAAAACCATAATATGTGATTTAAATTTTTTTAATGACTCATATGGGGTGATGTGATAATTTAAGGAATCATTGTGAATTTTTATTTTGTCCTTAACATTACTCATTTTTTTTTTCTAATTTTTCAGTTTCATACTCTTTCTATAAACCTAAATTACTTCAAAAATAAAGAAGAAATCTTTAATTGCACATTAATTTTTAAAAGAATTCAAAGCATTGAAACATTAATACAATTTTATAGATATATTGTTATATTTTTAATTCTCTTAAATTGATTTATTTTCTCCATTTATTTTAAATTAAATATTATGTATTTAAATTAATTAATCTTTTAATTTGATTGTTATTATTTTCTTTATTTTAATGATATAACATATATATATGAGTAGTTAATTGAGTTTATGAAGAAACATGATTATAATAATGAGCATTGAGGTAACATTTAATCTTGCCCCCTCCTTAGTTGAAGTCCAAACTCCGCCATTGCCAACAAGGACTAGTTGAGATATAAGAACTTACCAGAGATAAACACCAAAATTTGACATGCTTTTCATCAAAAATAAAGTTAATTTACAATGATTTTACAACTACTAAAAAGAAGCCTTTTTTTAAAAGCAAAAAAATCTAATTTTATTACATTCACTTCATGAAGATTGCTCGTTATCGTCAAGCGAAAACACCAATTTTTTGTGTAAATAGAATTAGTCGCTTATTTGACAAGAGACTAAATCAATTGAATTAAGTAGAACCCGATCAACCCGCCATGAACATTTAAAGCTCTATCACACCAATATTCAACCCCTTATAGAATCACCATCTTCTTTTTGAAAGACCCCAAGAACTTGTTTGGATATCATTAAAACTGAGTGATATCACTTAGTTTTCATGATCCATCATCCAAAACGAGTGGGTCCCACAAATGACAAACTGTTTGGCTTGGTTTTGGATGATTGTTTCCATCACTCAAAAACTCAAAATTTTGAGTTCGGATGATAGAATATGAAACAGGATTTTGGTGTTTTCAAAAGTTGAAAACTAAAACTTAGTGGCAAATGTGGTAAATAAAATGACTTTGTGGGCCCCTTATCAGTGCGTTGTCACATCAAAGTCAAGTTAGGTTATTACCGTTGCAACTCCCTTGTTTCATTTTATTTCTCCCCCAAATTTTTCAGCAAAACTTTTCCCTCTTCTCACTTCCCTCTCTTAGCCTCCTCTCACATCAGAGTTAGACCTCTTCTCATTTTCACTTCCCTCTTCATCCCCAGCAAGTTAGCTTCATGACGAACACTCCGTGATCGAAGCACTTAACCAAGTCTGAGAAGAACAATGCATGATTGAAGAGACCATTTCTGAGGCGGAATTGAATCTTCACCGGCAAGTCCATATCGGGCTTTGTCACTGACGAGTTCATACCAAGCTTTGTCACTGTGTCCATACCAAGCCCTTTGTCATGATATTCTCCCAGGTGCAATATATATCTCTCTCTCCCTCTCCATTTTCCATGTCCATTGTCTAATTTGGGTTTTTTGCTAGTATTATACTTTGGATGTGAAAATGGGTTTTTTTCCATGGACTGATGTTGATGATCCTTTTTGTTTATACTAGTAATTACTTGCTCTATGTGACAATCGAAGGACAATAAACTGAAACCAGTCCATTTTATCTATTTATCCTTGCATATCCTTTGTTTGATTCTATAGAAACAAAAAATGAACTACAAAATTTTATGTTTTCCTCTTTCAATTTATGATGTATATATACAAGAAGTGCTGAACAATCTAATGTCAAGGGGGTAGTATGACTCCCATCTGTTATTAACACTAAGCTATTTAAGGGTGGTGTTTTGGTAGAAAACCTTTAGTTCCACATCCCAAAATCTTGTATGAGCTAAGTAAGCATTTATATATAGTGAGCTATAAAATTGTTATGGAGAAGATGCTTTTTCATTGGGAGGTTATAACACACTCAAATTAAACAAAGATTAAACAAATATTTGATCTCATTTATATATAATGAGCTATAACATTCTTATGGAGAAGATTTACTTTTTCTGATATTTTATAACCTATTACTCTGGAATAAAAACTAACATTCTGATCTTATGTTGTATAATATGCAATAATTTTGCCAACAATTTCACTGCAAAAAGTTCAAACAGCAGGTTAAATTTCTCCATGCTACATTTTCTTATTTTAACGCCTGATGTGGTACTTATGATGTTTTCAGTCACTGGTACAATGGGCAGCGGGAGTAGGGTGGTTTAGGGGAGACAATTGCCCTCTACCCACAATATATATATATATATATATATATATATATCTTGTCCCTCTAGAAAAACCTATAAAAACATATTTGATCCTCCCCAAACAAGTCTTGCCTTGCCCCAACTAATAGTAAGAGTCATGTTGAGAATCTGTTAGAGTTATTATTTGGGTGTTAAATGACTGCATATTGTATTAATTGCAAGAAAGTGCTGAATGAGTGAGGATACAATTAGAAGGTTGCTCAACTGCATCAAGTAATCCTTCTTCTAGGCTTGACTGTGTTTCTACTATAATACCTTTGGTGTTGCTCATCTTCTTGTTTATGGGCCACTTAAGTTGATGCAATATTTGTAGCTCATGTCCATGCTTATGAAATTATAGATTTTCTTGTCTTCTTCACTTAATTTGAGTGGTTGGTTAGAGATTCAAGTGGCCCATTCATAAAACTATTAATATACATATATATTAACATATGCAATTGTGTTGGGAAATTTGAGTTAGATGGCACAAGAAACTCAGGATGCTAACGACAAAATGTGGCCTCCCCACATTGAACAAATTTTCATTGACATTATGGTCGATGAACAACAAAAGGGGAATATGGAACATGGTGTCTTTAAGGGTACAACTTACCCTAAATGAGCAAACTGGGAAGAGTTTCCTCCCTAAGCAAGTGAAAGATAAGCATAATAAGCTCGGGCAAAAACAGAGCAAATGGAGCCAACTTTTTCGGCATACCAGGTTGGGGTGGGATGAGACAACCCAAACGGTTATCGCTTTTGAGGAGGTGTGGGCTAATATGGTTGCGGTATGTTATATTTATTACCCTAATTCTTTGCATATTTGTTTGTAATTTTCAATTTCATATTAGCTGGATTTTGATGTATATATTGTCGTTTCAGGGGGATCCTAAAGCACCTGCATTACAGAAGAAAGGGTATCTAATTATGACAAGTTGAGGCAACTTTTTGCCCTTAATACTGCAACCAGTTCCTTTCAAATTTCCTCAAACACGCCAGTCCCAGATAGTGATAAAGAGCATGCTCTGAAGGAGGAACTTGCTAATGAGGCACGTCGTACTTAGTTGGATAATGATGATTGCTACAATCCCAACATGGATGGCATATCCCAAAACGATCCCCCTGTTTCTGAGCAAACCCAACGTGCGAACAAACGTCCCATCAAAGAGCCTACTACCAAGGGCAAGAAGGTTGCCAAGAAAGTGGATAGGGCTAGTGAGATGACGATGGCTCTTCAAGAGTACATTGTGTTGGCAAGAGAAAGGTTTTCCAACAAAAAGGGAAAGTCTAGCGCTAGCTTTGAACATGTAGCACAATCCACCAATGGTGGCGATCCTTGCTTGCTTGGGAGAGCTTTAGAAGTACTGAACCAGTATGAAGATCTTGATGATGATACCTATGTTAACATCGCTAAGGTTCTCCAAAAGAAAGAGAAAGGAGTGTTGTTCATGGGCATGCTAGAGCATAGGAGGAGGAGGTGGATGAAGCGCCATGCTCATCAGCTGGATAATTAATGGAGATTGCTTTTATAATGTTTTTGTATTGTGATTTCGATGTGAATCACTTGGTTGTAGTTTTTAAGTGATATTTAAGGACTTTATGTGTGAATGCTTGGACAATGTTCGACGTTTGGTTTTATTTCTCTTATTCAGTTGAACACTTTTATTTAATGTAGTTTTATTGTAATGTCAATTGTTGTGAACTATGCACATGAATTTGATGTTATTTAAATTAGTATGTGAGCTTTGTTACTTGGTGCTCTGTAGTTGACATTATTAACATAAAGCACTGTGTGTTTGGTAATTGTTGTTATATACTCAGTGTTTTTTTATAGTATTATATTTTTTTTATAATATTTGTTATTTAGTTCATGTTACTTACATTGTAATGTGAGTTCAACTAACATTATTGCAATTCCCTTAGTACTTTATATTAATTTGTCCTTTTATATATTGTAATATCTTTGGTTCTAATGCTTTGGTTTTGGCAAGGTATAGGGTATAATGGTCTCCCCAGTGATTCTTTATGGCAGTATGATTTTGACGATGCTTATTTTGACTCCGACAATGATGACATGGACATTGGTGGATGTGGTGATGACATGAACATTGGTGGATGTGATGATGACATGGATAATGGTTTCAATTGTGATGACATGGATATCAGTGACTATGATGATGACATGACCATTGGTGCAAACACAAACTCAGAGTATGACAGTGATGAGGAAGAGTTTTGGTTTGTATTTCCAATTATTGGCAAGATGATGGCATATTTCCAGCGGCATTATGACTAGCGCCCATTGTGTACTAGTTTTTTGAGTGGAAGAGATTATATGGCTGAAGTGAGAGATGACAATCCTACCAATTTTCATGACATGTTCTGCATGACACTAGATCTATTCTATCACTTGGTTGATGAGCTAAAACATCATGGGTACTTGAAAGAAGGGAAGCGGCATGTTAACGTGTAGGAGTCAGTGGCCATTTTCTTGTACATCGTCGGCCATAATACTCAGATGCGACCTATGGCAGACAGATTTCAGCATTCCACTGAAACTATGGACCGCAAGTTCTGTAGGGTGTTGCGGGCTGTCCACACATATGGCCAATATTGAATCAAGCTCGATCCGAATGTGGTAGGCCTTCCAGAGCATTTGTGGAGGAACAACAAGTACTACCCTTGGTTTGAGGTATATGATTTCATAATATAAGTTCTTCCAAAATGGTTGTTCACATATATTACTATATATTATTTCAACTAATCATTGTAGAGAAGCATAAAAGCTATCGATGGAACACATATTAGTGCTCAGCCTTCAGCGAAAAGAGTCCAACCTCACAGGAGTAGCAAGAGCACTGTTACAACCAACGTCATATGTGCATATGACCATGACATGTGACATGTGGTTTATGTATGTCCATTCTGGTTGGGAGGGAAGTGCCAACGACTCAAGGGTGTTTAAAGAAGCTATTAAAGACCTGAAGCATGGATTCCCATAGCCACCAGAAGGTATGTGTCTTTAACTTAAATTCTGCCTCATATGTATTGCAGCCTTTAAATTTTCACTACTACAAGCAAGCAGCAGCTATAAAATGCCTCTGTGACCAAGCCGTGCCCTTAGGCTTTAAAGATTGAACTTTAAATCTTAAGTTCTGACTATTGCTTCTATGAAATGAGCTGGTTGCTAGGTGTTAGTACTCTATATTTATTGTTTTTTATGCTTTGACTTTGTTACATTCATGATTTCATTCATGCAAAGAAATGGCAAACCAAAAATGAAAGAGATTGTTCCTTGAAGTTTGTCAGCTTTGGTTGTTTCACTATGACTATGAGGTTCCACTAGAGCAGAGTACCATGCAATGTCGGTTGTCTTTCCATATTGGCAGCACCAATAAAACATGACAGAAGTCACAATACAGGGTAATGAGTCCTCAGTAGTTAATGAGTAGGGTGCCCAATGTATTTTGTCAGGTGCTACAATGGCTCCTATCTATAAGGTTGAATAAGCATGAAACTTAGAAAGCATAATTATGAATTTATATATTTGTTAGACTGGAGTTCTGGTTTTAATTTGTATATTTGTTGGACTGTCTTTAATACATGAAAAATGCCTCTAGTAAGTAACTTAGATGGATATCATTGATGGAAAATGGGATTAACTTAATTATATGGGTTGCAATCTCAACCTTAAATCAGCCAATTTACATGTAAGAGTGCTGAGATCAAATGGGAAAAAAAAAACCAGTTCCTATTTTTAGTTTTTTCTACCTTTCACTGCTAAATGCTGAATAACTACAAAATTGCATAAAGCCCATAGATAACCATTTTTATAATCATGAAAATTATAAAAATGATTTGAAACTTGGCCATTCAAAGCAGCTTAGGTGGACCTGTCCATCAATTTACTATATGTCTAAGGAACACACATATGCATGTATTTTCATTAGTTGTCATTTGAAAAAGTCTAGAGTAACTTCTCAAACTAGCAAGAATGGTTACTTTAGGCAAGCATATCATGGTCTTCAATAATGACCTTTATTGAAAAATATATATATATATATATATATCATGATTAAATTTATAATGGCTTGTGGCTGTCATGTAATATCATTTTTATTATAATCCTAAAACTGTCTTGTGGTTGTCTTGTGGTTGAACCATCTGTTGCTACAATCAGAATGGGTCACATTTGATTTAATTTGTAATATCATTTTTATTATGATCCTAAAATTGTCTTGTGGCTGAACCATCTGTTACTACAATTAGAATGGGTCACATTTTTATTAGACAAATCATCTGTTGTAAGCTGTCTTGTGGTTGAACAAGTAGAACATCTAGCTCTGCTGGTACCTAAATTAGAATATAGAGACTCTGTTGATTATTAGTGATTTAATCCCCTAATTATCACTGATCTATTACTGATTTAATCCCCTGATTATTACCGATCCATTACTTTTAGCAATATGTGTAATTTTTATTATTACTGATTTAGATATGCCATTGTAGGTTCCTATTACTTGGTTGATTCGAGGTACCCCATTGGTACATCATTTCTTCCACCACATAAGACCACTCGATATTATGCCCAAGAATTCAGAGGAGTAGTAGGCAAACGAGATTGGGAAAAGATTTGTTTAACTATAGACACTCTTTATTGCACATGGTAATTGAGAGGGCTTTTGGAGTTGTGAAGGCTCGCTTTCCAATCTTAAGTTGCATGGCAAACTATAAGCAATATTGTCAGTGTTTGGTTGTTTATGTGTGTTGTGCGTTACATAATTTTATATGCATCAATAATCGAAGAGATGTAATGTCTTAACACATGGGAGAACCTTGACGTTGATAGAGATGATATACAAACTGGAAACAATGAGAATTCTCGAGTCAAGTGCAAGTGCCGAAAGGAGGCATGTGAGGGAGATGTCTAATGCGGCGAAGAGAGCAATGGGTAAGTTCAAGGATGATATGACTGACCACATGTAGGAGTATGTGCGACATTGAGGTTGATGGTTGGCATGTCTAAGAATTCATCGCTTTTTGTTGGGACTTTTGTATAAAGCTATTACTCATTCCTATGACTTTTTGTTGGGACTTTTGTATAGATCTAGGTACCGTGACTAGAAGTCACTTAGCATGATAGATGATGCATTTTTTTGTAAATTTTGATTAACTGTGGACATGCTTACATGTAATGGCTAATGTCAATAACCTATTGACATTTCTGATGTAATTCCTTTTAGCAATTTTAGAATAGGTATATCTAATACCTATTGGAAATGTAAGTACAGGTAGACATGCTTATATACAATTGTATGTAATACCTTTTGGCAATGAAGTATATATCAAAGACCATAATTGTGTATGTGATATGGTTACAGCTGGATAATTATAGACAGTAATATATTCTAGTGATATTACAGGTGGACATGCTCATATTCTTGTGATATTGTATATGTCATATGATGATATTATGAATTTGATATACCACCCTCTTTGTTTAAGAAGATTGGAGTTAATACTAATATAGAATATTATGGATTTGATATGTCAATAGGTGTTCACAATTAATACTATTATGCATTCCCCCCTACTCATACATCCAAGAAAGATAAAATACATTCCCCTAGTAGTTAGTTTTAGGGATCCATTTTGGTGTACCACAAGTAATATAATTACAATTAAAATGGTCATAGTTTACAAGTCCATTTTAAATAAAATTGAACACTCTCAACATACAATAGAAGTACAATGTCATACATATCATAACTTTTTATATTTACAATACAAAAGAAAACATCACATTGTACAGTTACAACACAAATGATCTTAAATGTAATTGTGATGCCCCAATTTGATTGATTGTGTGATGTGTGTGGATGTGTGATGAATCCCACATCGGGTATGTATTGGGTAGATCTGGACTTTATTAACAACTACATGTAGCCTGATGACTTGCATAATTGAGTGTAATTTATCACTCCTCAACTTTAAACTTTAGTCTAATTTTATTTATTTTTTTTGTTGATTTTAGACTTCATTATTGTTATTTAAATTTTATTTTAGATTTGAAGAAAATGAAGATTTACTCAAATAAAGAGACATGAAGCAGCTGAAAAAGGTTTTGAGCTGAACACTTGGGCTGAAAAAGGGCAATACGATGTGGCTAAAGGCAGAAAAGAAAGGCAAGAAGAAAAGAAACAAAAAGAAGGAGGCATTGAAGTTGAACAGAGATTTTTGGGCTGAACTGAAAAAGTATTTTGAGTTGAAGAAAAATTAAAAACGTTTTGGGCTGAATGTAATATTTTTGGGCTGCAACAGAAAAGAATAAAGCAGAAAAAAGAAGAAGAAAGAGTGGCTGAACTGAAGCTGAAAAACGTTTGGGCTGAAAAACTGAAAAACGTTTGGGCTGTGTTAGGCTGCAACAAGTAAAGGGCTGGACTTTAAAAACATAGGGCAAAAAAGAAAGAAGGAGGAACGCTGGAAAAAAAGAGAGGACAGCCGCTGAAGCAAAAAGAGGTCAGCCGCTGAAGCAAGAAGAAAAAAAAAAGTGCTGAAGCAGAAAGAAAGAGGGGGCTGGAACAGAGAATTTTTCAGCATTTATTTTCTTTCCAATCTTCTCAGAAAAAATTATGGTGAACTCGTTTGTGTTGGATTTAATTTTTAGCATGAACTAAACTTTCTTTATTCTAGGAAAACAATGTAATCTAGTTTCGAACTATGCTTGCTTTTCTATGTTAATTTGAACAAATTCTCTTTATGTTTGTCTGATTTATTCTAAGCTTATTGCTTCTAATTAACTGGCCATTAATTAGATGATTTTAATCTTGTGATTTGCTGTCGAAAGAGGGGATTATAAGATAGATCTTGAATATTTCAGCATAGGTAAATATAGAGATCGAAAGACTTGTATGAACCTATGTAGTATTAAAATCATTGGTCTTAATGTTTTCTTGCTTTATTAAATTGCATACTCTTGTGTAAAATAATGAACAAGAATGTTTCCAATTGACTATCGAAAGAGGCTGTTGGATGAGTTTGGAGATTGCTAACAAACAGAGAAAATTAAATTAAATTAGCTAGATAAGTAAAGCATAGTGAGAGATTAGGTGAAATCGATTTCCTAGAAGTTTCTTTCTCATTAAGTTGATTTTCAAGCAACATCTTTCTTTTCCTCTGCGTATCTTTTATTTAAATTGATTTTATTTTGAATTCCAATTACTAAAACCTTAGTGACTTCTCTAGATAAAATCAAGATTAGAATAATTTTGGTATTTGTCAAAAGTAAGTTACCAATCCCTGAGGACGATACTCTTCTCATCACTTTACTATAAAACTACGATACTGTGCACTTGCAGTTTTGCACCGTACATAGCCTCAATAGTGACTAGTCCTTTTAAGGTATGGTGCAAATGTGGCTAGTGTTTTTTCTTGGGTCGTTACATAATATGGTATTAGAGCCGGCCCGGTAATCTCGTGTGGGCTTAGAGACATTATCCCACAAAATGGGTCCTAACGAGGATGTTAGGGATTTAAGTGGGGGAGTTTGTGATGCCCTGATTTGATTGATTGATTGTGTGATGTATGTGGCTGTGTGATGAGTCCCACATCAGGTATTTATTGGGTAGATCTGGACTTTATTAACAACTACAAAGAACCTCAATTATGACTAGTCCTTTTGAGGTATAGCGTAGATGTAGTTAGCGTTTTTCCTTGGGTCGTTACATATGGTATCAAAGCCGGCCTGGTAACCCCGTGTGAGCTGAGAGACACTATCCACAAAGTGGGTCCTAACGAGAACGTTAGGGATTTAAGTGGGGGAGATTGTGATGCCCCAATTCGATTGAATGTGTAATGTGTGTGATGAGTCCCACATCGGGTATGTATTGGGTAGATCTGGGCTTTATTAACAACTACAAGTAGTCTCAATAGTGACTAGTCCTTTTGAGGTATAGTGCAGATGTGACTAACATTTTTCCTTGGGTCATTACAGTAATAATACAAGTTATTCAGGCAAACATCTTTGCCTGCTCCTAACTTCCCCAAGTTTAGTAGACAAAATAAGTAGTACTCCAAACATCACCCATGATAATACTAGAGCTATCTTGAACTTGTTCGTTTTCTCTTCAGAAATCCTGTGCGCAACCTTGGCTCTTTCAACCCTTCGTTTTGTAGCTTGCTCCCTCTCGAATGATGCTTCTCCCATGGCATGTGATTGATGGAATTCGAGTACCCAAAAAATGGTATATTCCTAAGTATTTCCGAACCAGTGGTAGATTAATATATATTTCAGTAAACAGTGCTATTGTGTTATTTTGGCCAAAATATTTTAGTAAATCCTAGAAAACGTGACTTCCCAAAACACGCTTGTTTGGTTGTGTTATTTAAACAACAGTTTTTATTGTTTAAACAACACAACACATATTTTTACAACACTTTTTCATCCACACATATTTTTATTTTTTACAACACTTAAACAACGTTACTTAAAACAAAGTTACCAAATGGGGTTCAAAAGAAAGTACAACTTTGTGTTATAAGACTAAAAAGTAAAAACTCAAGAAGTATCTTATAGCTTAGTGGAGAACAAAGAAGTCTTGGGGACGCTCCTCCATTTTACCACTTAATGCATGCACTAGTGATAACTCTTCGTCCCTATATAAAGAGAAAGGATTCCTTGTCTCTCTTCTCTCTCTCTCTCTCTCTCTCTCTCTCTGTGAAAATGATAAAACAAGTCACAACACACTGCCACTGACACTGATATAACAAGTCACAGTAATAAGAAGGGTTGGTACGTATACAATTAAGTGGCAGAGACATTTCAATGGCAGGCTTGTGACTTTGTTTAATAGTCTCACCGTCACTGTAACTAAAGTAGATTCTCAAGGACGAGAGATAGAACAGAGAACAGCCAAAAGCAGTGATAAAATGAGAAGTGGTTGGAAATGAGAATATAGTCATAAACAGAGTCACAGAGATGCAAACACTGGTCCATCATCTTGGTCAGTGGACAAGAAAGTTGTTACAGGTCCATTTTAAACTGTAGTAGGTGATCTAGTATGCAAATACCGGCCCAATATTTTTCATAGTCTTCTTTTTCCTGAAATATATTTTCATCCATAAAATTTTATCCTTCAAATTTTGAAAATACAACTTTATTCTTACAACAATGAATTAGAGCTACTATAGAAGTTGATATAAACTGATGTTAGAATTATCCCAACTAATAAAAAAGTCAATTGTAAATTCTACAATATTTAAGGATTTAGCTTGGGTCCAAACTGCATCCTGTTCACCTAAAATCATTTCATTATTCAATTAATTTTAAGTCATATATATAGTATGGGAAACTTTTTTTTTTTTGAGGAAACTGGTAAGGATTAAGACTATCTTAAATTTTTTAAAACCACGTCAATTCATTATTGTAAAATAAGAATGTTAAATTTTGTTATATTATTATTTGTTAATGTAATTGATCATATGGTCTACTTTACACCCATGGACAATAGGATATAATTAGGGTTTGTTTGAATACTGTTTACTACTGAAAATTGAAAACTTATTGCTGAAAACATTGTAGCAAAATAATTTTTAAATATATGAATAATGTCGTGAGACTCAATTTTAAAGTTAGATTTGTATTTTTCCGTACTTACGAGTCCTGTGAACCGTGCACGAGACCCAGCCAAAAAAACACAGACTCACAAAACGCCACTCCTGCCACTATCCAAACTCACACTTAGTTGTTGGAATACTTACTTTTGTTGGAATACTTACTACTGAAAATTGAAAACTTATTGCTGAAAACACTGTAGCAAAGTAATTTTTAAATATATGAATAATGTCGTGAGACTCAATTTTAAAGTTAGATTTGTATTTTTCTGTACTTACGAGTCCTGTGAACCGTGCACGAGACCCAGTCAAAAAAACACAGACGCACAAAACGCCACTCCTGCCACTATCCAAACTCACACTTAGTTGTTGGAATACTTACTTTTGTTGATGCCATGAGATCCTTTATATATTATATGGAGCCTAGAGGCTTATCATATTCCTTAATTTATGGTAGTAGGTATAAT
Source organism: Quercus lobata (assembly GCF_001633185.2). Taxonomy (NCBI): domain Eukaryota; kingdom Viridiplantae; phylum Streptophyta; class Magnoliopsida; order Fagales; family Fagaceae; genus Quercus; species Quercus lobata. The sequence goes on along the minus strand of NC_044909.1, from coordinate 14,345,774 downwards.
TTGAATTAAAGCATATATTTTAGAAAATTACATCCCGTTAAACCATTCTTAATCTCTACTATTGATTCACAAAATAGTTGTTCAAGTTGCTCGGCCTTACTAGATAGTTAATATATCCAAATAAAACCATCTATTCTCTAACTTGGTTTCAGGGTTTCTTACTGGGTCGGGTTAAGGACTGAGGTTGTGTTCATCATTGCCACATCATCAAGTTAACTAGTATAAGCTTTTTTTATTTAATTTTTTTATTAATCCTAGAGAAACAAGTCATATTTATTTCACCAACAAGGCAATATGGCCTATTTGTTAAAAGGGTTACGCAAATTGTGTTGCTTGTTTGATTGTTAGGGCATGTTTAGTAGATTGTAGTAGGCGTTGTAATGTAATAGTTATTCATATGGTTTAATTATTCTTTAGTTTAGTTATGTTTTTATTACAAGAAATAGTCATCTATATATATATAAAACTGAAACTTTTGAAACTCCCACAATTTTCCACGTCAACACAATATTTAAATTAACAATTTTCCACATCAGCACAATATTTAAATTAAATTAAATTTTCTACCTCATCACTGTTTTCTTTTTCCAATGCAAAATTAGACTTCTAGCCAAATAAGGACACTCTCCCACCGCCTCTACTCTCTCCTATTTAAGAATTGCTTGCGTAGAAAACCTAAACCCCAAAAACTATCCGCGGAGAAGATGATGTTTGAGGACCCTCACCACAAAGTGAATATTGAAACTGACATCTTTTTATAAAGGTTGGTCAATATCTTATATTTATATGTATGGCCGTTGGTCACCACTATTTTTTTATTATTTTTATTTTAAATTCTTTTTATTTTAGATTTTATGATTAGATCTGCTATTATTTTCTTTTGCCGCAACACAATTTTCTCCTTAAAACTTATTTTTCTTCAAGATTTTTTTTTAGGGCGGCTCATGCTTCACAATTCACATATTCCACTTATGTATTAGACTCCTCTCCTTCTTCGGTCAATGCATCAAGGTTAGGGTTATTTGATTTGTTTAATAAAAATTATAGATTTGTTGCTTTTTCTTATAAGTTTGTCAATTGTTGTTTTGTTTATTTAATTGTTGGGCTTGAATCTTTTAATTAAATCTTCAAATTTTTTTAACCTTTTAAAAGTTTTAATATTTTGAATTTTAACATTTAAAAGGTAACTCATATTTCTCTAATATTTCTATGTTGTGTAGACATATTTTTTTTGTTTATTATATTTCTCCATTGTGTAGTCACATAATTTTTGTTTTGTTTTAATAAATTCTTGGCTCAAAATCTTCTAATTGTTTGGTTTACATATGAATTTTTAAGTTCATTTTTTGCAATACATTTAATTGTCTAGCCAATTTCAATAGTAGAAAAGCTATAATCATGGATTCCCTTCTTTCTATTGTATTTCTCTATTGCGTAATTATATATATATATATATATATATATATTGTTTTGTTTCAATACTTTTGAAGCTTTGAATCTTCTGATTTTTTTTTAATTTTTTTTTTTGGCCTTTTGGAAGTTTTAACATCATAACTTTTGGGTTTTGTTTTTTCTATTATCAGAAATTATCTAGAAGATTTCAATGAATATCCATGGATTATTCTTTTTGAGGGTAACCCATCTTTATCTTATATTTCTATTCCTAACTTTTTTTTCCTATATTTTTTCTTTAATTGTCCGTGTTTACGTCTCTTTTGTTTTTCTTATTTTTACTTTCATAGCATATGTACATGTTGTGTATGTTCTTTGATTCTTTCTTTAATGATTTTTGTGTGAGTATGTGTCATCGTATCTAGATACTTAGGCAAAATCTATAAAGACTAAAGATGCCTCTTTTTTTTCTTTTTTCTTTTTTTTTTCTTTTTTTGTAATGAATCCTGTGTTTTTCATGACTTTAGTGAGTCATATTCTTAATGATCGAAATGGTTTTGTTTGACGTGGATTTTGTTCATATTGGTTTCAAAGTTTATTTCTTGGCTTATATTATAGATTGTAATATATTTATTCATCAAACTGTTTAGTTGAGTTTGTTTTCGAAATTGTTTTCAGTGTTGGACATTTTTTTGAAGCATGTTGGTATCATATATTAAAATACTGTTAAGTTGATAATAATAATAATAATAATAATAATAATAATAATATAGTTTAATAAATGTCTGAAATGTATAGATATTAACAAATGTTTTAGCTATACGATTTTATTTTACAAATTCAATTTTGGTGTTGTAGTAAAATAAACAAAGATTAAATTATATATTGTACTCAATACATTTTCCGTGCATCGCACGAGTTAGCGATTAGTTCTTTATGAATAGCTATTCTTCAAAATGAGGAATAATTATTCCTCCTTAAAAGGTGGTATTAGTTATTCTTTAGTAAGTGTAATAATTTCAAAACTTAATATATTTCCAAATAAATAAACTTTCCATATACATTTAACAATTATAAAAATAAAAAAAATCATAAAAAATAACACATATCTTTCTTAAATTTAAAAATAACAATTTTTAAGGAGATATAATTGTATGAGTAAGATATTTCCTAAAATAAATGTTAAGTTTCATTCTAATGTTATAACTCACAACCAAACTAATGAATATATTTAGTTGTTACATTACAACACACTTTATTACTAATAATAAAAATTACAATTCTTACCGTAATTCTCATTCAGTGTACCAAACGTACCTTTAAGGTTGATAGGTTTTAAAATCATTAATAAAGGGGTCATGTTCAGGTTGACTTATTTAGTTGAATAGAAATTGCCACTCGTAGGTAAAACCTAATCATCCTTAATTTTTGCACCCTTATTTACTATTTCCTCAATCTCAATTTGTTTGTCCTGTTTGAAAAGTTAAATTTTTTAAGGGAACATCATTTATTATTTTATCTGTCTTATAAAAATATATAAGTTTACAAAACTATCCTCAAATAAATTTATCAGCTTTTTTTTTTAATGATTTATTCTTAATGAGGCAACTAAAAAGATGCCCCAATTAGATTGATTTTTTAAATATTTGTTAGTTTTCTTTTCAAATAGTATTGAAAATAAAGTAGGGGTATAATAGGAATACTAGTAAATTAATGACTTTTATTTTTAGAAACATGACAATATTTTGGGACATCCCAAAATAAAATAGAGGACAAACAAACTGGGATGGAGGGAGTATTACATATTTGAATATATTGCTTGTAAGAGCTCAAAAACAGTCCTAGACCCACGTAGAATAGTGGTGCTAGGTATCTCTGGCCCAACACAATTAATTTATAAGAGAATGGGCTTGCTAGGTCAACTATAATATTCTGTATGATCCAGATATAAAACTAATGGAATTGAGACTCGTAATATGATAGAGAGAAACACAGAACAAGTATAAAATTCTTCCTCGGGCTTGTCCAAGAAGGTAATGTTCATATATTTTTTGTTCAAGTCTTGGTAAAAGTTGATACTCTTTTCTCTCTAATTCAAGTTCTATCTTCCAATCCCTTTCTTGGAGGGATTCCCTTCCTTTATATAGTCCCTCCTAATGCATCTAAGCCCTCCACCTGTACCTCTCTGGGTAGCAATTGGGATGCTTGTCCCATCAGGACCCTGCTGGAGGTGGTAGAGAGTGTTGTGAGCTGTGAAACTACTATTCATGTGTCTTTTCCTCATTAATGCGGCCGGCTAAGTTAGTACAATATATTGAATGTGGAGGTGATAGCTACCTTTCCTTGATATTTCCTCTCTTCTTTACTTGCACGTCTCTGATGTCTTCCACGGTGCCCTGCCTTTTAGTGCAGGTGGCCAACTAAGGCATTCTCGAGGTGCATTCATTCCTCGGTCTCCTTGGACGATGGATAGGTCCGTTTTCCATCCCTGGACCTTAGTCCACATGTTAGGTTTGGATTAGTGTGGTCTCTATGTCTTCCCTCCTCGAACTTTAGTCCACATGTTGGGTTCGGATCAGTACACGAATGGGCCTTTGTCCATGCTCGGACTGGGCCCATGGGCTCTATGTTGTGTTCGGATCCTTCCCTCCCATAATACTCAATATTTTTCTATGTAGTACTTAATTTGAATTAACCTTTTAAGTCATTAATACGATTGTGATTACAAGGTTTGCAATGTTGTGTTTAATGGGGCGCTCAAGATTTGACTAAACAACGCTTGTTTTTTTTTTAAAGGATTAGGCAAAGGTGGAGGTGGGGTGGACAAAACTATGTCCGCCCTTAACCTAACTTGTTATATTCGAAGGAAGCTTGAAGAGAACTCTATTAAGTATAATTATTTTTTATTAAGAATTTTTTTTTTTTTTGAATCTTTGGTACATTTATTGGAAATATCAAGAGATACTTATTAAATTACTTCAAAACACTTTATCATATATATATATATATATTTTTTTTTTTAAATTTGATATATTTTTTTAAAAGCTTCTTTTAAATTCGATATCTTTTAAAAACTAAAGAGTAATAAAGCATATAGAAAAATATTATTATTGAATTGAGTTGCACTTTAGGTCCATTTGAAAACACAATTTTAAGAATCACAACTAAACCATTGGTAAAAAACTCGTAAAAATTGCTGTTGGAAAACTCTAAAATTTTTGTTGTGTTTGCAAATTACCAAAAAGCGCTTTAAATTGTGATGTTAAGGCTATACTATCATTTTAAATGTTAATAAATTTGCTAAACAGGTTATAACACAGTAAAGCATCACTTCCCTAGTGTCCCACTATAGAGCTTTCTTTTTTTTTATTTTTAATACGAACCCAACTACAAAGCTAAAGACTTTCCCTTTCCCAAGTGCTAGTATCTCAGAGAGAGAGAGAGAGAGAGAGTTTGCTGAGTTCACAATTGAACTCGCTCTTGCAGCGCTTGAGAGTCAGACACGGGTGAGGAATTTACAGGCTCATAAATTTGTTATTAAGTTCTTTTTTGTATGAAAAAGTGGAAGAATAGAAAATTGTGGGAAAATAAAAAAATGGAAGCATAAAAAAGATTTTAATTTTTCTCATTTTTGTTTGGTTGGAGTGAAAAAGTGGAGAATGAAAAAACTGAGTTTGTATAAATTTATTTATATACCCTTGTTAAAAAATAATGCCCAATTAAAGCAAAAAGTGACAAAAAAAAAATACAATCATCCAAATTTATTAAAAAATAAAAATCATGTCCTAAAAAAAAAAAAAAAAAAAACAAACAAACACTGTCACACACAGCCCAAAAAAGAAAAAAGAAAAAGAAGGAAGGGACAATGTCAAGTGGAAAGCCAAAGAAAAAAAAAAAAAAAGAGCAATGTATAAGCCATTTTTGTCATTAACCATCCAATTTTCCCATGAAGTTTTTTCCATATTTTAAAGAGAAAACTTTTTGGTGGGTCTATGAGAAAATATCTAGGCATTATCATCATTTTTCTCTCTCCTCCAACCAAACATACTTAAAAAGTTTTTCCTCATCATTTTTATTTTTATAGAGGGGTGGAAAAGTGGGAATGTGGAAAAGTTTTTTATTTGGTTGAAGAGAAAAGTGGGAAGATAGAAAATATAGTTTATATAAATTGACTTTTCTCTAGCGTTTTCTCTCCAAATCGGAGAGAGTTTTTTTGTGGGCTCGTGTGGAAAGTGCTTGGTCCCACCCAAAATTTTTCTCTCCTTCTCTCTAGATTTTTTTCAAAATAATACCAATTTTCAAACAATTTTGTTAGTTAACATCGTTTTCAAACTATTTTGAAAACTAATATCTCGAGTGTGTTAGACTCGAGTTTACTATAGCAAATTGACTATCAAATTCTTGATTTTTATAAAAATCAATGTGGAAATCGAGTCTCTAAGACTCAAGTTCCACAAATTCATTAAGAAGAAGGAGGCAGAGATCACAAAGAAGAAGGCAAATCAACAAAGAAAAAAGAAACAACAAACCCATATCAATCAAAAACAACGAACCCACTCCTCTACTCTCTGAACTTCTGTGGCTAAGCTCCTTGGCTCTTCCTTCAACCATCGCCACCATCGGTGGTGGTCCGATCTCAAGCTTATCTCTTTCAACCTGAACCAAAACCATTTTTGTGATTTGTGGGTTTGTTCCTAAAGTGGGTGTGGTTTCTGACGTAGGTGGGTGTTTGTGGGTTTGTTTTTGGGTTCTTGAGGTTGTTCTTGATTTGGTCTTTGTGGGTTTGTTCTTGATTTGGTCTAGAGAAATGGTCTTTGTGCGTTCTTGATTTGGTTTGGAGAAAGGGAGCCTTTGGAGAATGAAAGAACGAAGGAAAAGGAAGAAACAGAGCAAGGAAATCGAGTTTCTAAAACTCGAGTTCCATCAAACTTGACCCTCTTGCACTCGATTTGCTACAGTGAATTCGACTCTTACAAACTCGAGATGTTAGTTCCCTAAATAGTTTCCAAACAATGCTAACTAACGAAATTGTTAGACTAATGATGTTATTTTGAAAGAAAAAAAAAATCCCTTCTCTCCTTACCAAACAACACCCACTTCGATTTTCTCTCCATTATTTTCCATCCACCTTATTTCACTTCCAACCAAACATACCCTTTAGCAAATTACTTGGGATTTTTTTTTCAAACTAACACAAATTTTCAAACAATTTTGTTAGTTAGCATGTTTTTAAAACTATTTAAAAAACTAATATCTCGAGTTCTATATACTCGATTTTAGTACACTAAATCAAGTCCCTTGAACTTGATTTCTTCAGTAGACCCATGGAGACCCAATTCCACGAAGAAGAAGAATCTGCAACCAACCCCACGAAGAAAAACCCAAAACCATTTCTCAAAAACCCAAACCCAAAAATCAGAAAAACAATCCCCAAATCAAGAACAACCCCATAGATGTTTTGATTTCAACACCGGAGCGGTTTGGGTTTGATTTCAACCCTATAGATGAAGGCTTGCAGAATGCAAACTATTTTAGAGAGGTGGGGATGAACAAATTTGGTTTTCAAGTGAGACAACCATTTCGGTTCTCTTAAGCTTGTTAATTCTGGGAGAATTTTTCTAGTGCTTCTGTTCTTTCTTTGAAGGCATTGACGTAGTTTGTTGAAGAAATCGAGTCATATGGACTTGAGTTTCATATGACAAAATGTTGAAATCGAGTTCAATAGACTTGATTTAGCAATCTAAAATGAGCAGGTAGAACTTAAGATGTTAATTTTCTAAATAGTTTTGAAAATGTGTTAACTATTGAAATGGTTTGAAAATGACTGTTATTATTATTATTTTTTTAAAAAATCCAAATTACTTGAGGGTTGAGGGTATTTTAGGTATTGACAGTGACACCCCTAAAAAAAAAAAAAATCCGTGTTGCAAAAACATGATTGAGTTTTTTTTTTGACTGAACATGATTGAGTTTTAAACCGGCGTTTTCATTAAAAAAAAAAAAAAAAAAAGATCAGTCGGAGCTACTACGATTTTAAAACAGCAACTCCTTCGAAACCCCATTTTTCCTGGAAATCGCATGTTGTATCTCGTTTTCTTCTGATTCTGAAAACGCGCATTATCCATTAACATCAGATCTGTCAATGTAAAAAGAAAGCGAATTCATAGCAGAATCTGAGACACACACACACACACAGATTTCTGAAGACATGGAATACAGAAAACTCAAAGATCAGGTACCTTTCTTTCCCTCTATTTCACTCATATCCTATATACCCATCAATTTTGTAACACTTTTTTTTTTAGGATGAAGATGGAAATGGTGGTGGAGATGACATAGAAAGCCGGAAACCTCTTTCAGTGACTAATGTGCCCACCTTGGGAGGTACCACCGTTGACTGGTCCAAATGGAAGCTCAAGTATGAGTTCTTTTTTTCTTTTTTTTCAAATTCTAATCAAACCCCATGTTGTAATTTAGGGAGATTAGTAAGTAAATTCTATAATTTTGTTTGTTCTTGTTATAGGATCTTTGTGGTAGTTGCATTGACACTTCTTACTAGTTCGCAAGGCATACTTATTGTGTGGTCTAAGAGAAATGGCAAGTACGAGTATAGTGTTACCACTTCTAATTTTATGGTAAGCATAATTATAATTATAATTTTACCCCATTTTGTGTGTAACTTTCAGTTTGGTAGGTCTTTTTAGGTGATCAAAGAAATGGGTATTGATTTATTTCTTCTTTTATTGAATTAGGTGGAGGCTTTGAAATGTGGGTTATCACTTTTAGCCTTGGCAAGAATATGGAGAAGTGAAGGTGTTACTGAAGATAACAGGTTTTCCTTGTTTGTTTTTATGCTAAGTTTTCATAAAACTTGTGATTTAATGCTCTCATTAAGTTGAAATTATCATATTCAGGAGAAATTATTCTGTGCACTCGATGTAATTCACATAATGGTGGGTCCCATCTGTAGGAACCACATGTAGAGCTCTCACTCTGACCTGAGAGCAGGTCATATTACACAGCGTGCACCGAATGATTTCACCATATCTAGGATGAAATGCAAATTTTGTTTCATCCCATTTAACTGTGTTTTTCTTTTAAGTTCACATTCTTATTCCAATCATATCTAATTATTGTTGTTGCTTGTTCTGCCTTTGAACTAGGTTGAGTACAACATTGGATGAAGTTATTGTATACCCCATTCCTGCATTACTTTACCTTGTAAAAAATCTGCTCCAGGTTAGTTGTGGTAATCATGTTTTTATTTTTGGGTGTCACAATTCCATCAGTATTTTTGCTTGCTAAAATTTGAGTAACGTGTATTCTTTGCTTTTATGTTGCAGTACTACATCCTTGAGCATGTGGATGCCCCGGGTTATCAAATACTGAAGAATCTGAATATTATCAGTACTGGCGTTTTGTATAGAATAATACTTAAGAAGAAGTAAGTCCTTGCCATCATTTACATTGGATTTTTTATCATTTCATCAGGGAAAATGTTTGCAAAGCCTCTTAACAAATACAATGAAGATGGATGATTCATAATAATTCATTTGGTTTACATGTCATCTCATTGATACTCTTAGAAATATTTAATGTTAAGAATGTTGGCCCAAATAGGAGAAAGAGATCAAACTAAATTGGTTCCTTTTTTTCTTTTTCTTTTTCTAGTTTATAAATTGAAGAACATATTGGGAATGTGAAAAGCATCCACAAGCATGAACATATGTACTAATTCAGCTGCTCTTGGGCTATGTGTCTGAGGATAGAGAGTGAAAGATCAAGGAAAAAAGCTAATTTAAACAAATTAAGAATTTAAGCCAAACCAATTAGGAGTGCAAATATTTTTTGAGCTTTGTGTTCCAATTATATATTCTTTCAGGTTAAGCAATATTCAATGGGCGGCTTTCATTCTACTATGTGCTGGGTGCAGTACAACTCAGCTAAAAACAAAGTAAGTTTGCTCACACATCTTATTTATGGACCGTTTCAGACTCAGTTGTGTTTTGAGTTTTGGAATGTTGACCTTAAAAAGATTCTATTGGAATTGTCACATGTACAATCCATACTGATTGATGTGTGCTTCACGTCTGTGGTACAGGACAGGATGTAGTCTACTAATGAATGAAAATATTATTTTCTAAATCTTATATCACTTTTAGGAAGTGATGATATCTTGGTGCATGTAGCCTTGTACTTGAGAAGTAGGAATTAGTGAACATTGTTTCTAACTATATTACTTGTATAATCATTTCTTGAAATTCAATTTCTGTCTTCTTTGAACTTATTGTCTGTGCCTTAGAAAATGACATTGTTTTTGCAGTTCTGATGATGTATTACAAACTCCTGTTCAAGGTTGGGTGATGGCCATTGTGAGTTAACCAAAATTTTTGACACTCTTAATACAACAGTGAAGAAAAAAGAAAAACCAAAGGAAAGCATTTTACAGCTTAAGGTTCTTGTTATCATAATGGGGGTGATTTCTTTGCAGGTCATGGCACTCTTAAGTGGTTTTGCAGGAGTGTACACTGAGGTGAGTTTTTTAAGTACATAGTTTGCACTCTAGTTCTTCAGAACTACAATTCATGTTGGTCATTTAGTCATTTATTGTTTGAATCCTAACCCAACATAACTTTATCAATGATTGGGTGGAATTTTGTTAATTGATGGATTTTGTATAACTGATTGAAGTTTTTTAGTGATCCACTGAGTTAAAAAAGTGAAACTCTCATTAGAGTGATCTAGATAACTGTTCTGTTAATTATCTTGTTTATGATTTTTACAGGCTATAATGAAAAAGCGTCCTTCAAGAAACATAAATGTGCAAAACTTCTGGTTATACGTCTTTGGTATGGTGTTTAATGCTGTAGCTATAGTGACCCAAGATTTTGATGCGGTGATGAACAAGTAATTCTAGCATTTCTCTGTTTCTGATTTTCCTCTAACCATTGGTCTATCCTCTCCATTTCCCCCTGTGAAGTCATTATTTAAAAGATTCTTTACTGCCTTATAAGTGGGATATTCTTCTTTTTTGATTAGAATTGAAGAAGTTTTAATATAGAATTTATTGTTTCTTTTGTTCAGGGGATTCTTCTATGGATACTCATTTATTACAGTTCTCATGATTCTCAACCACGCACTAAGGTATCTCTATTATCTTATTTGGCTTCATAAAATGAAGCTTATTTGCATGCTTTAGCTTTTGCTTTTTCGTAAATTTCTCACTCCCAGTCATAAGGAATCCCTCGTGATTTAGTAAGGTTTTGAAATTTTTTTTTTAATAGTTATTCTATACAACTTCAATTTGTGATTCTAGGGAATATTATATAAGTTAATTGACATTATATATCAATATTTCAGCACATGTTAGAAGGGTGCATGGTTATACTTTTATGATTTTAAATATTGTCATGTGCTATTATCTCTGGTCAAGATAGAATTTTCTATCAAATGTCAATAATTAAATAAATAAAATCTTGTTAGGCTGTCTTGAAAATCCAATTGCCCATAGACTGATTGAAATCCTACTTTGTGCTTCTTGGTTTGCCCTTTGCATTCGTCTCAGAAACGTATAAAGTGATGGTTTCACTCAATCTGAAGAGAGGCAAAAGTAGGAGTTCAATTCTACTATCATATATAAATTATAATGAGATAAAATAGAAGTAAATTACCAAATATGTAACAAGGGCCCCCTATTTGCACATAAAGTTCTCTTTTGCAATTCTTACTTTCTTAGTGACTTGTTTCTATATCATGCTTAAGGTTTCATTCTTTAGCACAACTAATTGCTCTCTGTCTCTCTCTCTCTCTCTTTCACACACACCCACACCCACCCCATCTCAGGGTATGTAATATTTTTATGATACTAAAATCTGTGCAAAATATCTTCATCCTCAAAAAATTATCCATATTTGTTTGTCACCTCTCCTATTGTCCTTTAATACAATCTGTTTAAATTGTCTCTTGTGCAGTGGCCTCGCTGTATCTATGGTAATGAAGTATGCTGACAATATTGTGAAGGTAAGTTATGGAAATATGACCTTGAATCTTGTGAGATATTAACAGAAATGCATTTAAATGAATTTATATAATTTCCTGGAACCATTCCTTGGCATATCATAGCAAGATTTCTTTTGCAATCGCCAGTTATTGTTTGGCCCATAAAAGGGAAAAGGCATCTGCCCATCCTTCATTGATGATAGAATTTGTGAATATACTGGAATGTAAAAATTGCACCATGGCCTAGTCTGGCACTAAAAATTCAATGTTTTGTCTTCATGCTCCATTGGAATCCATTTCTGGCCTTCTGGGTTGTTTAGGATTAACTTTATTGTTGCAAATTTAACATTGATAGTTCTGGCTAAAGTACTTGTGGTCTTTGTATTCTTAGCCCACGTTCAGCCTTAATGAATGTCCAGCACTCTTTTTGAAGGGTGTGAAAGATTGGTACATGACCTGAAGCTGTTATTCCTCAAAATTTGTGTATTTTCTTTTGCTTCTTTGCTGATTTACTGCATTGTACTTCACATATTTAATTTTGTGTACCTGTTGTATACCCCTTGTGTACATTAGGTAGCACTCTTTGTGATTATTTAATTAATATTTACTTATAAATATATTAAAATATTTCTAGCACTTAATGCAGTTAAATTTGTCTTTATAATTGCTTAGTCATTTATAATTGCATTACTCAAGAGAAGCATACGTTACCATCCTGCTGCAAACATTTTCTTCACTTTGTGATTGAAGTTCCCATTTTTATTAGCTTCCCCATGTTGTGCAGGTGTATTCTACTTCAGTGGCAATGCTTTTCACAGCATTTGTTTCTTTCTATTTATTTGGCTTTAATCTTTCACTTGCCTTCATCCTTGGCACAATGTAAGTTACTTCTGGTTACATGGTTCATCTCCCCCCTATATATTCTTTAATCATATTATGAACAACCTGGTCATTTTTCTGTTGTTCTGGCACGCATTTATATAATGTTGGGATTGATGAATTATGCCACCATCATTACTTGTTTATAACAAAAATGGAAAGCATGCTGGTAGTTATGTTTAATTACTTTATCTCTCTTGCTTCCAGCGTTGTCATGGTCTCTGTATATCTACATGCTGTTGGGAAGCAAAGATAACTCCATACCAGCTCTGCAGTGTATAGGCTCTCATCCTTCGCCTCACCTCTCCTCTATGATGATTTTGAACAGATTATCATGAAATCAGTGATATGCCATTACTTTAAAGTTACGATTAATTCAAGATCAGTAATCGAACATTCTGGATTCCAGTGTTTGCTTTGACTTTTTTTGTAAAATTCCAATGACAAGTTTACTCAAGTGTTGGTATATGATTTGACAAGCTTCATCTGTAAAACATTTTTGATTAATTACATCTACGAATTTTGAGGATTCAGCCTTCATTTTGCTTGTTTTGCCAAACTGACTTGCTGATTGAGTCATGCTTGAGATTTGGTTTTAAGGTAGGACTGTGAGATGGAAAGCTAAAAGCAATAATAATTCAAGCAATCAATGATAATACTCACAATGGATAATATTCACTGACAACTTGCCTTGTTAATGCGAAGAAATTGATAGGCTTTTTTTTTTTTTTTTTGAGTAAAGCGTTAAGTCACTTTTATTGATGTATAGATAAGCTGTGCTATAGAAGAGGGGGTTCCTCGAACTGCACCATATCAGTAACACAGGATTCAGTAGGCTAATAAAAAGGAGCTTTGCTTTGTTCTGACTTTAAATCTTATTTGGGTGAATGCATCTTCTTTAATTAATCTCGAATGCATGGGCAAGTGGGAAAGAAGTTGAATACAATATATGGAACTATACCTTGGTTGAACAGTAGCTCTCTGTAGACTTGAATGGCAGCTACAAGGAGAAGCAAATTAGTTATGAGTTAAAGACTTGTGACAATGCATTTCGTGTATTCATTTGAAGAATACAGGAGGTACGTAGTGCAATAGTAGTTCCCTACATATGGAAAATACCACAAACTTAATCTATAAATTGGTATAAAAAAAAATTATAGAAAGTTACAATCAATTTTATTATAAAAACTTAAGAGTTAACGTGATAATAAATTTAATTAGTATTAGTTAAAAAAATATTAGAATCCTTCACATCACTCAAAAAATAATCAAGAAGGTTTATGTAGACCTCCAACCACACAAACTTGCTACGCTCATTAACTTTGCTCAGAAGGTGAAATTGCGGATTCCAACTTAAAGCAGACAAATGGTCTTTGTGTCTTAAAATGGGAATATGGGAGCATTGCTTCGTTCAGAAACATTGAATCATTGAATGAGAAAATAGTAAAAATACCATAATTCAATTTTTTTTATTATAAAAAGTATAAAGATAAAATTTAAGTGCAATTCTTTTAAGCATTGTAGGTAGGTTTTCCATTATTGAATTCAACCATATAACATATTATTAAGCAATAAAGCAGGACTACCTTTTGTAAATATTAGTTACATTTAACCTTGTAGTTTATTGGTCAATGCAAAAGTAAAAGTACAACACCTAATAAACTAATTGTATTTAAGTTTTATCAAATTATAATATTATATAGGCTTTGATCTATATTTGTCTACATGGTTGTTAAGATTGGGATTCGATTTTGTGAATATTATAGGATCGTCGAAGGGTTGGATCAGACATACATCATAAGATTCTACTTTTGTTGTAAAAAAAAAAAAAAAAAACACATTGGTAACAAATTTGTATATTAAATAATCTTTAAAATTCATGGTTTTAAAAGATGATTTTGTAATTAATTAAAACATAAATAATATTTAATTTTCTAAAAAAATAATAAAGTTAACTAAACAAAAATAATAATATGGAGACAAATACACAACTTTTGAAATGCATTTAACAATTTTTATAAATCAAATAACAAATAAATGAATTATTAAAAATTAAAATTTTATGCTAAAAAAAATGAATTATATTTATAGATAGTGGTGACGGAATCAAGTTACATAAGGTAAAATGTTGCCCTCTCTTACTGACTCAAGAGTGGCTGGCGATGGCGTGGTCAAGCTTAGCTGCTCAAGCATGCAACTCTTAATCTTCAGCAAATGAGCATGCTTGGAACAAAAGCCTGCCAAAAAAACCAACCGTAAAGACTCCGTATGCTAACAATATATTTTACTACTTCACTTGAAAGCAACCCATGAAACCATGACTATATATAAATAACTTGCAAATCTCCTTCCTCACATTCACTCATCCATTCCTCTTTACCTCTTTCTGTCGGTATTGGATTCTTAAGCACAAATGGCTTTCTCTTCACATTCTAAGATCTCCTTTCTGGCCTTATTTTCTGTGTCTCTCTTTGCATGTTGTGCTCTGGCTCATGATTTTTCGATTGTGGGTTATTCACCGGAACACTTGACTTGCATGGATAAAATCATAGAGCTGTTTGAATCATGGGTGTCAAAACATGGCAAAACTTACAGGAGCATTGAAGAGAAGTTGCATAGGTTTGAGATATTCAAAGACAACTTGAAACACATTGATGAGAGGAACAAAGAGATTAGTAGCTACTGGCTTGGGTTGAATGAGTTTGCAGACTTAAGCCATGAGGAGTTTAAGAAAAAGTATCTAGGATTGAAACCTGCTTCGCCCGAAACAAGAGGGTCCTCCAGAGACTTCAGTTATAGAGATGTGGTGGATCTGCCCAAGTCTGTGGATTGGAGAAACAAAGGAGCTGTTACTCCAGTCAAGAACCAAGGTTCATGTGGTGTGTAACTCTCTCTCTCTCTCTCTCTCTCGCAATAATTATATCATGTATCGGATATATGGATCTTCATTTCATAGCGTGGATCCTACCATATCCTCTATGTTTGTGTGTGTACTGTGCCTTTTGCATGCATATATACATGACTATGCATGTGTATGTGGTTAGCTAGTGTTTTTTTGTTGATCATGTAGTGAGTATAGATGATATGATGAGCATGCAGGTAGTTGTTGGGCATTTTCAACTGTAGCAGCTGTCGAGGGCATCAACCAGATAGTTACTGGAAATTTAACTTCATTGTCCGAGCAACAGCTAATTGATTGTGATAGAATTTTCAATAATGGCTGCAATGGGGGTTTGATGGATTATGCATTCCAATTCATTGTCTCCAATGGTGGATTGCATAAGGAGGAAGACTATCCATATTTAATGGATGAAGGAAGCTGTGAAGAGCAGAAGGTAAATTACAGTAATTAGCTTAATTTGTTCTATACCAAATTCAGCCGTTAACAAACTCTTATAATAGAATTATTGATTGCACATGTTTATCTGTCTTTAGGAAGAAATGGAGGTAGTGAAAATTAGTGGTTATCAAGATGTGCCACAAAATGATGAAGAAAGTCTTTTGAAGGCACTTGCTCATCAGCCTCTCAGTGTAGCTATCGAGGCCTCCGGTCGAGATTTCCAATTTTATAGCGGGGTAAGCTGGAAATAATATATAGGGAAAATGTTCAAGCCACTATCACTTTTTTACCTGAAAAAAAAAAAAAAAAATTATGTGAACATGAATGCGATTAATGTCAATTCAATGTCCAATTTTTTTTTTTAATGACACATGTATGATTTGCATATATAGTAAAACCTGACATCCCTAACATCACTCTAATATATATCCTCTCATTCACACAATTATATCCATACACATTTCCATGCCTACAACTTGATTTCCCAAATTATGCATGGTTTTGTTGGCTTGGCAGGGAATATTCAATGGGCATTGTGGAACTGAGATAGATCATGGAGTAACAGCTGTTGGATATGGTTCATTGAAGGGGTCAGATTACATCATCGTGAAGAATTCATGGGGACCTAAGTGGGGGGAGAAAGGGTACATAAGGATGAAGAGAAACACTGGAAAACCAGAGGGGCTTTGTGGTATCAACAATATGGCTTCATATCCTACTAAAAAGAATTGATCTACTAATTCCCTTCTCGTGTCAACTTTAATTTCTTCATTCCATGTATGAAGATTTTTATTTGTATGCCCATATTTTTCCTCCAATAAAATGGCTTTCTCTAGAAACTCTCTATAAGGAAAAGCAATTGTCATCCAACTCTAGAAGACACTTGAAGAGCCTTTGTTGGCAAGCAGAGGGCAGCTCAACTTAGCCAAATGGAAGAAGGCCCCTAAGATAGAATATATTATATATTTTATTTGTTTTATAATATTGCAAAAAATGTTTCAAAAAAATATTGCAAAATAATATTAATAATAAAGGTAAAAACACTATTTTGGTCCCTATATTTTGAAGTTATAGTTAATTTGGTCTTTACATTTTGGTAGTAGTTAATTTTGTCCATGTTATTTTCAACTTGAAATCAAATTGGTCCCTAACGGAAAACGCTTACGTTGCAAATAGTGTGCATCATTGGTGCACATGTGGCTAATAAAATATTAAAAAATTATTTAATTGCTACTTTAAAAAAGCCACTTCAGCAACTTTATTGTTAAATATATTATTAGCATTGCAATGTGTTATACTATGTTGTGTATGTTAGAGTGAATGCGGAAGGAGAAACAGAGAATAAGAATACCGAGAACACGAGGGTTACGGGATTCAGCCTTGACGGCCTACATCCATGGAGGAATTCCTTAAGGGCTACATCTTTATTATGTATAAGAGTGTAGTACAATAACCTGTGTTACAGTGAACCCTAACATAAGTATATATAGACGACTAAATCCTAGACCACTAGTATAAGCAGGAATGGACTTGGGCCTATTACATTGAGTTAATATGTTTAATATATCTCTAACATTTATGAATAAAAAAAAATTAACATCAGAAAGGAAAAAAAAATTGTAGGAAGAGTTTTTTTTTTTTTTTTTATTTAATTTGAGATAGTTATTGTTGGTATAAGTAAGGAACAATTGTTTAATTATAACCTTATGTTTATGAACTGTGAATTAATCAATTGATTGTGTTAGTGTAAAATGAGGAGCCGTTGTTGAGTACTGTATGATTGTTCGAGTTCATGTGGCATGGGATTTGCTACTTTTGTGTTGCTGAATGCATTTTCAGAGGGTCAGTAAGTGATAATGATAAGTATTATTGTGCGATAATGAATGTATTTTCTGGGTTTAGATTGATTTTTGTGTTTCTAGTTGCTTTGTTTGGCTAAAAAGATAGTCCAAGAAAAGCTTAATAATTTGTTTTCAAAAGGTAATCCTTTCCAAAAAAAAAAATAATTTCTAATGTGGGTTTTTTTATTCTTAAAAATTGCTGATGTGGCGTTTTAAGTATCAATTAAATATTATTTTAATATTTTATTAGCCAAATATGTACACCATTTGCCATGTAAGCATTTTCTGTTAGCGAGTTAATGGTAATGACCAATTTGACTGCAAGTTGAAAATAATAGGAGTCAAACTGACTGTTACCAAAATATAGGGACCAAATTGATTGTGATCCCAAAATGTAGAGACCAAAATGGTGTTTTCACCTAATAATAAAGTAAGACCTCTACCTAGAAAAAAAAAAAAAAAAACTCTTTTATTGGCTAATAGAATGTTTTGTCTATTTGTCTTATAATATAATTAAGGCCTAATAATTAATGAATAAAAATTATTTTCAAAAATATATTATACTTTTTTAGAAGAGTAAAAATTTTCAATCTCTCCAAAATTTTACTCTTCTTTTCTCTTTCTATCAAAATTAAAATTAGAAGTAATAGTTTTCCAAAGAAATTCATTATTGAAACCCATTGTTCAATGCCTGAAATCTAACATTGCCAAGACAGACAAGGGACCATTTCAAACATGATATTTTATTCAGATATTTATTGTTTATATTTATTTTTAAACTAAAAGTTTTAAAATACACTTTATATAAGTAGATGAAAATAGTCTAATTAATGTATTAAATTATATAAAAATGCTAGATTTTTCTTACTAATACATGTATTTCTTTTAAAATATTAACTAACAATACAGTTTAATTTTACATCTACAAAAGTGGTTATCTAAAATTAAAATTGATAAAATCATATTTAAGATTGACTATGTCACAAGAAAGATTAATTAGCGAAATTACCAACTGAAAAGAAAATTTTAGTGGAACTTGAATACAAAAACATAATTAGTAGTAATCTTGCATCTCCAAAAGCAAGAAAAATGAATTTTTAAATGAAAAAAATATTAAATCATAAATATTATTCAATTAATGTAAGGACTCGATTCGTAACAATCCCAAAATGATATTGGGTTCGCACGTTAGGGGCCCAAACAATATAATTTGTAGAGTGTGGGTTTGAAAGACTAAGTCTTGGTCACCGAACGGTGGTTGGTCATGGTGTTCATACAAATTTAAACCATGTTCATTCGAGGAGTTGTTCTCCTCGATACGGTCTGGGAGGCTCTGGTTCTTGGCCTTTTTTCCCAGCCCCTTTTTCTGGACTACTTACTTCTCATTTTATACTAACCTTTACCCTTTCCTCCAATGTCCACGTGTAGGTTCAACTTTCCAGGGCTGATACTTGTCCCATCAGCCCATACCCAAAGTGGTTGGGGATGGTTATAAAAGCTGAAAAGCATCGCTCTGTCTGGCGTAGAGTATTTAATTGCAGTAATGACAACCTTTCCTTTGTCCTTTGTCGCCATATTGTCCAGGGGTCCTTTCTTTATCAACACGGATGTGTTCGGTCCTTCCCAAAACTGTTCCTATACCGTTCTTGCCCTTTCTTTTAGGAGGGCCTTGGGGATGCCGAGGACAGAGTCATCATCGGCTATGTCTCAAGGCTACTTGGACTTTTATTGTATGTCCTCGGCTATATCCCACCTCGGCTCGGGCCTTGGGCCCTAAGGTAAAATGGGCCAGGGTCACAGTTTCTTTGGCCCCACAATTAATATTTAAAAATAAGAAAAAGAACACCATAAGAACACTATTGAATACCTTAAATATTTCATGATTTTGACACGAATCATCTTAGTATTAGTACAAAGAAACCAATTCAATTGAGGCTAAAGTTGTTAAAAACATACATATCAAATTGATAACTTCACAAAGAAGTGTTCAACGAGTACCACTTTTAGGATATCAGAAAAAACTAACAATTCTTCACTTCCTACTTTATATCATTACCTTAGGCTCTAAAATGTATTGAGTTAGCCTTGGTGGCAAGGATTTTATCTAGCTGATAAACACACACAAGAGAGAGGGAGGAAACTAACATGGAAACATGTTGAGGAAAATAATTTGTGGTTCTAATAAGCACTTTTTCTTTTTCTTAAAATTAGAAAACTCTAAAAATTAACAGATATGATTGTTCCAAACAATAATACCAAATGCCCTAGTGTCTGAAATGATTTTCTAAGCAAAAAAGGATAATAGCGGAGTCACAGACTAGAATGATATCATTAACTCAAAATTTTGTTAACACAAATAAACTTGATATATTGGAAAAAGCAACAATGATATAAAAGAAACCATTACCTATTTAAATTGTGCATAAAGATTTGTCTCTATTTCAACTGTTAGAAGCACTCACAATTTTATTTCTACAGCTAAAAAGATTTAAATTACAGATACAACAGATCCTAATTGTATCATATATATAAAGAGTTCAATCCATTATGGTTTACTTCTCTAAACTCTCAAATTTGAGGAAAATATATTACAAGTCAATGAAGGAGATGTTTTTTAATATATTTGGCAAAAAAGTATTTATTTTCTCATGTTATTATAATTTCAAATAATGTATTTTTTGTTAATTTTAAATTTCATATATAGAATATACATGACAATAAGATCTAAAAAGTCAAATTTATGTGTTTCTTTTTTTAGTTAGCAGTTGAATTGTCTTCTCATCTTAGTTGCCATTAACAAGACTTATGTTGACATGGATGAGTAACCTACTACCACCGACCTTCAAACAAGTCTTTTTTAACATGTTACATGCTGGCAATTGATATGGAAATTGGTAATACAGAATTATGTAAAAATGAGTAGTAATTCATGTAATTTTGATTTCTCAATAGAAAATTTTAATATTAAAATATTTTTTTATCACTTAATTGACTTAAGAACGACAATCACTTCGCCAAAAGTCCTATAACTCAACGCAGACCTATTAATATTTCCCACTAAAACAGCAAGGGTTCAAATCCCATCTCAGCTGTCCGTTGTACCTATCGAATTATTAAAAAATAATACTAATAAATAAGTTTCACAAAGGGGGAGATTCTAATAGAATCTACGACACCCCGTTTAACTTGCAACAAAACAAAGTCAAGCCCGAGGCTAAGGTAAGGAACAAGGACAACACCGAGAGACAAATAGTAACTGCAGCTTTTTTTTTTTTTTTATTTTTTTTATTTTTTTTTTATATATATATATTTATTTGCGAGAGTTTGTAACACAAACGGGACAGGGCTTTAGAGTTTTAGCCAAAAAGCTCTGCCTTTCTTGTTTGTTTGAATCTGCTTTGTGGGTTTGGCCTCTTTCTCTTCTCTCTTTCTTTCTCCTATTGGAAAACACCACCAAAAACAACCCCATCTGCTTCTCTCAACTCTGCCTTATAAGGTAACATTGTTTCCTAACCAAACCAATTCTAGGGTTTTTATCTTTCACTCTCTTTGACTATTATTTGTAATTTTTTTTTTTTTTGGTTTCTCTTTCCTTTTAATTCTTAATAGGAGACTAGGATAAGTTTTTTTTTTTTTTTTTTTTCCTATTGCCTCATCTGGGTGTTTCAAGTTCTGATTTTTTTTGCTAGTATCTTTGTTAATTTGGAATTACTGTTCTGATTATGCTGGTTTATTTGCAATTCTGTGTGAATTCTGCTATAATTTTGTAATTTTATGGATACCCATGTGTAAAAGTTTCAATCTTTGTGAATGAAATCTTGAATGTAGGTTTAATCTCATATGTAGTTAGTGTTTTTGTTTTGCTCCAAATATAAACTTTTGAATGCACCCAATTGTAAATATTGGGTTTTGTAAAATTGTTTGTCCCTGATTATTTTAGAACTTTCTCTTTTTTGCTCTTAATATCTTGGCTAGGCCATGGCTGCGAAGAAAATTATAGCAATATGTCAGTCAGGTGGGGAGTTTGTGACGAATAAAGATGGGTCCTTGTCCTATAGTGGGGGTGATGCTTATGCCATAGACATTGATCAGCAAACGCAGTTAAGTGATTTCAAGTCAGAAATAGCTGAGATGTTCAGTTGTAGTGTTGATAACATGATTCTCAAGTACTTCCTTCCCGGGAATAAGAAAACCCTCATCACAATTTCCAAAGACAAGGACTTGCAACGAATGGTGAATTTCATTGGCGATTCTGTCACGGTTGATGTCTTTATCATGTCGGAGGAAGCTGCTGCTCGAAATTTATCCATCATGCCTTGTAGTAGGTAGTTATCACTGTTCTCGTGTGTAATTCAGCTGGAACCACAGCTGCAGCATTCACAACACAGTACAGAGGTTTGAGGATTGTGTTTTGTTATTTTGAAAACCAAAAATTTGCCTTGTTTTTTTGTCAAATTGATAAATGCCTCTCCGTACCCTGGTGTGAATTGTCATGCACTGTGGCTGTGAACCAAAATGACTATTAATTGGAAGTGTCTATAAATCCTACATGTGTCTTGGTTAAAATAATAAAATCTCTTGGAATGCTTGATTATGCAGGTCGAGTAGGACAACTGTATCAGAAGCTGTGGTTCCTGTTGTTGCCCCAATTGATATTCCAGTCGATACAGCTCAAGTCATTGAACCTATAGAGATTGGTATACCTAATGAAGAAGCGCCTTTAATTTGTCATGATGGTTCTAATGATGAAAAGCATCGGAAAGCTGCACAACAGTGGGAAAACACCATCACTGGTGTGGACCAAAGGTTTAATAGTTTTAGTGAATTCCGGGAAGCATTGCATAAGTACTCAATTGCCCATGGGTTTGCTTATAGATATAAGAAAAATGACAGCCATCGCGTCACTGTCAAATGCAAATCCCAAGGTTGTCCATGGCGGATATATGCATCAAGGTTGTCTACCACCCAATTGATTTGTATCAAGAAAATGAACACAGAGCATACTTGTGAAGGAGCCACTGTGAAAGCAGGGTATAGAGCAACTAGAGGTTGGGTGGGAAGTATTATAAAGGAGAAGTTGAAAGTTTCCCCAAACTACAAGCCAAAGGATATTGCGGATGACATCAAACGAGAGTATGGGATTCAATTGAACTATTCTCAGGCATGGCGCGCAAAAGAGATTGCAAGGGAGCAGCTTCAAGGATCCTATAAAGAGGCATATACTTTGTTACCCTTTTTCTGTGAAAAGATAAAGGATACTAATCCAGGGAGTGTCGCCACATTTACCACTAAGGATGACTCAAGCTTCCATCGTTTCTTTGTATCATTCCATGCCTCAATATCTGGTTTTCAGCAAGGATGTCGCCCTCTCCTTTTCCTTGATAGCACTTCTTTAAACTCAAAATACCAAGGGGTATTGCTATCTGCAACAGCTGCTGATGGTGATGATGGTATCTTTCCTGTAGCTTTTGCTGTTGTAGATGCTGAGACTAATGACAATTGGCATTGGTTCTTAGGGGAACTTAAATCTGCTGTGTCAACACCTCAGCAGCTTACTTTTGTTGCAGATTTTCAGAATGATTTGAAGAAGTCATTGGCTGAGATATTTGATAAATGCTACCACAGCTATTGTTTACGTCATCTTGCTGAGAAACTTAATAAGGACTTGAAGGGGCAGTTTTCTCACGAGGCAAGACGATTTATGATTAATGATTTTTATGCTGCTGCTTATGCACCCAAACTTGAGGGTTTCCAGAGTAGTGCTGATAACATTAAAGGAATTTCTCCTGAAGCTTACAATTGGGTAATACAAAGTGAGCCAGAGCACTGGGCAAATGCGTTCTTTGCAGGAGCAAGGTATAATCACATGACATCAAACTTTGGACAACAATTCTACAGTTGGGTATCAGAGGCGCATGAGCTGCCAATCACACAGATGATTGATGTATTACGAGGTAAGATGATGGAATCCATCTATACACGACGGGTAGATTCCAGTCAATGGACAACAAAGTTAACTCCATCCAAGGAAGAAAGGCTACAAAAAGAAACTTCAATAGCTCGATCACTTCAAGTGTTAATCTCACATGGTAGCACATTTGAGGTTCGAGGAGAATCTGTTGATATTGTTGATATTGATCATTGGGATTGTAGCTGCAAAGAATGGCAACTTACTGGTTTACCTTGCTGCCATGCTATTGCTGTCTTTGAATGCATTGGTAGGAACCCATATGATTATTGCTCTAGATATTTCACAGCTGAGAGTTACCGATTAACGTATGCAGAGTCCATTCAGCCTGTTCCAAATGTAGACAGACCAATCCCGGATGAATCAGCTTTGGCGATAGTTACTGTAACCCCTCCACCTACTAAACGACCACCAGGCCGACCAAAGATGAAGCAGTCTGAATCCATAGACATAATTAAACGCCAGCTCCAGTGTAGCAAGTGCAAGGGCCTTGGCCACAATAAGAAGACATGCAAAGATTCCTAGTACACATGTTAGGACATTTTTAAGTAGGTAACTATGCTCCTGCTTTCCAGCTGTATATCTTGCAATTTTTGGTTGGCAGGTTGAATTTGTGCTTTGATAACTTAAGATTCTTTATTGTCGCTTCTTTGTAAAGAACATTAATGTTGATCATGGGTTATTGCAATTTGCATTTTATTAGTCAACTAGTTCTTATTCCCACCCCTGTAAATTGTGCTGATATACTTCTTTTGTCTGCCAAGTTAGTTGTAGGCATATACGTGTATATCGATTTAGTCATATGCTTCTATGAATTGTCAAGTATGTTCAGCCCTGTTGGCGTTGTGTGTGCTGTTGCATGCACAAACATGAATACATGTGCATAATATAGTTTGTGGAAGTATGCATCCGCAGATATACATATGGCTCAAGCATTAACTCGTGATTTTGCATTTTTCATGTTATTGTTATCATTGTTTGTCTTTGATTGTGATGATGCATTTATGTTGTAAGTTTTATAACGTGTTAAATATAGGGTAAAGTAAGCAAACAATGCATTTGAGTAGCAGTGTACTTGATGATTGTTTTCATAATGATTATTGTTTGGGGCTGTTAATGACCTTTATTTTATAAGTACAAATAATTTTATTCAGGAGAGGGTTTGGGGTGTTCATGATTTTAAACTTTGTTTCTTAGTAACTTGACGTGAAACCAGATAGAGAAGCCAAAATAGGATCACATAATGAATGGGTTCCTTCTTTTATTGGTTAAAAAAGGGTTGTACCCAGTGCACAAGGCTTTTGCATCTGTGGGGTCAGGGAGAGGTGGTAGGTGTGCAGATTTTCTAGAGGATGATTCCTTATTTTATTGGTATTGTTAATTTTATCTAAAAACCCTGTGCTAGAACAAAGGGGATCATTGTGTCTTGTTCTTTGCACATGAAGGTGTAATAAGGGGTTTTTTTTTTTTTTTTTTTTTTGTTTTTGTCTCACCAGTTTTAGTATTTCTTAGAATTTTCATGTTTCTGTGTATGTGTTTTTGTGTGCTTCACCTACTAGTTATTATGTGAAAAGGTGATCTATCAATTCTGTTAATTGAGGACTAGAATGATTAATATATGGAATTTGAATAAGAGAAATAGTTTAGTTAGACTGCCAAATCTTTTGAAGTGGTTGTCTGGTTCTGCCAGTGCCATAGTTTAGTCTTAGATGTTCATGTTCAAGTGCAACACCTGTTTCTGTATTTATCCTCATTTGTTCTGCTGGCACTGGCAGATTGTAATTTGCTCCATATATTATTTGCTGGGAATTTAAAAATATTGCGGTAACATTTTATGACATACTTGGATTAAGCAGTAATTTTTTTTTTTTTTTTTTTTGATAAGTAACTTGGATTAAGCAGTAATTAACTATTGTAATGCATTCATGCTTCACAGAAAGTTGATTTGCTTATAATTTCCCTTTTACTTAGGGTCTGACTTTATAGATACTGTTTTGACTGAATGACAGTATTTTTTATTTATTTTATCTGTGATTCAGCAACAAAGCATGAAGCATTTTGTTCTGAAGCATTAACTAGTCTGACAGTTAGAGGGACATGGCAAAGACATGATGCTAATAGTAATTGGATGCCTTTGATCTGCAAACCCATGTGATGACCTGGGAAATCAGATGTAATTGGAGCTAGTAGTCAGGTTTTATCTCTCAAATTTGCTTCTTGCTATTAGACAGAACAAACTCTCGTTCCTTTTCTGAAATATATGAATTCTATGCACTACAAAAAAGTCAAAAGGTGAAACTTGAGGCAGAAGTGATCCATGGCCACACAGGCATTTATTATTATAATCTGGTGTAGCAATATATATTTTGTTTAAGTTGATCTTTCTTGCTGAAGATCTGCATTTTGGTTGCTGACATCGGTTGCTTATTGGTGATTTTGCGGGGGTCTGGGAGCGTTCATTGGTGATTCTTGTTCCACTGTACTCAATTTGTATATAGATATGTTGTGGACATATGAAAGGTTCATGGTGCTTCTGTTAATCCACCATATTTGTTCACCTTTGAAAACATAATAATAATATCATAAATGAAATTTTGATCGATATAACGTTGTCCTTGTGTTCTACGGTCGAGATGTATGAGCAGAACTTGAGAGTTGTAACTTTCTTTTGGCCAGGAATTAACTTGCAGATGGCTTTCCTTTGTGATAACCTGCGAAGATGACTGTGTTGACTGTCGATATTTTTCCACAATTGTTAGAGCATTCGCATCTGAGGATATCAAAAAACATCTATTTTACACTCTCAAAATTTACTTTATCTATTTTATAATCTCATTTTACAACTCATCAAATATCTCAATTTTTATTTTTACATACAACTCATTAAAATAATATAAATTACACCATCAAATAATATAAAAAATTCACTTCTCTCTCTTCCTCTCTCTCCATCAAACCAACATAGCTTGCAATTACCACCAAATCTAGCAATACCACCACCGCTAGCAACCACCTACCACCATAACTCAACCCAACTACCAAAAGCTAACCATCATCACCACCAAACTGTAAAAACAAAAAACAACCACCAAACCACCCAACTGAACCAACCACCAAACTACAACAAACCACTAGCCACCACCACCATAGCATCGCTGCACCACAAACTTGAAAAAATCAACAAAACTTTCAGTCATCACTACCAAATACTCTACGATCCATACTCACTGCCGCTTCACATCCACCATTGCCAATCACCAACACTGTTAGTCACCCACCACAACCATAAGAACACACCAAAACCCCAAAATCTATTTTTGAAACAATTCCCAAAACCCAAAACAAAAATCTTTTATTTCTTAAACCCTCAAACTCAAAAATCCCCAATCCTCAAACCCAAGCAAATCTAAAAGCACAAACAATAAAAAAAAAGGGGGGGGGGGGGGGCTTTTGGATCAAACAAAAAAATAAATTAAAAAGAAAAAAATAGAGAGGGAAAGGAGAAAGATCGGCTACCACTAGTGGTGGCTCCACCGTTGTGCACCATTGCCAATAATGGTGGTCATGGGTTCGACCCCCATGGGCTAAGCTCGAGCTAAGAGAGAGAGAGATGGTGAGAATATATGTTGAGGAGAGAGGGAGACTCATTGTTCAGGGGCCTCTTTTGGTTGCCCAACCACATATAATCCGTTGGAGGGATGACCTTACTAGGCCCGGGTTCTTTTTGGGGATTTGCCTTCGGAACTCAACATTAGGTCACGTGGTCCAATAGCTACGGGTGTTTTTTTAAGCCTACAAAACCATTAAAGCCAAAATCTAAGAATCACGATAATAGTCGAATAAATATACAATAAGCATTTGATATGATAGCTTTGATTAGTAGTTGTAATAATAGTTGAAATAAAGTAGTATTTATTTAAAGGGAAAGTAATCATGTACTCAATGATGTAAATTTAAAGATATGGAAGTAAAGTCACTTATCTTTGTATGGTTTATAGCTCCAGCTGTGTAGCATCAGTGAGCTGATAGGATTTAAGCAGAATGCCAGCAGTAGAGGCTAGTTAAGCTTACCCATCTTATCATACATTTACATGAGTTTAAGCTTTGGTTAATAGTTGTAATAGTAGTTGGAATAAAGTAATATGTATTTAAATGTGAAGTAATCATGTACTCAATGATGTAAATTTAAAGATATGGAAGCAAAGTCACTTATCTCTGATGTTTTGCAGTCTCAGCAATGTAGCATCAGTGAGTAGACAGCATCCCAGCAGAATGACTCCAGCAGTAGAGGGGGAGTTTGCCATGATAACTTCAAGATTGAAGGGAAAAAATGGGTGCAACTGGAGGGAGAGAGAGTATGCCCAACTATGTGTAGGGGTTGGTTAAGCTTGCCCCTCTTATCATGCACTTAAATGAGTTTTCCTCTTTGACAATGCTCTTTTAGTTATTGTGAAGTTATGAATAGTGTTGCCTTTCATGAGAAGGGCTTTTGTATGGAGTACTTGTGCCTTCTAAGAGAATGGCTTTATATAAGATAGATTTGTGCCTTCCGTGAGAAGGGCTTTGATATGAGATCTTGGTGCCTTCTAGGAGAAAGGCTTTAATATTAGAAGTTCGTGCCTTTCATGAGAAAGGCTTTTATAAGATAGATGGAGAAGAGTATTGAGATGTGTTTATGGGTAGCAAAACAATAGAATTTCAGAGTGAGAGATTATGAGAGTGGAACTTAGAAGAGTTGTGGTGTGTTATATGTAATGGTGTAGTAAGTGTGTATGAGATTGTGTAAGAGAAGTGGAGAAAGAGATGTTTAGAGATATGGGCAGCAAGATATATGTATTTTCAGAATATGGAGAGTGAGATAATGAGTATAAGAGAGTAATAGTGTTGTAGTGTGTTTAGCAAAGTTGCTAGGATTTACTGTTGGGATTTTCTACTGGAGGATAGATGAGGGCTTATAAAGACATTTATGAGCTAAAGGCTGAAGAGTTTAGTTCCTCATTTAGAAACTAAAAAACTCAGAAACTCAAAACTTTATTGAGAGCTTAAGAAGATCATTAGAGGGAGAGAGAACAGATAAGTTCATGAGAGAGTTGTTCTTCCCCCTTGGTGTCCTCCCTTAAGGTGTTGATGGGGGGTTCCCTTTAGAGCTGAGTTTAAGGGGGAATTTAGTAAATAATCTTAGCCAAAATCTATCCAAACTAGCAATGAATTTTCAGAGAATCCATCCTAAGATTTGGCCAAAAATGGTTTGTTTAGGTTTAAGGTGTTCTTGCTGTTTTGGGTAAGAGTTACTGGGGAAAGAGTAGCAGAAAATGAAGGTATTTTGGCAAGAAAAAGATAGTTACTTTAGTTGGTTTTGGTTTTAGCCAAATGTGGAAAATCAGTAATGTTAAGGCTGTTGAGTCAGTTGTTACATCTATTTTGAAAAAGGTGTCCCAACTGTTAGGAAATCTGTGATAGTTATCGTGAGACAACTGTCATAGCTGTCATAAAACAACTGTTGTTTTGGGTAGAAGCAGATGAGGTCAACTGGGTGATTTCAGATTGCCGGAGAGGGCATTCAACATTTACTTAATAGATTTGGCTGAAAATGGTAAGATCTCTTTCGAGGGTATCTCGCTATTTTGGGTATAGCAGCTGGTTGCTGGGATTTCAGTATTAAATGGCTGATGATATCACTTCCAGCTAGGTGTGAAGTGCTGAATACACTGCTGGGGTTCTGCTGAAAATGTTTCATTTTTTGGGTGTTTGTGTTTTTAGTCCAAGGTTCTATTACAACACATTTTTAGCAAGTAATAGAAGGATTGGTTGAAAGTTAATGAAGCTTTAGAGATTTAGTTAAGGCCTCATTGTGTTGTGACATAATCTTGGTAAGCAAGAAGAGTATTTAATGCTCTGCTCTAACAGCTGGTAGAAAAATATATGATCTAATTGTGGCAAACAGCAGCTGGGTATAAGAGATGTAATGAATATTTTGTATATAGTTGGAGATTAAAGATAGCCAATCAGATTAGGCTATGTGTTTAAGTTGGATTTTAGTTGAAAGTAGTAATGTAGTTTATGTAGAATAATATAATGAAGTTTCTAAATTTGTATAGCAACAGCTAGGGATTGAATGAATAGTTATTTTCTCAACAGTTAGATGGCTGGAGATATTGAGTATTTGTCATACGATGAAAGTTAAGTTTTAGGAAAATAGCAATGGAGAGTTTTATTATTTTAAGTGCTATGTGATAAGAGATGCTTATCATATGTTACCCACTACACACGGACTCGTCAAAGTTCAGGGAGTTGAAGAAGACATGCCAAACAACATGTTTCTTTTATCAACTTTAAACCGTTGGAGGTTTACTAAACATGCCTCTTGGCCCTCCAAACCACAGCTCTTAAAGTTTCCCCGAAGACACTTATGAGCTTGGATCATAAGTCAAAGATGAGATGACGTACCTTGGGTTTTGTTGTTATTTTGTGTGAATATGGGCTTTTGTTGAAAACCCGCTTTCCATGAATATGAGAGAGGTAATATGGGCTGTGAGTTTTGATTCCTTATGTGAGCCCAATCCATATGTTGATGTTGATGATATCGTGGGGTTATGATCCCAGTTGATGAAGAGAAAATGTGGACTATGAATCTGCCTTTTGAAGTAAGGATCTCACGGGTTATGTGAGCCCAATCCATGTAGTTGAATCAGATATGAGCTTATTTTGGATTTTAAAGAGATTTACCTAAAAAATCAATAATATGTTGATGTGGCATGGGTTGCCAATGAAGTAATGCCATGTGGGCCGAAAAAAGAGTCCTCAACATTTAGCCCCCCAAGTGCATGGGCTTGTACTGCAAGGGCATGCACGAGTAGAGGATTTGCTTGAAGACTTTTTTAGATGAGCTAGTATGAGATTATTAACCACTGGAGATGATGCTGCAGAATTGAAGGCAGTAAGACAATGTTGCAGTTGGTCAGGATTGCAGCTGGGTGTGGTGCTGTTGGAGTGAGGGCAGCAAGGTAATGTTGTAGCTGGTCAGGATTGCATTTGGGTTTGGTGCTGCTGGATTGAGTTTGTTGAAGTCGATGCATTTAGAGCTGACTTCATTCTTGTTGTTGTGACCGTGGTTGGTCCATTTAGAAATAATATGAGCGCCACTTTCAATGCTACGGTTGGAGAGGATACCACTCTTGATTCAGCGGTTTGAAGTTGTTGCTGCTGAAAGTCTGAATACTGAGCTTACAGCTGGGGTAGTCTAGAATGTATTTTGACATCATAGCAGATGAATATTTTACTGATACTGCTGATTGTAGTTAATTCTTGAAGAAATTTGATAGAGATGGCCAAGATAATATGAGCTTTCCATTGAGATTCCATCCTTGTTGGAAGAATTTCTTTAGGAAGCATGGCCACTTGTAGGATTGGCTACATGATTATGATCATATTGATAGAGTCGTAAGTGATGATCATATTGTTAGATCTAATAGCACTGTTGGAGTAATAAAATAGGTGTTGCTAGACATGTAGAGATTCAGTATAGTAGAAAGTTCCATAGCTGGAGTAGTAGCTTTGATTTAATTGGTGGAGTGACTGGTCTTCATGTAGATCTATATGTAGTCTTCTCAAATAGATAGTGAGAGACCAAGTCTCCAAGTGTAACATCACTGCAACTTTAATAATGACGTTACAAAGATCCCAACGGTGTGATGCATAAGATCGCTATGATTCCAATAGTGTAGTGCGTGGGACTTCCATGGCTTTGAAGAGAGTGCGTGGGATTGCCACGGCTTGATATAATAGTACTCCAATGAATAGAGCTTCATTTGTTGCTTGTAATTTTGTGAGAGTGCCAAATTGATGAGTAATGTGTTCTTGAAAAAAGTTGGCCTATGTTGGACCAGTAGACATGTATAATGGAAATGCCTCTATTGATGATAAATATCCAATTGTAGCTCCTAGAGATGGAACCTTTGGATTGATAAGACCAAGCCCCCAAGTGTAAAGAGGCCTTGGATATGCATATGTTAGCAAGTGAGGAGTACCTTGACAAATTCAGTAGTAAAATTGGCACTTTGCTGCTTGAAATAGTGTAGGTACTTGTGGTAATGATCTTGTGTGATGATCGCTCGATTGAGCATGCTAGATCAGTAAGTCTATTTGCTGGAGGCATTTGTATAGACTGATGGATTTGCTAGAGTTCTGAATATGAGTAGCTGGGGTTTGTTCTGTCTGTCCAAGCAAGCTGTTGGGTGTGTGTCAGTTTACTGCTGGGGTAATCTTTTCTTGATTTGAATAAGTGGTTCATCTATTCGGATGACTTTGTGATTTGCTGAATGTAATGACTGTTGAGTAGATGATAATGATTGAAAATATTTGATCTTTGTGTCATTGTCTATGAAGGAAATAGCATTGGCAGCTCCAAGGAAAGTATGGCTGGCATGAGTTCCAGCGGTAAGATAGGAAATACCAAATTGATGGCGACGGTTTGGATCCAGCAATAGAATAATGTGGTGGCAGCTTTCCCCTCGTGTTTAGGAAGTAAGTTCAGCTGAACCTCTTGTTGCCCTTAAGTAAGAATCAAGGGTGCCACTTGACAATGTTGGTAGATGATTCTTTGTTGGACTTAGATAGTTTGGAGACTACTTCATCTTTCCCAGCGGTAGGTGGATTCTTGTCAAGTTGTTGGCCATTGGCTTCTTGCATTTTTCACCATTCGTTGGGTTATGATCAAAAGTAATAAGGACTGTGGAGTACTCATCTTGCTTCCTAGCGGTGCAAGGCTTTTACTGATGCAGTAACTTTTCAGACCTTTGCAACAGCTGGGTAGATTGTGTAATGTGAAGATACAATAGTAGGTAGTTTGGAATAGTGCCATGGAATTGCTGGATGTATTCAAGTAGGCCTTGGATCTGATTTTTGCTTGTGAAGGGCAGCAAGAGTGATCCTTAATTCTTCATGAGAACATTCTTCAGCAAAGATTCCCCATGTAGCAATGGAAATAGGTTGAATAGTAATGTAGCAAAATGTTGGCATAATCTGAGATGGATTAAGAAAGTTCTCTTGCAAAGTTCTCCATTTCTTGGATATAGGCCACGAATGATAACCTGTATGTTAGTGAAATGGAGATAATTGCTATTAGATTTACCATGGGCTTTGACAAGTAATTGCCATGGGCTTGAACCATGGGCTTTTAATATGGGATTGAATTCTATTGATAAGATAGTTTTGTCATGGATTTGAATCATGAGCTTTTGAAATATGTTGTTGCCAAATTATTAACTTTGGGCTTTGAGTATAATATAATATTATTTGCCAAATAATATTTGGGCTTTTATGAAATAATTATTTGTCAAAAAAGTAGTAGTTTGAGCTATTGATAAGATGTTGCCCAAATAGTATTGGACTTTTGTAAAATATTGCCAATGATAGTATTTGAGCTTTGTAAAATTTTTCCAAAATAGTATTTATGCTTTTGATAAAATATTGCCAAGGGTAGTACTTGGGCTTTTGAGTATTTGTAAAATTTTGCCAAACTAGTATTTGGGCTTTTAGAAATAGTTGCCAAAATAATATTTGGGCTTTTAGAAATAGTTGCCAAAATAGATTTGGGTTTTGTAAAGTTGTGCCAACATAGTACTTGAGTTTTATAAAATAGGTGCCAAATTAGTATTTGGGCCTTGTAAAATAGTGCCAAAATAAGTATTTGGGCTTTGTAAAATAGGTTCCAAATTAGTATTTGGGCTTTGTAAAATAGATGCCAAAATAGCATTTGGGCTTTGTAGGATTTTGTAAAAATATTGCCGTGTCGCAACGAGTTTTAGAGGTGCTTTATCGTAATGAGCTTTAAAGGTGCTGTATCATAATGAGCTTTCAGAGTGTCGTGTCGTAACGGGCTTTAGAGGTGCCGTGTAGCAACGGGCTTTAGAGGTGCCGTATCGTAACGGGCTTTTAGAGTGCCGTGTCGTAACGGTCTTTAGAGTGTCATGTCGTAACGGTCTTTAGAGGTGCCATATCATAACAAGCTTTAGAGGTGTCGTATTGTAACGAGCTTTTAGAGTGTCGTGTCGTAACGGGTTTTAGAGGTGCCGTATTGTAACTGGCTTTAGAGGTGTCGTATCATAACGGGCTTTTAAAGTGCCGTGTCGTAACGAGCTTTGTAGAGAGTTTTGTTGGGCTTTTTGGGTTTTGCCCACAAGGTAAATGAGTTTGGGCTTTTTATAGAAATGGTATAATTTTGTGGCTCAATATGGCAATGGTATGGTAAGTATTTATGTAGGCCCAAAATAATTTATAGGGCTTGTATAGATAGTATTTGTGGGAGCTCAAGTTAGGTAATATGTGGGAAGTATTTGTGGGGGTTATTTGAGTATTTTGTATTTGGTGAGTGGGAAAATAGGGATTTGAGATGTAATAATTCATTTCGTTGAAGAAGTGTTTTCTACTGGGGCCTTTTTTGAATGAACTGCTAGAGAAAATAGATTGTTCAGCAAAAAGAGGGTTTTCTGCTGATGAGGCTTGCTGCTACAGAAGTGATGGATAATAATGTGTGAGAGCTTACTATTGATTGAACCCTTTGTTGCTGGGCTGCTAGATCATAATAGATCTACCCAGCTATATGAGGGTTTGTTGATAAGGCCCTCTGATGTTAAACTGCTCAGTAATAGTGCAGCCAAAGAAGGGTGATTTATTGTTGAGGCCCTTTGCTGCTGGAGAGATGAACATGTCCAGCGGTAAAAAGGGTTGTTGTCGATTAGACCCTTTCTTATTGGACTACTGAATAATAATAGATCTAACCAGCTGTATGAGGGTTTGCTGATAAAGCCCTCTGATGTTGAATTGCTGGGTAATAGTGTAGCCAAAGAAGGGTAATCTGTTGCTGAGGCCCTTTGCTGTTGGAGAGATGAACATGTCCAGCAGTAAAAAAGGTTGCTGTTGATTAGACCCTTTTTTATTAGACTGCTGGATAATAATAGATATGCCCAGTTGTATGAGGGTTTGCTGATAAAGCCCTCTGATGTTGAACTGCTGGGTAATAATGCCAAAGAAGGGTAATCTGTTGCTGAGGCCCTTTGCTGCTGGAGAGATGAACATGTCCAGCAGTAAAAAGGGTTGTTGTTGATTAGACCCTTTTTTATTAGACTACTGGATAATAATAGATCTGCCCAGCTGTATGAGAGTTTGCTGATAGGGCCCTCTAATGTTGAACTGCTAGGTAATAATGTAGCCAAAGAAGGGTAATTTGTTGCTGAGGCCCTTTGCTACTGGAGAGATGAACATGTCCAGCGGTAAAAAGGGTTGTTGTCGATTAGACCTTCTCTTGCTTGAAGTAATGATACACATTTCTAGCAAAATAAGAGGTTTTTTTATTTTTTTTTAATTTTATTTTGTGTGTGCAGATAAGGCTCTCTCTTGCTGAAGAGATGAATATGCCTAGCGGTAAGAGGAGTTTCTACTGATGAGTCCATCTGTCGCTGGAATGATAGATAATAACAGAGACCCTCAACCGTGAGAGAGGTTTCTGCTGCTGAGGCCTTCTATGGTTGGAATGACAGATAATAGTGAAGATCTCCAGTGGTAAGAGGGGTTTCTGTTGCTGGGGCCCTCTGTGACTGGAACGACTGATAGTAGTGAAGATCTCCAACGGTAAGAGGGTTTTCTGCTGCTGAGACCCTCTGTGGTTGGTATGATGGATAAGAGTGAAAATCTCTAGCAGTGAGAAGGGTTTCTACTGCTGAGGCCCTCTGTGGCTGGTATGATGGATACGAGTGAATATCCCCAACTGTAAGAATGTTTTCTGCTGTTGAGGCCCTCTGTGGCTGGAATGATAGATAATAGTAAATTATTCTAGCAATAGGAGGAGTTTCTTTTGATGAAGACAAGCTTGCTTTTGGGGAAGAGATCATCTTTTATGGGGTCAATAAGCTTGTAATAAGTATGTTGCAAACCTTGGTGCAACTCTAATGATAGAGAGACACGTGGAATAGCATTTTCTTGAATAATAATGATGTAATATTATTGTAACTTAGCATCGTGAGCTGCTAGATCAAGAGATTTTGAGTATTGGGAGTCAAGTTCTCCTCTATGACATGTGATTCTAGACTTTGGAGGCATGACATGGCAATACATGCAACTCCCCAGTGGAGGCGCCAAAAGTTCGGGGGCCTTTTTCGGTTGCCTAGCCACGTGTGGTCCGTTGGAGGGGTGACCTTACTAGGCCCAGGTTCTTTTTGGGGAGTTGCATTCAGAACTCAACATTGGGCCATATGGTGTAATGGCTATCAATGTATTTTTAAGCCTACAAAACCATTAAAGCCAAAGTCTAAGAATCATGACAATAGTCGAATAAATATACAATATGCGTTTGATATGATAGCTTTGATTAGTAGTTGTAATAACAGTTGAAATAAAGTAGTATTTATTTAGAGGTAAAGTAATCATGTACTCACTGATGTAAATTTAAAGATATGGAAGCAAAGTCACTTATCTTTGTATGGTTTATAGCTTTAGCTGTGTAGCATTAGTGAGCTAATAGGATTTAAGCAAAATGCCAGCGGTAGAGGCTAGTTAAGCTTGCCCCTCTTATCATGCATTTAAATGAGTTTAAGCCTTGGTTAGTAGTTGTAATAGTAGTTGAAATAAAGTAATATGTATTTAAATGTGAAGTAATCATGTGCTCAATGATATAAATTTAAAGATATGGAAGCAAAGTCACTTATCTCTAATGGTTTGCAGCCCCAGCAATGTAGCATCAGTGAGTAGATAACATCCTAGCAGAATGACTCCAACAGTAGAGGGGCAATTTGTCATGATAACTTCAAGATTTAAGGGAAAAAATGGGTGCAACTAGAGGGAGAGAGAGTATGCCCAACTGTGTGTAAAGGCTGGTTAAGCTTGTCCTTCTTATCATGCACTTAAATGAATTTTCCCCTTTGACAATGCTCTTTTAGTTGTTGTGAAATTATGAATAGTGTTGCCTTTCGTGAGAAGGGCTTTTGTATGGAGTACTTGTGCCTTCTAAGAGAAGGGCTTTATGTAAGATAGATTTGTGCCTTCCGTGAGAAGGGCTTTGATATGTGATCTTGGTGCCTTCTAGGAGAAAGGCTTTAATATTAGAAGTCCGTGCCTTCCATGAGAAGGGTTTTTATAAGATAGGTGGAGAAGAGTATTGAGATGTGTTTATGAGCAGCAAAACAGTAAAATTTCAAAGTGAGAGATTATGAGAGTGGAACTTAAAAGTGTTGTGGTGTGTTATATGTAATGGTGTAGTAAGTGTGTATGAGATTGTGTAAGAGAAGTGGAGAAAGAGATGTTTAGAGATATAGGTAGCAAGATATATGTATTTTCAGAATATGGAGAGTGAGATAACGAGTATAAGAGAGTAATAGTGTTATAGTATGTTTTGCAAAGTTGATAGGATTTACTGCTAGGATTTTTTGCTGGAGGATGGATGAGGGCTTATGAAGGCATTTATGAGCTAAAGGCTAAAGAGTTTAGTTCCTTATTTAGAAACTAAAAAACTCAGAAGCTTAGAACTTCATTGAGAGCTTAAGAAGATCATTAGAGGGAGAAAGAATAGATAAGTTCATGAGAGAGTTGTTCTTCCCCTTTGGTGTCCCCCCTTGGGGTGTTGATGGGCGGTTCCCTTTAGAGTTGAGTTTAAGGGGGGATTTAGCAAATAATCTCAGCCAAAATCTGTTCAAACTAGCAATGAATTTTCAGAGAATCCATCCTAAGATTTGGCTAAAAATGGTATGTTTAGGTTTAAGGTGTTCTTGTTGTTTTGGATAAGAGTTGCTGAGGAGAGAGCAGCAGAAAATGAAGGTATTTTGTCAAGAAAAATAAAGTTACTTTAGTTGGTTTTGGTTTTATCCAAATGTGGAAAATCAGTAATGCTAAGGCTGTTGGGTCAGCTGTTACGTCTATTCTGAAAAAGGTGTCCCAGCTGTTAGGAAAAGCTGTGATAGCTATTGTGAGACAGCTGTTGCTTTGGGTAGAAGCAGATGAGGTCAGCTAGGTGATTTCAGACTGCTAGAGAGGACATTCAGCATTTATTTAATGAATTTGGTTGCAAAAGGTAAGATCTCTTTCAAGGGTATCTCACTATTTTGGGTATAGCAGCTGGTTGCTGGGATTTCAACATTAAATGACTGATGATATTACTTCCAGCCAGGTGTGAAGTGCTTAATACATTGCTAGGGTTCTGCTGGAAATGTTTCCTTTTTTGGTTGTTTGTGTTTTTGGTCCAAGGTTCTATTACAACACATTTTTAGCAAGTAATAGAAGGATTGGTTGAAAGTTAATGAAGCTTTAGAGATTTAGTCAAGGCCTCATAGTGTTGTGACATAATCTTGGTAAGCAAGAAGAGTATTTAACGCTCTATTCTAGCAACTGGTAGAGAAATATATGGTCTGATTGTGGCAGACAGCAGCTTGGTATAAGAGATATCATGAATATTTTGTATATAGTTAGAGATTAAAGATAGCCAATCAGATTAGGCCATGTGTTTGAGTTGGATTTTAGCTGAAAGTAGTAATATAGTTTATGTAGAATAATATAATGAAGTTTCTAAATTTGTATAACAACAGCTGGGGATTGAATGAACAGTTATTTTCTTAGCAGTTAGATGACTGAAGATATTGAGTATTTGTCATATGATGAAAGTTAAGTTTTAGGAAAAGAGCAATGGGGAGTCTTATCATTTTAAATGCTATGTGATAAGAGATGC
Source organism: Quercus lobata (assembly GCF_001633185.2). Lineage (NCBI taxonomy): Eukaryota > Viridiplantae > Streptophyta > Magnoliopsida > Fagales > Fagaceae > Quercus > Quercus lobata. Next base: position 14,307,645 of record NC_044909.1, on the reverse strand, counting down.
TTACCATATATTACTCACTACACACAGACTCGTCAGAGTTCAAGGAGTTGAAGAAGACACGCCAAGCAACATATTTCTTCTATCAACTTTGAACCGCTAGAGCTTTACTAAACATACCTCTTGGCCCTCCAAACCACGACTCCCAAAGTTCCTCCAAAGAGACTCATGAGCTTGGATCATAAGCCAAAGATGATATGACGTACCTTGGGTTTTGTTGTCATTTTGTGTGAATATGGGCTTTTGTTTAAAAAGCCGCTTTCCATGAATATGAGAAAGGTAATATAGGCTGTGAGTTTTGATTCCTTGTGTGAGCCCAATCCATATGTTGATATTGATGATATCGTGGGGTTATGATCCCAATTGATGAAGAGGAAATGTGGACCGTGAATCCACCTCTTGAAGTAAGGATCTCACGGGCCATGTGAGCCCAGGCCATGTAGTTGAATGAGATATGAGCTTATTTTGGGTTTTAAAGAGATTTACCCAAAAAAATCAATAATATGTTGAAGTGGCATGGGTTGCCAATGAAGTAATGCCATGTGGGCTAAAAAAAGAGTCCTGAACACTCACTATCGTGATGGTGGTGGTGTTTTGTGGCAATGAATGAAGGAGGTTTTGCTTTGAGAGCTTTGGCCATGGAGGTTTGTGCGTTTAAGAGTCAGAGAAGCAGGTAGAGAGAAAGGACATAGAGTGTTAGTGGAGAGAAAGGACACAAAGTGTGATTGAAGAGAGAGAAATAAGAGATATTTTTAATAAAATAATATGTTTTCTTTTACATTCTAAGCTACAGTAGGTTGTATATATGAGAACTAACTGTTCACAGTTGCTCAAAATAAAAAACAATATCAACTGGGATAATGCTAATTTTTTGCTTGTTGGTTGGTAAAATAGCAACTTGGGGGGGGGGGGGTGTTTACACCCTTCCAATGCTAATGCTCTCATAAGTTATAACCACCTCCATGATGATTATTATGACATTCTGAAACTTGGGTGGCTCAACCACTTGGCCATTTAAGCAATTGATTAATTCTTACAAATGAAAGGAGGCCCCTCCTAAAATAGAATATATTTTATTTATATGTCTTATAGAATTGTAAAAAAAGTATTGAAAAAAAAAAAAAAATAAAAAAAGTAAGTGTTGACATTTTCTATTAGCCAATAGAATGTCTTGTCTACTTGTCTTACAATAAACATTTAATGAATAAAAATTATTTTTAAAAATATATTACACTATTTTCAAGCATTTTATTTATAGGTTTTATTATGTTTGCAATAATTTCGAGTGTAAAATTTTTCAATCTCCCAATTTTTTATAAAAATTTTTTGGTTAAAGGGATAATATATTAGACTAAATAGAAATAGAAACAATTTTGTTACAAAAATTATCTATCTTATCAAGAGCAAGCACATTCACCATCACAAATGGATCCCATTTTGGCTAGTGCATTTGCACACTAATTAGCTTCCTTGAAGACATGATCAATCTGAGGCCTAGGTAAGGCCCTCAATAGGTTTTTGCAATTAGATAGTTGGGGTTCTAAAGCAAGATTAGCAATATAATTTCTCATCAACAAAAGCAGTAAAGATAAAGCATCTAGCTTAACAATTAGATTTTTTATTCCTAGAAAAGAGGCAAGGGCAATGCACATCAAGGGTGAAACCTCCTGAACCCAAGACTTCACAAGAAGGGATGCTATTATGACAAACTAGATGGAAGAATATTATTATTTTTGGATTAGATTTAATTTTCCAAACCCAAGAGTTACTCATCTTTTCTTTCTTTATCAAAATTAAAACTAGAATTAATAGTTTTCCAAAAAAAAAAAAATCATTAATAAAATCCGTTATTAAATACCTAAAGTCCAACATTGCCAAGAGAGATAGTGACCATCTCAAACACGATAATTATTCATATACTTATTGTTTAGATTTATTTTTAGAATTAAAAGTTTTAAATTACATTATATGAAAATAGTCTAATTAACATATTAAATTATATAAAAAGTGCTAATTATTTTTTTGATGCATGTAGTATGCAAAAGAAGTTATCCAAAATTAAATTTGATAAAATCCTATTAAGATTGACAATATCACAAAAAAATATTAAGTGAGTGTTGGGGGCGAAAAAATTTTCCTTCCAACAAATAAGATTTATGTTGGGTTGGGGGGTCTAAATCGAAACTTGACAATGGGCTTGATGCACGACCCAAAGGCTATTGGTGAAGATCCAAGGAATCCACTGGATTTTATGCCTTGGGCCTAGATTGGAACTGACAAGAGTAGCCCATAAACAATCCCTACAGTGAACACATTAACACGGCTAAAAAGCATACTGTAAGAAATAACCCAGCAATAAAGTGTTTCTGCAGAAAACAGCCCAGCGGTAAGGTGTTTTTGTAGAAAATAGCCCAGTGGTAAAGTATTTTTGCGGAAAATAGCCCAACGGTAAAGTAAGATAAAACAGGATAAACCTTCAACTATTAACTACTTCACAAACTAAGGAAAATATCTACATTTTCAGACTCATCATTTGTTAGCTCTATAAGAAGTGTTTTTGAGCTAGGAGCCGGGGAACTTTGTTTCTAGGCTTGAAATTAAGAACTCAGTAACTTTTTCAGAGCTTAGAGGAGGCTTAAACAGAGAGGTTAAGGAAAATTCTTTCCTTGTGTATGTCTTAGTGTATCTTGGTCTCCTTAGTGTGTTGGTTAAGCATTAATGGAGAGTTCCATTTATATCTGGGTTTTTAGGGGGTGATTGGCAAATAATCTCCACTAAATCTTTCCCAATCCTCAGAAAATCCTTAGAGAATCGTTCCTAGAATTTTAGCTGATAGTGGTAAGCTCAACTTTTAGAAGGTTGTTGCTGTTTTGGGTAATAACAGCTGGGATTCTGACTTAGTATTGAATGCTGATGGGCTTTGGCTGATGGGATTAGAGCATGCTTTAGGCTAATGATCTTGGTTATGCTGCAACTAGAATCAGATCTCCCTAGGGCAGATTAGATCACCCCAAGCCAGGTGTCAACCTTGGAGCCCTTGTTGGGAACTCTATTGGGATCCTTTTGGTGCACCCTAAACCACATTTTCCTAAGTTTCTTCATTTGGGATTTATGTGCTTGGTCCATGCACCAGAGAATACACATTTTTAGTATGAAAATGAGTGATTTCATGTTGTTTCAGGAGCTTTAATGACCTGATCATGGCTGCTCTTGATTTTTGACTGGCTGGGTTGGAGAAGAAAGAAGGGACAGCTGACTGAAGCTTCTCAGCTTTCTGTCACATCCCTCTCAGCATTATGTCACATGAGAAATGATGGGATTTCAGCTTGTGAAGGAAGGATTCAACCCTTGAGGGACACGTGTCCTCTTTTGATCTGATTGGACAAGTTGGGACCTGATGGGAAGGGGCTCTAGCTGTTCAATTGTTGCTGAAATTTGGCTGGTCAGCTCATGTGACCTCTAACTACTGGGGTTTGTGTATGGGCTGGGCCGGCTCAGCTGGGCTTTGTAGTTGAGCTCCTTTGAGCTTGGTTATCACTACAAAATGAAGAGTTTTGCCATGGGTGATATTCATGGACTTTTGTAGTTAGTTGATTATGGAAAAAAATAGGCATAGTTCCCATAAATTTTGTGAAAGAGATATTTTTTGAGAGATGAGTAATTTATATTTCCTATGAGTTAAGGACTTAGTATATGTAAAGCAAGTGTTGAAATAATACTTTATTTTGTAAATATGTGCCAAAATATCATTTGGGCTTTATGAAATAGTTGTCAAATTAATACTTGGGCTTTGTAAAATAGGTGCCAAATTAACATTTGGGCTTTGAGCATAAAGTAATTGTTTTTGCCAAAATAATATTTTGGGCTTTGTAAAATAGTTGCCAAAATAGATTTGGGCTTTTGTAGGAATAGTTGCCAAATTATTATTTGGGCTTTTAGAGATAGTTGCCAAATTAGTATTTGAGCTTTGTAAGATCTTGTAAAAATATTGCCGTGTAGCAACGGACTTAGTAGAAGTGCCGTATCGTAACGGGTTTTAGAGGTGCCGCATCGTAGCGGGTTTTGAAGTTGCTGCATCCTAGCGGGCTTCGTAAAGGTGCCGTGTAGCAATGGGTTTTGGATGTGCCGTGTAGAAACAGGCTTTGTAAAGATGCCATGTAGCAACGGGCTTTGGAGGTGCCGCATCGTAGCAGGCTTTAGAGGTGCCGTGTAGCAACGGGCTTTGTAAAGGTGCCATGTAGCAACGGGCTTTGGATGTGCCGTGTAGCAACGGGCTTTGTAAAGATGCCGTGTAGCAACGGGCTTTGGAGGTGCCGTGTAGCAATGAGCTTTGTAAAGATGCCATATAGCAACGGGCTTTGGAGAGGGTTTTGTTGGGCTTTTTGGATTTTTCCACAAGGTAAGTGCTTTTGGGCTTTTTATAGAGATGGTATAATTTTGTGGCTCAATATAGTAGCAATATGGTGAGTATTTTTGTGAAAGCCCAAGTTGGATAATATGTGGGTTATAATGGGTAATATCCGTGAGAGGGCCCAAGGCAGTTTATGGGCTTGTGCATGGAGTATTTGTGAAGGCCTAATAACATGGAGAATATTTGGGCAATATATATGGGGAATATTTATGTGAGCTCAAAATAATTAATGGGCTTGTGTGGGTATTTTTGTGAGTGAGCTAATGAAATTAAGGCCCGAAAATTTGTACCTCAACAGTGAGTTAGTGATATTACCAATTGAAAAGAAAATTTTAGTGGAACTTGAACACAAAAACATAATTAGTAGTAATCATGCATCTCCAAAAGCAAGGAAAATATATTTTTAAATGAAGAATATCAAAACATAAATATTATTCAGTTAATATTTAAAAATAAGAAAAATTCCCACTATAAATACATTTATTCTATTATATTAATTATTTTAATTTTTGCAATTTGTATTATTTATTTAAGTATAATAAAATTTTGATGTCATTTTTCTAAAATTTATATGAGAAATAATTAATTTGAAATATGATATTCTTGCTCAAATTGAGTTGGTTTTAAAACAATTGAAACAAACTCTAACAAAAGAAAAAAAAATTAATAACACAATCAAGAAGTAAAAAAAATAATTGAAGGATATTTTCATTTTTATTTTATCAAAACGATATTTGCATTATTGAGTAGGCATGAAACATGCCTTTATATATATATATATATATATATATCAGTCACTATATCATACAATTTTCAAATTTGTAATTATTATAGTATGATCAAATAACTACATCAATTTTATTATCTATTTATTTAGGTCTATAAAATAGAACAATAAATATTTTATACAAGAAAAATTATTTAAAATAATTTTTTTGGGGTACATCAATAGTTGATAGTGAGAGAATTTAAACCTTGAATGTTTTTATTAAAAATATTAGGAGGTGCCAAACTGCCAACCTATTAAATCACAAGGATCTACATGCAACTCCAAATCCTTAGACTACTCTATCATAGGCTTTATTTAAAAAAAACGCTCCACGCGCTGTTTCAAGAACCTCTTGAAGATTCTTTACAACATAATATATGCATTTCAAGTGCAGCTTGATCACCAAAACTAGAAAAATTAGGGTGATACTTTCCATAAGCAATTTGTAAAAATAGAAATGCAAAGTCCATTCCTTCCTTCTTGAATAACACATTACACATGTCAAAAAGCATCTCTTGAGATTTCATCCATGCGTAGATATGGCCATAAAGGGACGCACAAACCAATTTGGAAATTAGAACTGCAAAGGCTATTCATTCATATCCTATTTAGTGCATGTTGAGTGTCCCATTGGGGGAAATGACACGCATGAACCGCTTTCGGGACTTGATCCCCCCCAGTTTTATATGACACTTTGGAATTCACAATCTGACACTTGGCTAGCTCACACCACTTTCCACATTCTACCCTTGCCACAATGCATGACTCGTGTCTTTGCCTATCTTCACTTTCCTCTTTATTTAAAATTAAAATCCCACATCCCAACCCATTCCCTCTTAACTTGCACTTGCCCTCATTCCACTCGGTTTTCAGTTTTCACAAACAACCTTGTTTCTCTAGAAGCATGATCTGGACCCTTAAGATTTTTCTAAGAAGCCACTTAAGCTCTTTTTCACTTTTTGTAAAGTGAAATCTAAGGGTCTGGATCATGCTTTTAGAGAAATCTTAAGGGTCCAGATCATGCTTCTAAAGAAATCTAAGTCTCTTTTTCACTTTTTATAAAGTAAAATCCTTTAGTCTCTTTGTTTGTTCTCTTGCCGCAACTGCTTGTGCTCTTTACTCAGCAGCAATGAGCAATAGCAGAGCAAACTCCTCTTCAACCAAAAAAAAAACCCAGCAAACTATGAAGAAGACGAAAGAGGCAAAGGAGGAGAAAACAAAAAATGAACCTGAAATGAAGATCTATGAACACATCAAGTCTATTGCCAACACCAATTGATGAGTAAGTCAACAAAAAAAAAAAGAGTGTTTTTTGTTTTTTTGAATCAAGATGGAGACTGGAGAGAGTCAGAGAGTGGGCGATTTTTTTCTTCTTTCTGCCTTTTGTAATATTTTCTTTTACAAGCTAAAGATTTTTGCTTTTTGTAATCTTTTCTTCTGCAAGTTAAAGATTTGGTGAAGGGATTTCATGTCACTTTAGTGTAAGTAACGGGCATTTTTTTTTTTTTAAAGATGAGAAATGAGTGTTTTGTGATCTTTTCTTCTGCAAGCTAAAGATACGGTGATTGCATTAACTTTCATGACACTTCAGTGAGAAACGACCCTCTTTTTTTCTTCTCAAATGAGAAACGAGCCTTCTGTAATCTTTTGTTCTGCAACCTAAAGATATGGTGACTTCAGTGTGAGAAACGGTTTTATTTATTTTTTATTTTATTTTTATTTTTTCAAATGAGAACACAATATTATATACTATGTTTTTTTTTTTTTTTTTTTTTTTTTTTTTTTTTTTTTTTTTTTTTTTTTTTTTTTTTTTTTTTTTTCAGATGAGAACACAATATTATATACTATATTATTACTACTTGGGGGCTCTCTTACAAGTGGGGGCCTTAGGCGGCCGCCTAAGTCGCCTATAGGTTCAGCCGGCCCTGATTTAATCACGCCAAACAGGGAAAACCAAGGAGTTGCTATTAAAATGTTGTCATAAACATGTATGAATAATGCTAGAGATACAAACTTTTTTATAAACTACTAATATGTGGAGTAGTTATTAGTAAATGAAAAAGTGATGTTAATGGTAAGTCTAAATAATAATCAATCAGAAATTGGCACATCAACGGTTTGTAAAAATGTTGTAAAATAGTTTGTGGCTGTAGTATTATTCAACATGTATTGCTGATTATGGCCACAATGGATATGCTGGGTCTGTTTTCTAGTCCAATTTAAGGACAATGAATAGGTTTATTACATGTGTTGAGCCTTAAGTTTTTAAGCCTTAAAAGATTCTAATATGATTATATCACTAAATCCCCTGAATGAACTTGGATTTTTTAATCACCACTTCATAAATGGTGAAAATAGTTGTAAAATTTGTGTCAATAAAAATGGTTGCGTGATGGATGAATGGGCAGGAACCAGTCAATACACTGCAGAAAATTCCAGAGACATCAAAGACTCGGCAAAAGAGAAGGTGAACACTGCTACAGAAAAGGCTAGTGATATAACAAACGCAGCAAAAGAGAAAGCCAGTGAAGCTGCAAACGCAGCAAAGGAGAAGGCTAGTACCATAAAGAATAAATCAGGAGAAATAACAAACGAGGCAACACAGAAGGCTAATGAGTCAAAGGAAAGAGCATCCCAAAAGGCAGAGGAGGCAAAGGAAAAGACATCTCAGGCAGCAAATAAAGCCTCAGAAGCAAAAGAGAGAGTAGCCCAAAAGGCAGGAGAGACTAAAGAGAAGACATCTCAAAAGGCTGAGGAAGCCAAGGAAACAGCTAGGGAAATGGGAAAGAGTGCTGTAGAGGAAGCCAAGAAGAAGCAGTATGATACAGAGGAGCATCTAAGTTGAGCCACGGAAAAAGCTAAAGAAGCTTATGATGCATCTAAAAACAAAGCAGAAGAGACTGTAGAGTCTGCTGAGGACACCATTGCCTCTAACTATGAGGCAGCCAAGCAAAAGTCTAAGAAGATCAAAGATAATGTAGCTGGTAGAGGTCGTGATGAGGAACTCTGAGCTAATCTAGCTACAAAAATGCATGGTTGATTGACATTTCTTTTGTTGTTGTTGATCAGATTCTGCATGTTGTATTATAATAGTTTCTGTGCATGGAGTCTGGTGTTTGGTGTAATTCTCTTTTGGTGTCAGTGAAATCTATGGGTTGGTCAATATTTAGTATGAAGCTATACTTGACCTTCTCTGTTCTTTTTCTTTTCTATCTCTTTTCTTTATGAAAGCAGTGAATTTCACTCTAATTAGTAGATTCTAAGTTGTGTTTTCTTCTCTCTTATTATTATGAATCGTTCTAATATTTTAGTTTGCAAGGAACATAAATTGTTCCAACACCATCGTTACTTGAAATTCGTGACAATCAAGTACCTTTAGGACCACTCAAGTTTCTTGCCATTAGTATGTGAGGTTTCACAACCAGAACAGATATGGGAGTTGAAGTGGAAAGATTTTTCTGAAGATATTTTATTTAGGCAGAGGCGAATTAACGGTTTGATCAACTTCAGCTTTCTGAAAATCAATTGAAAAGTTATACCTTATATATGAAATTGAAAAGCTTCTGATTAAAACTGAAAGACTATCCACCTATGCCTTTACTGATATGTCTCTTATTAGGGAAAGGAATAATAGACTCCTTGAAGAAGAACTGAGTTATGACAGGGAAGCATTGGCTGTAGAGTATACCTCATCATATACATACAAAATTGAACATTCTACAAAAACGTGTATGTGATCGGGTTGTCCAAGCTGTTTTGAAAGGTGAAGGAAAGATGTTCTTTTTGTATGGGCATGGTGGAACTGGCAAAACTTTTGTGTATAATTTGGAAGATGGTAAATCTGTTGTTGACTTTGGGAATTGGATTTTAAGGAATGGAAATGGTGAATTTGAGATGTAGGTGGAGAAAGCTGGATTGAGATTCCAGAAGATTTGTTAATAAAACCAACAAGAGATCCAACAGCTGATATCATTAATGTCACATATCCTGATATACATGATAGGATGAAAGACTCACAATACCTGCAAGAGAGAGCAATTTTAGCACCAATTGTTAGCAAAATAAATGATAGATTCTTTCTTTGGTTGATGAAGAAGAGCGTGTCTATCTTAGCTTAGATACAATATGCAAATGTTCTAATAGCATTACTGATCCAGACTTGTTTCTATTTTAGCTCAGATACAATATGCAAAAGTTCTAATAGCATTACTGATCTATAGACATGTTGTGTATCTAGTAGAGTAGGCCTATTTTTACCACAGGCTGTTTTCACTCATGGTCAGTTATAGGTTGCAATAATATATAGTCTCACTGATAGAAATGGTCTTAAAATCTTTATAATAAATGACAAGAACCGAACACAGTTCCTTGCTAAAAATATTGTGTACAAAGAAATATTTTCCAATTTTGTAAGAAGTATATGATATCCTATTTGTAAACTTCTATTGATCTACAAAGACATACTGGTTTTTTTTTACAGTTTTTTTTTTTTATTATTATTTTTATTTTTAAAATTTTAAGTAAAACTTTCATTATCATTTGTAATAGTATATCTAATTCAATTACATTTTATTCTAGCTATCTTGTATAACAATGTCCAAAGGATACAACTTTCTTGATCAAATATCTGATGATAAGGAGATATAGAGAATTAGGATTGAGAATGTGTAGAATATGGAAAGAAGTGAATAAGAGAAGTGGAAATAACCTCATCAGTCTTGACATGATCTTTATCGATGAAAAGATTATTATACTCCACAACAACGAAATGTTTGAATCTTTCAACTATTCATTCTATTTGTTATATATTATGTAAACTAACTTTTGACTTCCCATTTTTTTTTTTTTTTTTTTTTTTTTTACAGAAAAACTTAATGCATGAATTTTATGAAAGAATGCATTTCAAAATTTAACCCATTGAACAAGTTCACTTTGACAACGGCTCTACAGATATAAGAAATCCTCAAGTTCTAATACCTTAGTAAGGAAACTTTCATTTACTGCCATTGATTACAAACAATGTACACTTCATCTTAACCTTTTTAATATTTATTGAATGTTATAATGTACCGTCAGGGATAGAGAAATAAAACTTTCATTGTTAGATGGAAGTACTCAAACAATTATTGAAAATGACTTCAAAGAAGATGAAGGTCCATATATAATTATTGTAACTTCAACGATTGTAAAAGCATTCTGAGGTAACGAAAGATAAATGGTATATGTATATAAATGTTTTTTATAAAAAGAAAAAAAAATGTGTACAAAAATTTCTTCAACATGTTTTATGGATTTTTTTCAAGGCAAACTGAATTTTAACACCACAAGTGCAAGTAAAGTTTATTTCAATTTGGACTTTACATAGGTTTCTAAGTTTATTGACAGGTTCATAAACATTTACTTTAATAATTCTCTATGATGGGTTATTAATGGATTTTTTGTTTAATTGATCTCTTACTTTGTTCAAAGGATGAATGCTCGATATATTCCAACACATGACAAAAGACCAAAATCTGAATCAGAACTGATAATGCAAACTACAATGTCATTGGCAGAAATTAAAACATTGGAATGGGTGGAAAGAATCAAGGTTTTCTTTATCTTTAACTATTTCAAATCTAAATCTTTATTATTCAATCAAAACTAACTAAAATGTTGAAGAATGATTTTGCAGGAAATTTTTTTTTTCTTGTTATGCTGATATTGTAAACATAGAAACAGAATTTGGGTGTCAACTTTTTAAATGAAAAGTAAAACAACAAAATAATATGTTTTGGTGTGATACTTGCAAATCTGAATCTCAATTCCCTATGCCTAGGTGCCAAATTGTTCATTACTTATATTATATAACTATTAAAATGACTACATAGGAAAACCAAATGATAATTGATTTAATTATAAATGTAAAAATAACGATAAATGTAATAATTACTTAAATATTTGAATTCTGCTTAAAAATTACAAACAATGTATGTTATAATCATAATAACCTTTTAATATGACTAATCACTGATTCCTACTTGAACAGAAGTATATACATTGATAATGAAAGCAATGAAAGCAATATAGAAAAGCTTTTTTTTTTTTTTTTTTTTTTTTTTTTTTTTTTTTTTGCTTTCAACTTGAGATACCAAGGACAAGATTTAGTTTAATTATTCAAATTTTTTATTCATAATCAGAAAAAGTCACTTAATTTTCTTTTTTCCAAATCAAAGTCCAATCTCTGAACAGCTGGGTCATGGACCTCATGGTAATGAATATCAAACTGAAAAATTCTCCACGATGCTTCTAGTGCTTATATATTTGCAGTCAAGAAATGTTATTATATAATCTTTTTCTACTATAGATTTTGTTCCATCATCTGAATTATAGACCACATTTTTTTTCCACGATAGCGGTAACATGATCTATGCCTTTACTAATGTACTTAAAAAGATATTTAATGGCTAAATAAGAGATTTGATGTTAAATTTCCGTTTACACAAAAAACTAATTAGTGTTTGGATCTGATAATAAAAAGCAAAAATCACATAAGAGAATGTCATAAATTGAAACTCTATAATAATAATAATAATAAAAAAGTGATATTTGTTGGCCTTTGACCGGTTACACCATTCAACATTTAAGTGCAACTGGCACTTCACTAGCAAGTCAATATTTTATAAGACTACATATCGATTGTCTAATTCCACACCATTTTTCAACATAAAGTTGTCATCTTCTCGTTTTTGGTAAGTTGGAAAGATGGTTTCATAAACAAAATATTAATAAATAAATAAATAACATTTGATATTTTTAATTAAAACTAAATATACTTAATCGAATGAAAAAAAAAAAAAATCTACTAACTAATTTCCCAAAAGAAAAAATTTATTATGCACAGAATGCGACTTATAAATGCATTACAGCCTCTTCTATCATATTAGTCCGTGGACCTAAACTCCAACGTTAACTTTAACGTTCACAAGTTCAATAATAGCAAATTTATTTATTTTTAAAATGACAAAGTTTAATTATAAAATTGGTTGTAGTTTAAATCTACAAACTCACTCAATAAAATAAATACAACAACATATTTTGAAAATTTAACTGTTGAATTACATGTTCTTTACGCCCTTAATACACATGTTAAATTTTGTGTCAATCGGATATCATTTACTATATGATCTATAAGCTTATATTTTGTGCATAATTTTAAATTACAAAAACTTGCAATTTAAAAAATTTATTGATGACATAACTATTGATCTTTAATTTTCTTGAAATTTTGCAAACATGAAGGATATAAGAAGAAAATGTAATCTAATGGTGGATTTGTCAAAATTCACATCCAATAAAAAGATATTAAGTAAGTTTGTAGCCTAAGGCTACAACTAATTTTGTAGCTAAACTTTGTCATTTTTAAAATTTGGTCTAAAACATTTCTTCTAAGACTGATGTTGTTGTTGTTGTTGTTGTTTTTTTTTTTTTAAGTATATCCAAATCTTAAGGAATAGTAACATCAAAGATGAACAAGTACGAAGTACCTACTACATGTTGTCATTATCATTTCGAATTCCACAATTTGATCTAACCAAGCACTTCACACATCCAAATTCGTTAAGAACCACTTTCAATACAGGAATTGAGATAAGTTTAACCATTTGAATATTAAACTTCATGAATATTCATTTAAAAAGTATAAAAACAGATGATTATAATTTATTGAAATTTAATATGATCCCATGAATCTGTAAAAATCCATTTTATTATAAATAGGGAATGAAATATTAGATCACTATCTCAAACATACAAAAAATATGAATACTTTAAAAAATCTTTCTAATGACATGTCGATGGAAATATTTTCAAAAGTGGGAAATGATTCAACAACGCAACTAGAAAATATCAAGCTAAGGTATAGCACTTCTTTCATAAGTGATGCGATCTACTAATTCACTTCTTTCATTTTTTAATCAATCGTAAAAGTTTCAATGAATTAACATAAGACAAAGTGGTCTTTCTAAGAATTTGATTAACTCCATATTTTAGTCACCTGGTCCTACTAAATGACAAAGCAAAAAAATTGATATTTTCATGTTATGAAGCAAAAAATCCACATGGACTACTCATAATGGGAACATACAAATACTTCCTGAATCAAGAAATCATTGAAGGCAAGAAATTGATTGAAGAAGCTGTTACAAGTGGTGATTTGATTGCTACATATATTGTGTAGATTGCATCACTTATATAGAGGAAAATCAATTAGTGTGTGTGTGTGTTGAAAAGGTTGTTTTGCTATACCTTAGCTTGATATTTCCTAGTAGCATTGCTGAATCATTTCCCACTTTTGAAAATATTTCCACCAACATATCATTAGGAAGATTTTCTTAAGTATTCATATTTTTTGCTTGTTTGAGATAGTGATCTAATATTTCATTCCCTATTTATAAGAAAATGGATTTTTACAGATTCATGGGATCAATTAAAATTATAATAAATTATAATCATGTGTTTTTAGACTTTTGAAATGAATATTCATGAAGTTTAATGGTCAAATGGTTAAAATTATCTGGATTCTTTGTATTGAAAACGGTTCCTAATGAATTTGTATGTGTGAAGTGCTTGGTTAGATCAAATTGTGGAATCATATTAAATTACAATAAATTATAATCATGTGTTTTTAGACTTTTTAAATGAATACTCTTGAAGTTTAATAGTCAAATAGTTAAATGATATGGATTCTTTGTATTGAAAGCGGTTCTTAATGACTTTGGACGTGTGGAGTGCTTGGTTAAATCAAATTGTGGAATTCAATATGATAAAGATAACATGTAGCAGGTACTTCAGTACTTGTACATCTTTGATGTTACTATTCCTTAAGATTTGGATATACTATTGAAAGTTATAAAAAATAAAATAAAAAATAAAAATGATGGTCTTAGAAGAAATGTTTTAGACCAATTTTTTTTTTTAAATTGCTATTATTTTTTTTTGAGAAATAAATTGCTATTATTGAACTTGTGGACATTACTCTTAAGTTAATGTTGGAGTTTAGGTCCACTAATTAATCTTATACATTTTTATACAGCAGACAATTAAGACAATAAATAATATATTTTCTTAAAAAGTTGGTTTTTTGAAACAAGATAAACAAATTGAGATGAAGGGAGTATGATAGAAGAGGTGGATTAGATTTCAATTAAAATCTAATTTTACACCACATGTCCCATCTAATCTTTTTTTTTTTTTTAATTTTTGTGCCAAGTAAATTAATTTAATGTAGAAAATGAGGAATCCAATATAAATAAATCATAAAAAACCTAATCATAAATCTAACTCTATATATAACATTAAAGGAAGGGAGACTTTGAATGATTTTACTTTTATGAGCCTTTTTTTTTTTTTTTTGTAACTAAAAATAATTCAAATTTATAAGTTTTTTTTTTTGAGAAACAAATTTATAAGTTATTTATGTAATATACTATAACTATGTACGGTCCATTACTAACTAGGTAGAAATATCATATATTATATATATATATATATATATATATATATGTGTGTGTGTGTGTGTTAACTGCAATTTTTTTAAATTGTGCATGTACATACCACATTCTCTGTATTAGATTTATGAACATTCTCTTAATTAAATATATGAAGTGGAGCAAATCTTGGCTACAAGCCTTCATTAGTAAGGATGAGGCAATCTTACGATGATTTTGACCATTTAACTAAAAAACTTAATTTCCTTTCCATTATTTACACTAGTATCAATTTTGCCACCTATAGACATTAGTGCAAACATAGCATTATATTACTGAAGATTATGGTGGAGAAAAAAAATTAAACTTACAATACTGAAAAAACAAATAGCTTTCTTCAAACAATTTCTTCGAATCTCATAACAACATTTATAGATTTAATATGTAATGAATGAATTATTGTCAACAATCCGAGGATAAACAATATTAATTAATTTTTTAAAGAATCTCCCTTTTGAGTTTTATTAAGTCTCAATCTTTTTATTTGACAAAAATTCTGGAAAAGAATTTTTACTCAAATAAAGGTGTGCTTTTTACACTCAGAATGCCTTCCCATCAATCAAATTACTCTATGATCTACTATTCCTAAGCTTTAATGTTCTTTAGTTTTACACACGAAGTTGAGATAATAATTTTAATGATAATCATGATAGTCACACAATATGTGAAAGATATTATAATTCATCAACCCTAATTATTAAATATGGATCTATACAAACTTTAAGAGTATCATGTTCTATCAAATATTTAATTAAAAAAATCTGTGAATTACAAAGGGATGCCTACGGGCCTAAGAATGTTACAAATAAGGCAAGCACATCTCCTGTGTAATCAACTGAATCTAAACTATTATATAAAAGTTGACCTCTTGTTTTTCCAGCATATTATCATTCCAATAGCTCCAAAATCTCTGTAGTTTATAACCTGCATTTGAATCTAAACTATTATATCAAAATTTCTATGAACAAAAAAGGAGAAAACACCTTATGGCTCAAGGTGCAAAATTTTAATTACTTTCAAGTGAATGTATTGAACATCTAAAACAAACTCAAGCGCAAACATTCAAACAAATTTTTGATACTACAATAATTGATTAATTTCTAGTAATATCAGTTGTAGATTCAAATAAAAACCAGTTACAACTTACAACTTAATCTTTATTGTAAAAATGTTGTGAACGTAGTACTAAGATGATCATATTCAAACTTACGCTTTGTTGGTTTTGATGGAAAACCTTATGTGAAGATAGTTTTCTATATTTTTTAGTATTTGTTAGCATTATAAAAAGTGAATCAAAAGAAAACTATTTTTAGTCAACATAAAAAAATATGGTTTATTTATTAGAGATTGTTTTCCACTAAAAATTTTTGGAAAACAATTCTATCTCGTTGCAAGGTAAATAAAAAAAGTTAGGAGATTATTTTCCAACACATTTAAGGTTGCTACCTGTCCCTCAAAAAAAAAAAAAAGTTGTTACCAAATATTAAAAAATGAAATAGTTTTATATAAAATACTTTTTGAAAAATGACTTATTTTCTAGAAAACTTTAAAGTCGAAACAAATAGAGCATTATTTTAGCTAGACTTAAAAAAAAAAAAAAAAAAATTAGGGTTAAGGTATTCAAATTTTTATCATAGGGGTCAAAAAAAAAAATTATATACCTTTTTTTAATTTTAATCACACGTCTTTTTTAATTATATGGGGAGACTATTTACATGTAGTTTTGTGTCACAACTTCTTACGGTGGTGAGAAAATTTATGTACCTGGCACTCAGAAATTGCACACACTTGGAATTTATTTATTTATTTTTAAAAAAAAACAGCAGTACTAAAACAGTGTTTTTATTCGTTTTGAAACGTCTGGCCTCTAAGCTTTTCGGCCCAAGGTAGCCCACTACTTATAACATAATAAGGCCCTTGGGCATAGACATAATTCCCAAAACATTCCACAGTATAGGTCCATCATAGGTTAGAAAGGCCAAAATTTGGTAAATAGTATATTTTCGGAAAAAATTCGGTGACTAGCACATGTTTGAACTTATTTAGTTAGTTAGACTGTTTTTGAAACTTGAGTTCCAACCCAAAATTGAGTTTCCCAAACTCGATTTACTCTTCGATTTATTTGACCTGGATTGGAAAAAAAAAAAAAGGTGGAACTCAAGTGTAGTAAACTTGAGTTCCATTAAAAAATAAAAATAAATAAATAAATTAACTACAAGGAACTCGAGTTTGCTAGACTCAAGTTCCAAGCGAGAAAAAAATAAATCCAAGGAACTCAAGTTTGCTAAACTCGAGTTCCACGTGTTTTTTTTTTTTTTTTTTTCCCAAGAGTAAATCAAGTTTGGGAAACTCAATTTTGGGTTGGAACTTGAGTTCCAAAAACAGTCCAACTTACTAAATTGTTTCATCCGTATGCTATTTTGCTAATATTTTTCCAAAAATATGATGTACAACAAATTTTGCCATTAGAAAGTTGCAATTTTATTCTTCATTCCATTATTTTTTATGGAAATAGCAGGATTTATTTAATAGCAAATATATCCAATGATGCCAATCATGCCTTCTCTCTAAAATGAACAGTAAGGTTATAAATGAAGGGGGTGATTTGGGTCTAGTGTCTAGTGGCACTGGACCCATTGAGATGGTGATATGTGTCCATTTTTGGATGCGTGTCACCTTTCAACCGAGTCCAAGGCACTGGAAACATTGGACCTAATCCAGACCCATAAATGAATCAAGTCGTTCACAAACATTTTGGGCTTGCCTCAATATAAATTCATTCATATTTGTTAGTTTATATACAACCAAGCTTGAATCTTAGTTTTAAACTTACTTAATAAATGAGTTAAACTCCAGCAAAATAATAATAATAATTATGCATGAACAACCTTGTTAATATTAGAGCTTGATAATAAGAAGCTAAGTCTAGGCTCATTTATAGATTTAATAGTAAGCTTTACATGAGCTTGACAAATAAACTCATATTTTACAAAAAAATTTAATTAATTAAGAGTTAGAACCACTTGTCCAAACCAAATAAGCTTGATAATGTGCTTATGTTAGATCTCAAGCTTAAAAGCTTGATATTGATCTCGAGTTCAGACTGACCAATAAATCAAGCTAAGATCAAGTTTTTAGACTTTTTGAAAAGTTCGACCAAGAACATTATATATTAAAATAATGTATTAAATATAAATGTCTATAACCATTTATATTTTATTGTGATAAAAACCAAATGACATTCATTTTAATATGTGAACTTAATATGGTAATTAAGATAGGAATTTCATGCTTGATCCCTCATCTTTGATGCCTGTTATCTATTTGATAATTAGTTGTGAATATTTATTATCTTTATGTTGTTGTTTTTAGCTTAAAACTACAATTAAGTTTGTACCCAAACTATATCCTTAACTAAAATCTCACTCTTGCAATGTCCGTCACTTATTACATAATGTCTGTCATACCCAGTTTTTCTATATTGTTACCAAAACATCATACAAATTCGATATGGCATATAGATACACTATGGGTCTGTTTAGAATCCGCTTATTTTGTTAAAACTAAAAACTTTTTACTGAAAGTACTGTAGATAGAGGTAAAAGTTAGCTGAAATAGTACAGTGAGACTTAAGAATAGTACCAAAAGTGCAGTAAGGCTAATAAATAGTAGCAAAAATAAGCTGAATAATAAAATAAGCTGACTTTTTAATTTGGAGTCAAATGCACATTATAAATCAGCAAAACAAAAAGAAACTTGCAATTAGTGAAGAAAGTTTCATCATAAGAAACAGTGAATTCAAGATCATAAATATTTTGTATACTGACTGTATAAAACCTGCCAATAATTCTTTTTTATTCTTTAAAAAAAAAAAAAAAATCAAAGTTTTGATGTAGGGCACTGCACGAGCAATTCATGACAATTATGCACCAAAAGGTTAGGTTGTAGATCCATAAACCACCAAACTACAGGTATCCCGTGATCTATCCAACTTCAATTATTGATGTGAGACAAACAAATTAAACTAGCACTCACAGCAATGCCGTGCAAAATGTTTGGTGCACAATGCTCATGTATAGTCTACACAATTTGAGTGATAATAATTCATAATTCTATTTATTATGAGGTCAAGGAAAGGGACCATTGTCATATGGAGGGGTTCTAAGAAATTAGTTTCTCACAGTATGTGTGGGATTTATAGATGTGTTAGCTCCATATGCGGGAAGACTTTATAAAATCCCTCCATAAGATAATTTTGGCAGCATCACAGGGACACATGGTAGTGGATATCTGAACCTGATTAAGCAAGTTGTGGCAACAAGATTACAAGAATCGCATCCCTCAAGATTGAGACACGAATCGAGAGCTATGAATATTTCTAGAGACACATCCCTTTTCACGCTGGACTTAAATGTCAACTCGAGATTGGTGCATAAGTTGACACAATATACTCAAGTACGCGTGATTAATTCACGTGAAAATGATGAAATCGATCCAATCATGAGTTAACATTAAAGCAAGAGGTCAGATTGAGACAGCTATAGGCACAAATTAATTTGAACTGACTTAAAGCGAAAAAGAGTCACTCCAATTTTCCTAGCCTTGATACTTCATGGACCATCATCCATGGTAGGTATTTGTTGAAGGGTCAAACTCAAACTCCTTTTTTGTTTTCATATTTTGAATGAGCTACCATGACTGACTGGTTCATTTTCTGCAAAGGTAAATTGATGCTCATGGCCCATAAATAAAAGGTTCGTAAGCCTTGCTTTGCTTACCCAGGTAGTTCATGTGAAAGATCAAAACCTTGTGGTGTATGCAGCAGCTGTATTTCATGTGCAAGGGGCAAAACTTAGTGGTGCATGTTTACTTAAACCACAGGTTTTTTTTTTTTTTTCTTTAGGAAAAAAAAGTGTTTTTATTATGAAACTTCAAGATCATATTTTATGTCAAATCAAATGATGAAAAAATCCCATAATCTGATTGGTACAACTAGAAACAATTTAGTAAGATCTGAATAAGATTTATCTTTATGTTTGATCATGATAGTATACATGTCGGGGCTGTTTATTAATTTGTTGAATTTTTTGTCCAATAAACATGTAAAAAATTAGCTGTCCGGCCAATTAAGTTATACCATCCAAACGCATGGTCAAAACACTAAAAAGCTCTGCATATTTCACGAAACTTAAATAAAACTTAAAAAGCACTCACTAATTAAGTAAAATTTTGTTGCATATACTCCATTAAATTAAGAAGCTGATAAATTATAATGATTTTGCTTAAGTTATATGATGAAATATTTTGTGTATTTTTGAAATACTTTCTAGACAATTTACTTATTATAAATAACGAGCTTGAGAGATTGTAATGGTAGCAAAAGGGAGACCATTTGTAATCTTTGGGACATGAGTGTTCTTCAAAAGACAATTAAGTTTGGAGTATCATGTTAGTTGATAAGTGTATTTTAAAAATCTCTAATAATTTCTCGTGCTAAACATCATGAAAAGTTGCACTTAATTATTTCTCGTCGTGATCGATAAGACAAAGTTTGGAGTATTATGTTAACAATTATGCATACGATAAAAATCCATAATAATTTTTCTCGCTCTTCAACGTGAAGTGAAATGATGTATCCCATGATTCCCGTCATGATCTTAACTTTTTAAGGTTCATTGAAGAAATCAAAACGAAAACAAAAAGGGGGAAAAAGTTTTTTTTTTTTTTTTTTTTATAAAAAAAACTGTGAAATCAAGAACACAGGAGGGGGGGCATGCAAACTTTTGATGCGGTCTCATTTACAAAAGCAAGTCCCATAATTTTAAAATGGTCGGTGTCAGTTACTGGATTTGCTTCCATGAAAAACAAGTTTATACCACCTCATGATGTTCAATAATCAACATTGATCTTCTGTTATATTTCATACTCGGAGACTAAACTTAGAGTCTAAGACAATTAAAAAAAAAAAAAAAAAAACTTATATTTTTGAGTTTCAAAAGATAGAAAGTTATATGGATAATGTATTCGTGGCTGGCCAAGAATTTAGCGTTATCTACGGTTATAATGACTTCGGCGTATTGTCCTTAATTTTGAATAGAAAATTTTCTTTTTTCATTTCATTTGCAGAGCAAGCATGCATCTTCTCGAGGCACGAGCCAACCCACCGCCTCGTCCACTAGTTCCTCCTTTATTTTGTCAAATCTTAGTCCGGTAGTTTACTACTTTGAAAATATATATATATATATATATATATATTTTTTTTTTTTCTATTTTTATGATACTACTTCTAATATTGACAAAAATATTGAAATCAAGACCCAAATATGGCTTAAAATCGATCAACAATATTGCAGACATAACCATTCTTGTAATGCCCAATCCTGCTTTAGAGCTCATACATTTCACAGCTTTATTTCATCCAGGCACAAAGTAGGGAAACAGTGCTGTTAACTTTTTAGATATTCAGCCCACGTAGAAGGTCTGTGCACGTGGCTTGTACCTCTTGACCTTTTGTTTCACTACAATTGAATTTTTTTTTCCATTAAACTTTAAATTTTTTAGAATTTCGTTAGTAGGCACGTTGGCAAAACAAAGTTGAAAAATAGCATCTTAAGTTTTAAAAACTCGAGTCAGGGTGGAACTCAAGTCTTAAATCCTCGATTTTTGAAGCTGGGAAACACCTGATATGGACAATTTTCCACGTGGAACCACGTAGAACTCGAGTTTTAGACACTCGATTTCCCTTTCTTCATTTTCTCCTTATACCTCACCCACAAATTCATCAAATCTCGGCACCGGAGCAACAACCCAAACCCATGGATTCATAATATCTTGGCACTTGAGCAAAAACCCAAACCCAAAAATCACGATCTTGGCACTGGAGCAGCTCCCTAAGCTTGGGTTTGTTGATCTCGGCACTAAAGCGTGCTTGGGTTTGATGTTCCTGTCTGGTATTGTTGCTTGGTTTTGTTTTGTTTTTTTTTTTTTTTTTTTTTTTTTTGGGTTTGTTGTCTTCGGAAGTGGGTTTGGGGTTTTAAGACTTAGAGAAATCGTTGGGAAACAGGGTGAAGGGGAAAATAAAGAAGGAAAAAATGGAACTTGAGTGTCTAAAACTCAAGTTCCACAGGGATTAAAGAGACAACGGAACTCGAGTGTCTAAAACTCGAAATCCACGTGGATTTCAGACTCCACCTCAACTATGCCAGCACATAGAAATCGAGTCTTTTAGGCTTGAGTTGCTATAGTAAACACGAGTCTAAGAGACTTGAGATGCTATTTTACTAAATCGTTTCTAACGCATACTAACTAACGATATTCTCTCCCAAATGCATGCTAGTTGGAAAATTACCTCCACTACAATTCTCATACCAAATTTCACATTTTTCTTATTTCTGCGAATGTAAGTGATTAACAAAAAATAATGAATCCATACAGGTAGAAAATGTCAACCACTCACATCACATTAGTCAACAAGTTGTAAAATTAAATGTGCAAATCGTTGCATCTCTAAATTTATTCAAAATCAATACCATATTACTCCATTTTGTCCCAAATTATTACTAGTAGTTCTCTATTCCTTTTTGAGATGTCCCAATATAAAGTTTTCTTTGAAAAGTCAACAAATAAATTTCCTAACATATCATTTAATTTATTTAAAAAGAAAATACCTCTCTTTTAGTAAAATTTATATTAAGGAAGGTGGTTATGAAAATATATTCCTTTTTTATGTAACGACAACATATTAAATGATATTCCCTTAAAAAATTGTATTTTTTAAACAAGCCTAACAAAATGAGACTGAGGAAGAATTGTTTTTAATGAATACAATAGGATTTGAACTTATGCCGTTTGTTCCTTGATAAATTTTTTTTTTTTTTTACTAATATATCAATTTTTTTTTTATTTGCGAGAATTAATTTTAGTCTCTAATGCAACAGTAATAAACTTGCCAGTTTTTTTTTTTTAGAGAAAACTTTACCGGTTAATCTAATTAAAAGTTAAAAACCTACCAAATTACATAGTGTTGATCAAAATGAAAATGATATGGTGCACATTGAGACCAAAATGCAACAATCAAGATCAAAATGTGGTCTTAATACTAACCTAGATTCAATATCGACACAGTGGTTCCTTAATCAATCATATGCCAATTGCCAACAAGAGTATAAATCATTAATGATTCCTATTAAAAAAATCATTAATGATTATAATTGGAATAAGCCTCGTGTAAATTTGGAAATTATGCCACAAGTTGACAATTATGCAATGTGTAAATTTTACAATTTTGCTGTGTGAACCTTAGGGAAAGTGGTAACGAAAAGATGGGTAAATTATGTATTTGGTCTTTATCATTTACACCATATTTCAATTAGATCCTTAACCTTTCAATTGTGTCAATTTGGTCTCTAACCTTTCAGTGTCCTAATAATTTAATCCCTACCGTTATTTCTTAGATGGAAATTGTTGATGTAGCAAATGGCCAAAAAAAAAAATTAGTTTATTACCACATTAACGGAAACTAATTTTTTATTTTGACCGTTAGCTATGTTAGCAATTTCCATCAAAGAGATAACGCAGAGATTAAATTGACACGACACTAAAAGGTTATGAACTAAATTAAAATATAATATAAATGATATGGATCAAATACATAGTTTACCCCAAAAAGATACAAAACTAACTCATTATATTTGGGAGTGGTTACATGGTAGGTGTAGTGGGCCTTTTTGGTTAAAGTGGGCTAGGTTGCCTCCTGCGATATGAGGTCTGAGTGTTCTAGGTATGGGAGTTGAGACCGATCCAATTGGAACTTAACTTGGTCCGGCTTGTGCACAAACTATGCCTCGTCTGCTAGGAACACGCTTACGGCAGGCAGAACTGTTTTAAGTGAGTTGCGGTAGACAGATATGATAATAATAATAAAATCAAATACTTTGAGTTCTTTATTAAGGTGAACAGATAAACCTCATTTAAGAAAAAAGATAACCACAGTTTTTAATCAACAATCGTTTTATAAGAAAAGTGAAAGGGAACGAGTGGATGGTATGTGAACTTGGTGAGAGAGTAAATAAATTAGATTGAGTCTGATCCGCAGGATCGAAACCAGAAAGGGAAAAACACCTCTTCTCAAAGTGAATAATCTCAGGGAGATCCTACCGTAGAAATTAATCACTTTGAGGGAAGTGGACTTGAATGGTTGCACCTAAGAACACCTTCCATTTCAGGCAGAGGGCAAAATTTTGAGAGGGAGAGAGGGAATGAACCTATTGGTGCATGCTTGCCGTTCTCACTCTCTATCTTTTTCTTTTTCTCTCCTTCCTTTCTAATATTCCCCTTTTTTTCTTATCTTTTTTTCTTTTCTTAATTCTTGTTTCTATTTCCTGGTTTTCAAGTTTTCGAAATAATGTAGTGCTTACTGTTGTTGTTTTGTTGTTGCGTCCTGCTTCCTGTACACGGCAAGGGCCCCTTTATAGTGCCTGTCGTGACCGGATTTTACTATTTTAGCCCTTAACCACCTTTTTTTGGTCTAGGTGTAACTGTCGACCCCACTGGTCCGACTGTGAGCCACTCCCCATCGCCAGACAAAAGAAGGCTATTTTGTTTATTTGTCTACCGTGTCACCCTTTCCTACTACGGTGTGGGTACCTTCTTTCTCCCTATCCCTCATGGCATGCACCTAGTGGTTCCAGCTCAGCTTTGCCCGTTTGGCCCAGTAGGACACTTCCCCCAAAAGAGCCCTAGCAGGAACCCCAAAATAGGTTTTCCTCTCTCCCCACCACCAAACCATACCCCCTTACCTCTGACTCATGACCTCACCGTGTCCTGTATTGGCTGGGTACAGGCTGGTCGAGTCTGGGCCTTATGCGTGCCTCTCTTCTATGTATGTCCAAAATCTGCCTGCTGCTCATGCGTCTGCCGTGGTTGGTTTGCACAGTCTGCCACCCATTCTTGACCATTTTCTGATTTCCCTTTCCTTTATGGCT
Organism: Quercus lobata; assembly: GCF_001633185.2. Taxonomy (NCBI): domain Eukaryota; kingdom Viridiplantae; phylum Streptophyta; class Magnoliopsida; order Fagales; family Fagaceae; genus Quercus; species Quercus lobata. The sequence continues at coordinate 14,282,958 of NC_044909.1, read as the reverse complement.
TGCCCTATTTGGGGTTGGGCCTTGCTTAATGGTGGGCTTTGCTTTTTCCTTAGCCCACCCTTCTTCCTGCTACTATCTCCTGACATATCACTTTATCATTCTTGCTACAGAGTTTGTTTTGTTTCAATCTGCCGTTTATTCTTCCCCTAATGGCCCAGCCAGACAATTGGTTCTTGTGCTACATTACAAGTGGGCTCCTATGTCCCATTTGTTTTTCCTTGGGCGTCCTGGGCCGGTTTTCTTTCCTTGGGCTTCCTCGGCCCTTTTCCTAACTTCGCATCACCATGGGCTATTACTGAATTCTTTGGGCTTCCCCAGCCCAATTACGTTATTTCTCATCCTGGGGTTCATGGGCTTGTCATCAACCCCTTACTTTCTTTGTTTTCATTACTTTGTGCCTACCACGGCTTATTCTCACTTTTCCACATCATATACTGCCCATGGTTTGCTTTTTCTCTCTTTTTGGGCTCCTTTAAGCCCATTTACCTCTTCAAAACCCATTTGTTTGTCTCATGGGCCTATGATCCATTATTCCTGCCGCTTGGGCTTAATAGGTTTTCCATCCGTTTACCAACTCCTTTCTGTACATGTTGCTGGGCTTCTCCCTTCTACTTGGGCTTCCATAATGGCCATCAACAGTAGGAAATCTCCGTTATTTCCTATGTTACTTGTGAATAATTACCACTTGTCAATGAAGAAGGATAGTTACTAAGAAGTCAAAAAACAACCCCCTGACATACGGAGTATTTATTGGCTAGAAGTAATTACATTTTTTTTTTCTATAATAACTAGGGCAAAGAGGAACAGTCAATCATCCAACATCATTAACACCATAACATGTCCTCTTTAATCTTTTTTTTTTTTTTTTAATAAACAAGAGTATTCAGATCTCATTGAGTATTTGACTATTCTCTTAGGTGTATACAATGCCATGTTCCACTCTCACACTAGATTATTACAAGGAGAAAACTCATGGAGATGGCTCCAAGATACTAACAAAAGATTCTAAACCCAATATGTCATGGAGTAGCATAGTTTTTGTAGTTCATTTATATTTTCTTGTTGCCATTTACTTTAATGCAAGTAGGAATAGGGTAATTTAGTTTTTCGACACATGTATTATGTTCTTCAATTAATGCAACTAATTTTCTTCAATTATTCAGATGCTAATTCTATTTGTACTAGTTTTTATCTATATATATTTATAAAACTAAAGCCTTCAAAACTCCCACAATTTTCCACGTCACCACTTTTTTTTTTAATTTTATTTTAGATTCTTTTTATTTTAGGTTTTATATCTTATATATTTATTATTAGTTTAAATAAAACTCTACTAGATATATGTTTTAAGAGCTTGAAAATTCTACTTCAAATAAAATTCTATGACAAAAATTTCAACAAATATATAATATAAAATCATTATCTATATATATATATATATATTAAACCATACGGATCCTGTGTAAAGTCAAGTTGCTCAGGCTTTTACGGCATCTAGATATTGTTGAAATTAAGCGCATCATGTTGCTAATGATGACTTGACTTGTGAACATCATCAGTTTTTTCTTTATCAGATGCTATGTGCATTGAAATATATGCATATAGGTAATTTTCTTAATATCTTATCTTTCTTTCTTTTTTTCTTTTTTTCTTTTTTTCTTTTTTCTGCTTTTCTTTAGTTTTAGTCTTTGTTTAGCTCCCGTGAAATTTGTGGTACGAAGTATTTAGCATCATAGGTAATACTTAGCCTCTTATTCAAATTTGAGAGTCTTCAATGTCAGCTTTGATTATTTTTATTATCAAGTTGAGATTCTAATTGGTTTATCAAGCATGGGTTATTTGAGAAACCCGATCCTCATATGCAATTGATAGATGATTAATAAGAGAGACAATAACTTATTATAAATAGAGGTTGAGGAGTTTAACAAGGTTTTGGGCGTGTGGAAAGCATAGCTTAATGAGTAGCAACATGAGAGAAGTCGATGGAGGGGAGGAGATTGGAGAGTTTTTGGACTCTTTTTTTTTTTTGGTGAGAATTTTGTGCATGGCTTAATGAGTAGCAACATGAGAGAAGTCGATGGAGGGGAGGAGACTGGAGAGTTTTTGGACTTTTTTTTTTTTTTGGTGAGAATTTTGTAGTGTATTATTTTGGGTATTGGGTATTTTATTATCCAAGTAGGAAATAGAAAACCTAGGTATAAATAGTTGATTTGTTATTTGTTGTTTCATATTTCTAAATTGTTTCTATAGTTTGTAAGTGTATGGAAGGAATTAGGGTTATATGGAGTGTGGTTTTTGGTGGATAAGGCTAGAAAAATATATAGAGGTAAGGTTTAGAAAATATAGCAATGTATAGATCCTATGAAGTGCTATGCATTTTTCTGCAAGGAAATATATGAACTTAACTGAAATTTTACATAATGAATAATGTTATTTATTTATTTTATTTATGGATTGTGGCAAGATGGTTGAGATTTCTATGCAAGATACAAATGGAGTAAATACAAAAAAAAAAAAAAAAAAAAAAAAAAAAAAAGAAGAAGAAGAAAAGCTAGAGGTAATAAATGCCTGAAATTATTTAACATTTGTTAATTATCCTGTGCATCGCACGGGTTATCGACTAGTTATTATTATTATCATGTCTTTCAATCTCTACGAATAATTCACTCAAAGTTCTACTTGTTCCTCAAGTTATAAAATAATTTTTAGGTAACCATTCCTATCCAATTCCCTCAAAAAAACAAAAGGCAAAATAAATAAATAAATAATAATAATAACAATAATAAAGAAAGAAAGAAAGAAATAATTTTTTGTAGTTGAGGAATGGAAAGAAAGAAGATTCAACCATAACCATATCTATCCAATTCACTCAAAGTTCTACTTGTTCCTCACGTTATAAAATAATTTTTAGGTAATATAAAAGGTAGGTATCTTTCTTTAATCTATGAAGGATAAATTAGGGGTAGAAGTCTAGTCTACTTTGCAACTAGCTTTATATTATTTTTATAATTAGGAATAAAAATACTAAAATACCCCCGAACTTTGGATCAAAATCAAACTGATCCTATTATCTTCTTATCTTCTTATTTGAAAGTAGAAGAGCATTCTCATTAAGAATTGTAAATGCTATAAATACTAAATTTTAACATCAAGTTTGTAAAAAGCATACTCCATCAAGAATTGTAAATCCTATTAATTTTGCAATCTAGTTATAGTGGGCTGCTAGAGATAGCAGCCCACTATAGCAAGATTGCAAAATAAAAAAAAAATAAAAAAAAAAAAAGATTGTTTAATGGTAGTTGCTGGGTATAGAAAACATGGTATGAATAGTAGTTATTTGAAAACATAAAGAAAGAATAAAAAAAGAATATTTAAATTAAGTGATAAAATAATAAAACCTTTGATGTTGAGTGTATTATAAAGTGAGATGTTAAAATGAATAAAGTAACTTTTTAAGATGTTAAATGCTAAATACTAAATTTTTTTATAATTCTTAATGAGAATGCTCTAAGTTTTGAGAATTGACATCCTTTTTTTCCATTTGGGATAAGGAGTGAGACTATGATTAGATAGAATGTTCCATTTTGTATATTTTTCAAAGTTCAAATTAATTTGATTTTGACCCAAAGTTTAGAGAGGGGTTTTTTCTCTTGCAATTTTCTCTTAAAATTATATGTCAAGCAAACATAGTGCTTATTAAAAAATAATTAATTAATTTAAAGAAAAACAACAGAAGCTCTAAAAAAAAAAAAAAACCATCAAGCCAAACATAATGGGACGACAACTTAAAAATGTAAAAAAAACCATGAAAACAACGCGCAATAGTCGGACGTAACATGGTGAAAGAAATAGATAATGAATTGCGAAGTTGTATATATATAATGATTGATTGAAACATTGTGCGCTAACAGTAACCGATTCAGAGCTAGCTTAGTTGACTTGGTAGTTGGTATTACTATTAAAGTGTGCTTGAGTATCAATTAATCATGTTAAAAACGTGAGACTCCATTTATCATTGCAGCTAAAGGAAGTTACTACCTCGACCCTGTCAAATTCAACCTTCAATTCTTATATTATATGGGAACACTATCAATGCATGCATATATATATATATATATATAACAATTGATGGTATCTACTTGTAATGATTGTCTTCTTTATTATTAGATCAAGATATTAATTGGTTTTTAGTGTAGACCGAAATTAAATTTTAGACATCTTATTCAATCATTAGAGACTTTATCAGTTAACTGGAACTCAAGCCATCTTTTATTAATTTATAGAAAAAATCAAATTAGCAGTACAATTATAGAATATATTCTTCCATATATAATTAGTATATATATATATATATATATAATATGCTTGAACCATTATGTATTTTGTTGTGGACTAAAGTTCAATTCCTTAAAAAGGTATAAAATATTAAAAATTTAATTAGGAAAAAGTTCTTCTGGATATCTACTAAATTGCTGGCCTTAATTAGTTGTGGTAGTTATTTTTCCTTTCACAAAAGTGGAGATGTGGGTTAAATTGTATATGAATTAATAAAGGAAATTTAAGGTTTAATTCTGTTTAAATAATGTGGAATTGTGAATAGATGAAAGAAATGCGTGTCACTGTCACAGTAGTTGATAAGTTAACATTATTTTCCTCTTTTTTCCTAAAATATGTTTAGAGTTCGACTCACAAATAGTTGGGTTTTGTTGAATGATGCATTGTGATTAGGTGTTCGTTCATTATCATCTGTAGATTACTAGTAAGTCCAACCAAAAGTAATACAATAATATAAAAATGTGACTTAAGGCATACATTAATCATCCATTTTCGAAAACTATTTATAGGGATTTGAAAAAACTATTATAAAAGCTATTCACTTTTTCATTCTCTCGAAAAAGGTTTTCTTAAATAGTTTTCTAATGTATGCCGTAAAAACATACTCTCTCTGTTCCACTTTATTTGTCCTGTTTGAAAAGTCAAACTTTTTAAGGAAACATCATTTATTATCTTGTCTACCTTTTAAAATTGTATAAGTTTCCAAAACTACCTTTAAATAAATTTATCAAAAAATTGAATTATTAATAAAATAGGGGTATAATAGGAATATTAGTAAATTAATGACTTTTATTTTTAGAAACAGAACAATATTTTGGGATATCTCAAAATAAAATAGAGGACAAACAAAATGGGACGGAAGAAATATGTTAAAAAAATAGGTCATCATTTCGACAAAATGACGTAAGTTAATTAGGTTGTCACATGATCAATTAGGGAAAACCCGTTCACCCACCACAATCAAATCCCACGCCCACCCCTTATAAGCAAAAGCAGCTTTTTTTTTTTTTTTTTTCTTTTTTTGAATCAGAAAAGGCAGCTTTTCAAACACAGTTTTTTAAAGATAAGCTACGGATTTGCCAATTCTTAAAATATAAAAATTAAAATTAAAAAATAAAAAGCCATGAATTTAGCCAAGATAGGAGGTCACGGTCCAAAATTTATAGAAATATGAATTTAGTCAAGATAGGAAACTTCCACGTTTTCTTGTCCACGAAATCCACGCTATTGTCTTCTAAAAAAAAAAAATCCACGTTATTGTAATTTATGTCGAGGAAGAAAATAATTAGACCAACCACCACACTTCTAGCTACCACGGGAAGGGTCATTGAATCTCCATTCAACATGGATTATACACACATGACAAGATACTAACCACGGTGAAAATGTTTTAATAAGTGGATAATTACCCATGATCTCATTAAAAAAAACCATACAAATAGGTAACAAAGTCATCACCTCAAAAAAAAAAAAAAAAAAAAAAATGTGTAACAAAGTCAAGAGAGTTTATATAAGATAGGAAAAAAATAAAATAAAAAACTTTACCCATGAAAATGAAACATTATGTTATGTTATATAAGAAAGCTAATTAGGACCACATTTTTTTGTGTGTTTAATGTTTATTCCTAGCTTACGTGGATCCATGCAATATATAGTTATATACAATTCAATTTCAAATAAATAATCCTATATAAAAAATAAAAAATAAAAATTTAAAAAGCTTCCAAGTAAATATTAGTGTAAGGACACGATTCTCTGGCGGCCCAATAAGGATGTTGGGCTCGCGCACGGAAGATCCCTCACAATATAATTTGTAGAGAGTGGGCTTAAAAAGCTAGCTGCTGGTCACGGAGCGATGTCCGATCCTGGTTTTAGAGGAATTCAGGTAGAAAAAGGAGTTGGGCCTGAACATTTAGGTCCTAAGACGTCGCATCCTATGGGATGGGACTCCTCGGAGTTGATCCGAGGACCATTGAGGCCTAACCCCGGTTATCCAACGACGGACTTTCTTCAGTGAAGTCCAGTGTTGTTGAGATGTTCTCCCCCATGTGATCCTCCTTTTTCGGAGGTGGGCTGGCTCCCCTTTCGATTTACTTACTTTCTTCTTTTATACTCGTCTGCATTCGTTATCCTTCGTCCACGTGTAGGGTCAGTCTTTACAAACACTGACATTTGTCCCATCAGTCCAATCCCGAAATTGTTGGGGATGGTTTGATAAAGCTGCAGAGTGCGGTTCTGTCAGGCGCTGGGTCTTATCTGGAGGGGTAGTAAGGATAAACTCCCCAAGGTATCTTGGATCTCCTTACGAATTCGTCCCTGTACCAGTTTCACCCCTTTGTTCTGGTGGGACTATGGATCTGCCGAGGACTACACTGTCCTCGGCTGCCTCCCAAAATTCTTTTGTGCTCTGCGTTGTAGAGCTTGGGCCACAGCTCTACTCGGATTGGGCCTTCGGACTCTCTAAGGGCAAATGGGCCTAGTCCACGAATTGTTGGGCCCCACAATAGCCCCTCAAAACCCTTCTGTCTGACTTCCGGGTTGGAAAGGAGGGTTTTGGCAAACCCGGGCCCTCAATATGGCCCATTTAGTTTGACCCCGCATTTATGCGAGCGGTTTCCCAGGAAGTCGGCCGGTTTTCAAGGGATTCCGTTTAATCCGCTCGTGATCTACTCCTGCCGCTTGGATGTCCCAGACGCGCCCTTAAATGAATTCCCTTTACGAGGCACATTTATGTCCGGCGGCTCATCTGATAAGGTGGGGAAACGGAACGGGTGCCTCTTTTCTCTTCAGATCCTTTTGGAAACTCTAAACGCATTTAATTCCATTCGTTTTGCCCTTCCTATAAGAAGGCAAGCAGGTGGCAGTGACTTTCGTACAGACTCCTCTCCTTCCTTCTGAAATCTGAAATCCGTATCCCCCTTTAGCGTCCACTTAGCCCGTTTGTTATACATCATATCTGCATACGCCCTCCATAACGAATGATGAAGGAAACACGCTCCTCCTCAAAACACCATATTCTGACAAAACTTGAAATGGCTCGGTCAGGGCAAGGGTGGCGCAGACTTAAGATCTGTCTCGCCTCTCTTTTAGCCAAAATCCGAAGCAGGGGCTCGTCATGTCGACTTCTCGGCGTGACTGAGTCGAGAACAACCAAGACCAGCACCACCCGGCTCCTCGCGAGCGTACCTAATATGGCACCAGCGTGTTAGGAGTCAGGGCTGAGGCAGGGGCTAAGTGCTTCTGCTTTCTCCCTCTTTTGCTCCTTTTCTTTCTTTTTATCTCTTCTCTCTTCTTCTCCTCCTTCCTTACTCATGTCCTCCATCTTCTTCATTGATTTCTTCCTTACTATTTCCTTCTTCTTCGTTCTCTTTTTTTTTTTTGAAGTGAGTTCTTCTCTTAGTATGAGCAACAGTGAGGCAGGGATTGGAGAGACTTTGAAGACAAGTTTAAAAGGCGCTTGACCGTTTGCTTATCTGTACTGTGGATGTTAGTACTGCTTCGGCAGCCCCTCTTTTGTATAGGCTTGTTGAAGCCTCTTTTTGTACATTGTAATAATTTTTCATATTAATAAAACTTGTTTCTATTTCACTTTGCATGTTCTGTCTCTTTGTTTTTATAAATTTGTAAGCGCCGTTCGGAACAATCATATAGCATCTAAATCAATGACGACTAAGACCAAAATACTTAATAATAAAAAGATGTTGCCATAACTTTAATGGAAGTGCTCGGCATAATAAGGCAGACCAATAAAAAGTAATACTTACCCCCTTGGCTTGGGCCCGAGGACCATGCAAGGCCTTAGTTCTGTCCAAAACTTGTAATAATAATAATTTTTTGTACTTGGTTTCCCCATAGGCTTGAGTCCGAGGACCATACAAGGCCTTGGTTCTGTCCAAAACTTGTAATAATAATAATTTTTTGTACTTGGTTTCCCCATAGGCTTGAGTCCGAGGACCATACAAGGCCTTGGTTCTGTCCAAACTTGTAATAATAATAATTTTTTGTACTTGGTTTCCCCATAGGCTTGAGTCCGAGGACCATACAGGCCTTGGTTCTGTCCAAAACTTGTAATAATAATAATTTTTGTACTTGGTTCCCCATAGGCTGAGTCCATACATGGCCTTGGTTCTGTAGTAATAATAATAATTTGTACTAGTCTGTCAAAATTGTAATAATAATAATTTTTTGTACTTGGTTTCCCCATAGGCTTGAGTCCGAGGACCATACAAGGCCTTGGTTCTGTCCAAAACTTGTAATAATAATAATTTTTTGTACTTGGTTTCCCCACAGGCTTGAGTCCGAGGACCATACAAGGCCTTGGTTCTGTCCAAAACTTGTAATAATAATAATTTTTTGTACTTGGTTTCCCCATAGGCTTGAGTCCGAGGACCATACAAGGCCTTGGTTCTGTCCAAAACTTGTAATAATAATAATTTTTTGTACTTGGTTTCCCCATAGGCTTGAGTCCGAGGACCATACAAGGCCTTGGTTCTGTCCAAAACTTTATGCTCTTTCCTCAGGTGTCTCATAGTCTGCCGAGCAGGTAGTTGTCCTCGGCAATGGTTATTCCTTGGTGTGGGCCATAGTCCGTGGGCTTCCCTGCAGAACGGGCCTGGGCCGCGAATTTATTGGGCCCACAGATTCAGAGGCATTTCCGTAGTCTTTGGTCACGCGGTACTTTTTGGCGTCCCAGTATTCGAGGTGCGCCTTCACGAGGCTCCTTTAATCTCAGGGTTGCAGACGGCATTGGAAATCGAGCCGGAGACATTTTGTCTGTAGCGTTCCTTGGGACGCTGCGTGAATTCAATGCCATCACCTCATCTTTTAAATAAATAGGAGAGAAAGTTGCTTTACCTTCGCACGAATTCTTCAGTCTCCTCTCTTAGTACATCATGTTTGAGGCGAGGATTGGGGCAAAGAAGCTCTCTCCGCCACGAAAGCGCCGTGTCCTCCTGAGACTCCAGATATTGAGGTACGGGTCAAGGAGGCGTAGACTCAAGAGAATATTTCAGTTCGAGAGAGGGGAAAGGATGTTTCTCCCTCTTTTAGTCAAAATCTGAAGCAGGTTCTGGTCATGCCAGATTTTTGGTATGTCCGAAGAAGGAATTTCCACCATCAGCGCCGTCTGCCTTGTAGCAGGCAAATTTCTGCAGGGGCTTCCCAACTTCTGGCTCCCTGCATCTTTTCTGTAGATGGTGTTAGCCTGAGGTCAGGTTCTTTGGCTGCCTGAGTTATGGGCATGTATAAGCGTCGAGGAATAGTTTCCTTAGACGACATCTTGGAACAGTAGCCAACCTCTCCTCTGAGATATCTCTTCGGCATCATCCTCACTCTTTTGTACTTTTCTTTTACTTACGCAATTAACTCTAACGTAAGCTTGTTTCAGCTTTTATTGTACACTGTACTGTTCTTTTGTCTTAATAAAAGATGCGTTTGTTTCTTTATACATACTTTTTTTTGCAACGACCACTTTGGGTCTGAATATTAAGTCTAAGCCTGCCCTTAACAGTATTCTGGGCAGAAGAACACTTTAGCACAAACCCTTATTAGTTTAAACTCGCAAATATTATCAAGTATAACAATGGTAATCTTCAATAGATTAAATTCATGGAACTAACCGAGATAGCTGTTGAGTGCCGCGCGATGCACGCTAGACTAATTCCCGAGAATGATAAACTCTAAACAATTCGTCTGAGATGATAGTCGAGTAGCGAAGGACTTTGTGCTTTCGGGTAATATGCTGTACCGTAGCGCATCATTCCCTTTGGTACGGGGGATCCGAGGGTAGACCGGGGAACCCGTGCAATTAAGGGATTGACCCAACCGTTAACGAGAAGTTCTCTTCGGATGGATCTTGAGGTTTACGTGCCATAGTACTTGGTTTCCCCATAGGCTTGAGTCCGTGGACCATGCAAGGCCTTGGTTCTGTCCAAAATTTATGATCTTTTTATGTACTTGGTTTCCCCATAGGCTTGAGTCCGAGGACCATACAAGGCCTTGGTTCTGTCCAAAACTTATGATCTTTTTATGTACTTGGTTTCCCCATAGGCTTGAGTCCGAGGACCATGCAAGGCCTTGGTTCTTTCCAAAACTTATGATCTTTTATGTACTTGGTTTCCCCATAGGCTTGAGTCCGAGGACCATGCAAGGCCTTGGTTCTGTCCAAAACTTATGATCTTTTATGTACTTGGTTTCCCCATAGGCTTGAGTCCGTGGACCATGCAAGGCCTTGGTTCTGTCCAAAACTTATGATCTTTTATGTACTTGGTTTCCCCATAGGCTTGAGTCCGTGGACCATACAAGGCCTTGGTTCTGTCCAAAACTTATGATCTTTTATGTACTTGGTTTCCCCATAGGCTTGAGTCCGGTTTCCCCATAGGACCATGCAAGGCCTTGGTTCTGTCCAAAACTTATGATCTTTTATGTACTTGGTTTCCCCATAGGCTTGAGTCCGAGGACCATGCAAGGCCTTGGTTCTGTCCAAAACTTATGATCTTTTATGTACTTGGTTTCCCCATAGGCTTGAGTCCGAGGACCATGCAAGGCCTTGGTTCTGTCCAAAACTTATGATCTTTTATGTACTTGGTTTCCCCATAGGCTTGAGTCCGAGGACCATGCAAGGCCTTGGTTCTGTCCAAAACTTATGATCTTTTTATGTACTTGGTTTCCCCATAGGCTTGAGTCCGAGGACCATGCAAGGCTTGGTTCTGTCCAAAACTTATGATCTTTTGTACTTGGTTTCCCCATAGCCCATGCAAGGCCTTGGTCAAAACCTTTTTATGTACTTGGTTTCCCCATAGGCTTGAGTCCGAGGACCATGCAAGGCCTTGGTTCTGTCCAAAACTTATGATCTTTTATGTACTTGGTTTCCCCATAGGCTTGAGTCCGAGGACCATGCAAGGCCTTGGTTCTGTCCAAAACTTATGATCTTTTATGTACTTGGTTTCCCCATAGGCTTGAGTCCGAGGACCATGCAAGGCCTTGGTTCTGTCCAAAACTTATGATTTTTTTATGTACTTGGTTTCCCCATAGGCTTGAGTCCGAGGACCATGCAAGACCTTGGTTCTGTCCAAAACTTATAAGATTTTTTTTTTTTTTTTTGCTTGATTTATTTTATTTATTTATTTATTTATTTTTACCATAAGCCCCTACACCAGGGCGGGGAAAGTTGACTCGAGGCTGGGAGCCCCTAGAGATGCCCGCGCCCTTAGTACTGCGAGGCGTAGCCCCTAGCAGAAGTTTTCGTCGGAGCGACAACTATATGTCGCCGGAGACGGAGGAGATCCCAGAAATTTCTGCTTGCCAATGAGTTGATTCCACCGCCACCTGCGCCAACGCGCAAGCTTTCCCACAGACGGCGCCAATTGTAAGGACACGATTCTCTGGCGACCCAATAAGGATGTTGGGCTCGCGCACGGAAGATCCCTCACAATATAATTTGTAGAGAGTGGGCTTAAAAAGCTAGCCGCTGGTCACGGGGCGATGTCCGATCCTGGTTTTAAAGGAATTCAGGTAGAAAAAGGAGTTGGGCCTGAACATTTAGGTCCTAAGACGTCGCATCCTATGGGATGGGACTCCTCGGAGTTGATCCGAGGACCATTGAGGCCTAACCCCGGTTATCCAACGACGGACTTTCTTCAGTGAAGTCCGGTGTTGTTGAGATGTTCTCCCCCATGTGATCCTCCTTTTTCGAAGGTGGGCTGGCTCCCCTTTCGATTTACTTACTTTCTTCTTTTATACTCGTCTGCATTCGTTATCCTTCGTCCACGTGTAGGGTCAGTCTTTACAAACACTGACATTTGTCCCATCAGTCCAATCCCGGAATTGTTGGGGATGGTTTGATAAAGCTGCAGAGTGCGGCTCTGTCAGGCGCTGAGTCTTATCTGGAGGGGTAGTAAGGATAACCTCCCCAAGGTATCTTGGATCTCCTTACGAATTCGTCCCTGTACCAGTTTCACCCCTTTGTTCTGTCTGGGACTATGGATCTGCCGAGGACTACACTGTCCTCGGCTGCCTCCCAAAATTCTTTTGTGCTCTGCGTTGTAGAGCTTGGGCCACAGCTCTCCTCGGATTGGGCCTTCGGACTCTCTAAGGGCAAATGGGCCTAGTCCACGAATTGTTGGGCCCCACAATTAGTATTTTTCATCGCAATAAACATGATTTTTGAGGTTGGTTGGCCAAAATTTGGCCCTTGTGCCATTTTGCACTACAAATGCTCTTAAGGATTAATAAAATTTCTTTCTCATAAAAAAAAAAAGATTAATAAAATTTTGCCCAACCAACCCTTTTGTATTATATACTATATAGTCTATTATAAAATTACAATATTTATTCTTTGGAGGACAAGGAATATCTTCTTCAGTAGATTAATGACACATTTTTTTAGTGGACAACTAATCAACTTTCCTTCTTCACTAATCAAACTTAAACCAAGTCAAATTGATAATTTCGAACAATATTGTTCGAAATTAATTTGTAACAAATTTCAAATCATACATGAGGAAGACTCAAGTGGCAGCGCCACATATACAAGTGAGGGTGTTCGTATGAACAACCTAATTTGTCCGAAAAAATCAAAATTATACTTGTAAAAAATTTATATAAATAATTAGTTTTAAACTAACTTGTTTTGTCTACTCTCCAAAAAGCTATTGAACTCCCTCACTTGATAATCCTAAGAATTTGGGTTCAATAAAAATATTGTAATGCTACGTTTATAATATTTTCGCAACAAATCTTAAATGACAAGTTGTTATTGGTTTTAAATTAGGGTCAACACTTACATTATTTTTTTATCCATCAATAATAACTTGTCACTTAGGATTTGTAATAAAATTATTGTGAAATGTTGTGGGCGTAGAATTTTTCACAATAATTATTTTGGCTCACTAAACAAAATCTTTAACCTTTTATATAACATTGAAAAAAATAAAAGTCTAAATAACAACAATAAAATTTAACCCAAATAACTACAAAAATAGCTCAAACAACAACAAGATTAGGCCAAATAATAACAAATGAACAAAATATTAAACCAAAAGCTCATTCAAAAAAAATAAAATAAATTAAAATCTCAAATCATTCTGATTCAAAACTCTGACCCAATTCAAAAAAAAAAAAAAAAAAAAAAAAAAAAAAAAAAAAATAATTTCATTTGTCCTAAATTACAATATTGAGAGAGTAAAATACTATTTGGCTGTGAGTTCTCATCGGCATTAATGATACTGTATACGGCTCTAAATTTTGATAGAGGTTTTGGCCTTAAATTAAATGATTTCATGGCTATAATAATATAATGATAACCACCCCCCCCCCCTTGTTGTTTTTTATAAATTTTTATGCGGTTAACTAAATTTAGTTGAGTTTAAATTGAAATCTAACTATGAGATTTGATTAGTTTTGGTGTTAAATTTAAGATCATGAAATTCCCTTTTATTTTTTTATATTTTTTTTAGAGAGAGTTTCAACCTGTGACGTCCGCTCTTAATAATAGTTTTTAATCATCAAATTAGGACACCAATTAGTTTTTGGTGTAAGCGGGAATTGAACTCCAGATCTCTTATACAACCATAAAAAACTTTACCAATTGAGTTAACTGAAACCCACATTTTAATTTGATTGGTCATGGGCGAAAATTAGATTTGGTTTGAATGAAATATCTCTCTCTCTTTATTTTCTCTTCTCTCTCTCTCTCTCTCTCTCTCTCTCTCTCTCTCTTCATTTTTTTCTTCTCTATTGTCATTTAGACTTTCACTTTATTACTTTCATCTCAACATTCTCAGTTTTTATTTTATCTCTCATCAATCCCTTTTTACCTTTTCATTTTGTTAGTAGAAAAAAAAATTATAAAACTTCATGTATTTGTGAGCGTGTGTGTGTTTTTTTTTGTGATGTCAAAGTCTAGCTTGCACCTGTCGCATGGCCCGGTCCCCCCTCATTAGGGACCTAACAAAATTCTACTAATTCCTTCCACCCCCACCTCCCAGATACATACATACTTTTCTTCCTTTCTCCCATAAAGGACATGCTCAAGTTCTTTTTTTAATTAGATTTTATATAACTTAAGTTTTTTAACGACTTCCCAAAAAAAAAATATGAAATGCTATTTTCATAATATTTTTATAATAATTTCATAATAAATTTTAGATGGCAAACTATTATTGTTAGGGTCAAATAAATAATTTTAAAATTACGTTCAGATTACAACCAATTATAATTTTTTTGCTAAAAATTTATTGTGAAATGATGGTGAAATCAGTATTTCTATTAATAAAATCACCGCACAAGATACATTTTTGTAGCATCACGGCACGGGACACATAGTAGTGGGAATATCCGAATATGAAGGCAATTACTAAGGGCCTGTTTGGGTAAGGAATTTTCGTCACTCAATTTCCATCACTCAATTTCCATCGCTCATCACTCATCACTCATAACTCATCACTCATCACTCATCACTCATCACTCATCACTCAATTTTTCACATCCGTTTGCCTTCATCACTCAGTTTTCATCACTCACTATTTTTCACACTATTTGGAGGGCCCACACCTGTCACGGTACAGTGTTTTTTTTTTTTTTTTCACTAGCAGCTTCTTCTTCTTTTTTTTTTCCCCTCCTGGGTTTGCTGTTTGGTCTGGTTTTTTTTTTTTTTTTTTTTTTTTTTTTTTTTTTCCACTAAGTTTGGTGAGTCTAGGTACTTAAAAAAAAAAAAAAAAAAAAAAAAAAAAAAAGCCAACGCCAACGCCAACCCAGAAAAGAAAAAGAAAAAAAAAGAGACAGCCAACGCCAACCAAAAAAAAAAAAGTCAAAAGGTGGTCAAAAGTTGCGGCTGTGGGTCCCTCATGTGTGTTTATTTACGGAAATGCCATTGAGTTATGAGTTATGGAAACTGAAAATAGCCTTTTGTTGTTTTCAGTTTCCATAACTCATAACTCAAAAATCAGAGAATTGAGTGATGGAAACAGAGTTATCGTTTGGCCAAACAACCTTTTTGCTATGGGTCCCACCATTTTGAGTTATGAGTTATGGAAACTGAGAATTGAGTTATCAAAAAACTCAATCCAAACGGCCCCTAAGCATGGCGTGGCGACAAGATTACAAGAGTGGCATTCCCTCGGATTTGATACATTTTTGGACGGACTACTAATAAAAGTGAAAAAGTGACAACTCCAATTTTCAATTTTCCTTTCCATATTATACTTTCATGGTAGGTATTTGCCCATTTGGTGAAGGGTCACACATCTTCTTTTTCGTTTTCATTTTTTTGAGTGAGCTACCACTACTGGCTTCTTCTTCTACCAACTTTTTTTTTTTTTTTTTGGAGAGTTTTAAGATATTACATCCATTTTTTATAATGGTCTTTTATCATCAGATCAAGACATTAATTAGTTTTTTTGTGTAGGGAAAGATTGAATCCAAGATCTCTTTTTCTACCAACTTTTGTTGCACATTGACCATAGATAAATACAAATCTTATCACATATTTATTATTTTACACCTTTTAAAATAATGTTTTAAAAATATGATTTCAATCTATGTGGAATATGGCAATGTGTGTATATTAAATGTGTAACTATTGCCTAAGTAGTTTATTTTGAAATTTGAAAGATCAGATTCAAAAAACCTTGTTGTACAATGTGTGTGTGTGTGTGTGTGTATATATATATATATATATGTGTGTGTGTGTGTGTGTGTGTGCAGCTGCATTTAATGTACACGGGCCAAAACTTGAATTGTGGTGCTTGTTGACTTAACTAAACCACAGATTTTTCTTAACAATATTTGACTTTTATGAAACCCGAAAATTATATTTTGTGTCAAATCAAATAATGGAAAACCTCAAAATCTCTTAATCTAATTGATATCGCTAGAATAAGATGTTTAACACAAGATTTATCTGTTTGTCTGTCTAATCGTAACCGAATATTCTTTTGATTGTTAATTAATTCATTGAATTTTTTGTCTAATAATAAATATGTAAAAAATTAGCTGTGTCGGCAAGTATTTGTAAGTATTCCTTCAAAAGAAACGTTAACAAATATCCTAAGAGCATTTTTTAAGAAATAATTTTAGGAATGTTTTTATGAAAAAAAATAATAATATTTTGACAACTTTTTCTATATTTCATAAAAGTGGCATGAAAACTTTCCTAAAATAGTTTATTAACAATTTCTCTTAGGACGTCAGTTAACATGATCCTTAAGTCAATTAAGTTAACCATCCAAATGCATGTTTAAAACACTATTTAACGAAACCTATTTTTTTAAGAAAAAAAAAAGTTGATTTTTTAGGATATACTCCATTAAAGGAGCTGATAAATAAAATAAGAATTTATTTAATCTTTTTTGTAAGGGCAGGATTTGAGGCCCGGGCCCAAATGTATGGAGTCTTGGTCTAATAAGCCCAATATAATGAATTTTGTAGAGTATGGATCAAAAAACTAGATCTTAATGAGTTAGGCAACGGCTAATATGGAGTTAAGAGACAATCAAGCACAAATAGAAGACATTAGTGTCAATGGATGTTTAATTAGTCTAAGGAGGCCAAAGTTTAACGTATACTAATTACAATTGAATATTAAGATTGTTTAGAATGCTACAGTGTTTTTTCTCCCTCTTTTGTCCACCCCCTCCTCATGGGGGTTCTTCCACATTATATAGCTCCTTTCTGATTATCTAGACCTTATATTTGTTGATTATCTAGATCCCCACTTAAGTACCCATCCCATCAGACACCCCTTTCAGCCTTTTGTGAGTGGTGGCAGCTAAGGTAGCACTGTTTAGGGGTCCTTTCCACATTAATGTGACCAGAAAAGTAGTTACAGTGCATTTAATGTAATGGTAGAAGCTTTTCCTTAGATATTTTGAGTTTTCTTCCCTCCCACATGTTCATGGGGCGCATTTCAATTGCTGAAATACACACTTGGTCTACGTTTGTCGTGTCCGAGGAGGAGCCTTCTCGGACCTTCTTCCTTTCATCCCCCACTGATGAGACTTGTAATGTGGATCATCTAAATCATCTTCTCCTCGTAAGACTTGTTAGTGTCTTCGGACAAGGCCCAAGGCCCAATACATTATTTCCCAAGGCCCAATACATTATTTTGGGCCCTAACCCCTACATTTTCTTATATTAGTTTTTACATGTATATATCCCAAAGAAGAACAAAGTGTAACAGAGAGATTTTCATTTTTCTTATGTTAGTATGATAATATATGTTCTATTTATTTGTAAAAACTCTTCCATGGAAGGTCATTTAGTTGTTATTATAAATTAATAACGAAGAGCTTGAGAGAATGTAAAATTGTAATGGTGGCAAAAGGGGGTACAATTTGTAATTTTTGGGATTTGAGGGTTCTTCAAAAGACAATTAAGTTTGGAGTATTATGTTTAAGCTTTTTTATGATTTAGGAATTTATAATCATTAAAAAAAAAAGAACTGTGAAATCAACCAAAAAAAAAAAAAAACAGGAGGGCCTCAATAATGTGAGGGCGTCGTAAGAAGTGTATGGTTTTGTTGGGGTTTCGTCTACTGAAGCGAGTCCCATAATTTAAGAAAAAGTCTAATATCACAAAATTTGTTACAACTTTTTGTTATGACAATAACATGGCAAAATGTGATTGGTGAAAAAATATAATAAGTCAATATATAAGTGGTAAAAAAAGTTGTAAAATAATTCGTGGTTCTAGAACTACTCATAATTTAATAATGGTCACCAGAGTATGCGTTTGTGTCACACATTTAAAAATTATTTTGTTACAGTGTTTTCAGTTTTCAGTTTTCAGTTTCAGCAAAATAAGTTCTATCCAAACACACCCTTACTGGATTGCTTTCAATAAATTAAAGACCACAAGTTTTATATATATATATATATATAAAAATTCTACTCTGGCCTAATTTAAGTGCATATGTGTGTGAAGTTTCCTCCTGAAAACTTGAACTCCGGCCTTTGCCCTTCACACTACACAAACACTTAATACTTGTGAAATGACTATATCGCTCTGAAGGGGGACAGTGATAAAACTACAAGTTTCTAACACATTATGATATTCAATAATTAAAAAAAATATTAATCTTATATACGTCAAGATCGGAGACTACACTCAATCTATTAAGTTTTGGATAAAATAATATTTTTCTCCTAGTCTTTTAGAAGGGGAAATATAAATAAACTGAAACTGTCATATGAAACAATAAAAATAAAAACTATATTTTGAGTTTCATAAGAGATTGAAAGTCTTTTTATCCAATATTATATGAAAAAATGTGGTAAATGTGTTTAAACAATAATTTTCAATTTTTTTGAAAATGCATATAAATAAAAAAAAATGTGTGAAAATATATATAATGTTGTTTAAAAATTAAAAATATGTGCTTGAACTCACCTACCAAACGGAGCCGTAATATTCAACAGTTATAATGACTTTGGAGTGTTGTCATTCATTTTGAATTTGAATAGAGTTCATTTTATTTTATTTTTATTGCTGAGCAAGCATTCCCGCGAGCCCACCACCTCCTCCTGTCGACCACTAGTTCTTACTTTGTTTTTGGTCGAATCTAGTCTAGTAGTTTATTATTTTTAATAAATTTTTTTATATGATTTTTTTTTTTTTTTGCTGAATATATGTTATTTTGTTATTAATCGTAAAAATATAGACATCAAGATCAAAATATGGTCTTGAGATCGATTCCATATTACAAAGTGTAATTTTGATAGACACAATAGTATTTGAAACTATAGCATCCACTCAATAATGAATTTTTTTTTATTTTTTAAGTAAGATATAAATTGGTTTTTGATGCACGTGTTAAAGTTGTGGGGTAAAAATTAAATGATTAAATCTACTATTTTCTAATAATTTAAACTTTAAACTTTTAAGACAATCGATAATTTAATATAATATTAGAGCAAGTTCAATCCTTGTCGTTAAAGCCAAAACATGTCTTAAGACCAACCTAAATTTAATAACATCGTAAATTTTTATAGTATTTGAAGGACTCTTGACATTAATGCCGTTTGCAAACTTTACAACGTTGCCATGAAAATCTTACCGAGAGTGACTATAAAAAATTAAAAATCTAACTCATTAAATTTAGTGGTTAGTGGTCACATGGTTGGAAATAACTACCTCATTTTCTATCTTACATAAGAATAACTGCCACTTGTCACTGAAGAGGGGTGATTACTATAACATCAAGAAAATATCCCCCTATGGAGCATTTATCGGCTAAAAATAATTACATATATTTTGCCTATAATAGCAAAGGGAAAGAGGACCAATCAATCATCCAACATGAACAACATATCAACATGTCTTATTTTATTCTAGGGGTAACGTAGTTTTTGTAGTTCATTAAATTATACTGTTCATGTTGCCATTAACTTTAATGCAAGTAGGAATAGGGTAATTTTTTTTTTTTAATGCTAGTATCATAATCTTTGATGATGCTTGTATTACATTCTTCAATTAATGCAAGTAAGTTTTTTCAATTTTTTAGTTATTAATCTATTTGCATTAGTTTTATTATTATTATCACCTCTTCAATTTATCATTGCCAAAAAAGTCATCTTGATTGAAGCATAACCAAACCCATCCAATTCACTCGAAGTTCTACTTGTTCCTCAAGTTATAAAATAATTTTTGGGTAAAATATATATTTCTCTCTTTAGTTTATGAAGGATAGATTAGGGTTACAACTCATCTAGTTCGCCACTAGCTTTATATGTTTATAATTGGGGAAAAATACAAGAACACCCCCAAACTTTGGATCAATATCAAACTAATCCTCTTATCTTCTAATTTGATAGTTGAAACCCTTAAATTTTAAAAAATATATAAATTTAACATTCATTATCTGACTCATTTTTCCCTTTTGGAATAGGGAGTGAGACGAAGTTTAGTTCAGATAAGATAATCAATTTGGGCATTTTTCAAAGTTCATATTAATTTGATTTTGACCCAAATTTTAGAGAGTATTCCTACAATTTTCTCTTCTAATTGATATTTCAAGCAAGCCTAGCGCTTTTTGAATTATTTATTTATTTATAAATTTGATAGTTATAATAGCGTAGGGGGATTCAAATCCTAGACTTCTATGTTAGATACATCATAAAGTGCCGCTTGATCGAGTCTTGAGCTACAAGCCTTTGACCTCTAAAAAAATACTTACAGCCAAACTTAATGTAAGGTAAGTGATCATAACTAATTATAAACCTTGACAAGAACGTGCATTAGTCGGTCGCAACATGCTGAAAGCTGATCTGCGGCCGCTGAATGCAATAGATTATAAACTTTGAAGTGGTATAATTGAAGCAAATTAATGTGCATTAAGAGTAACACATTACAGATATATGCAGAGACCTAGCTAGCTAGTTGACTTTGTATAAGTGTGTTTGAGTTTTAATCTGATAATTTTATACACTTTCTCGATAATCATTGCGGGTTAGAAGAAGCTACCCCAACCGTGTCAAATTCAACCTTCTATTCTTATCTGGGGACGCCATGCATTAGTTTACTTTATACTTTGTAGAAGAATCAAGTTTGATTAGACTTGTTGAATATTCTCCTATTATACTTGATAATTCTTTCCTTGCTTATCTTTTTTTTGCTAAACTTTCTTTCCTTGCTTATCCTTCCACGTTCTACGGTGATTATTATACAAGGCTTGGACTATATGTATTTTGTTGTGGACTAAAGTGCAATTCATTTAAGAGGTTTAAAAAATTGGATTAAGGAAAATGTTCTTTTGGATATCTATTATTGTATGCAATCTACATCAATAAAAGAAACCAAATAGTAGTTGACCTTAATTAGTTGTGGTAGTTTTTTTTTTTTTTTTTTTTTCATTTCTCAAAAGTGGGCATGTGGGTTAAAATAAATTGGTTATGAATCAATAGGATTAAGGTTTAATTATATTTAAATAATTTTTATTGATGAAAGAAATGCCTGTCACTACCACTATAGTTGATAAGGTAATCATGTTTTTCACTTTTTCAAAAGGTAGTTTAGGGTTCAACTCACAATATAAGTCGAGTTTTGTTGAATGAGATGCGTCAAGATATGGTATTCGTCATCTATAAAATACTATTGAAACGATAGGTAGACGACGAAAATTAGTTGTTATTAAGTCTAGATAATGTTATATTACGTATATAGAGGGGTAATTTTATAGACAATCGGGGAAGAAATGACCAACTTAAAATGAATTAAAGTTCAAGTATTAAAATTAGAATCTGTTTGAGATTCGTTTATTTGTTGAAATTGAAAACTTTTTACTAAAAATACTGTAAATAAAATTAAAAGTTAACTGAAATAGTATAGTGAGAATCATGAATAGTATCAAAATGTGCAATAAGACCTATAAATAGTAGTAAAAATAAGGTGGTTTTTTAATTTGGAGCCATACGCACACTTAATGACTGAAAATAAATAAATATTAGGGATGAAATGATAATTTATCCTAACTTAAAGTGTGATTTTAATTTTAAGAAAATTATTTTATTATTTAATCATAAATAAATAAGCCTAGAGTAGAAGACAAAATGAATTTATTTATTTATTCTGTTATTAAGATTGTACCACCAACACTCTATGGGCACGTGGTTCAAGCTTGCTTTCTAAAACTCCTCTAATTGGCAAGCTTACAATATACAAATGCATTAAAAATAAAAAAAATAAAAACATGCAAATGCAAGAAAAAAAAAAAAAAATGAAGAAGAAGAAGAAGAAGAAAACACAGACTGTTTCAGACAAATCCAAGCATAGTTGAAAGAAGAAATAGGGAGTGAAGATAGGATAATGGTACGTAACACCTAATATGGGCGGTGTATTAATTTTTGCCACCCCATTTTTGCTTCGGTGGATCAAAAAAAAAAAAATATTATCAATGTGCCAACCCAAAACATATAGACCATTAAAAGTGGTAATAATAATGAATTAAAGAGACAGCTCAATCATATATCTTTCTTTTTTCTTTTTTTTTTTTTTCTTTTTTTTTGTGATAAACTCAATCATATATCCTTAACATTAAACTCTAAAATTTCTCAAAAAAAAAAAAAAACATTAAACTCTAAAAAAGTAATACAATATATAATATAGTGGGAAAAAAAGGAGGTCATCTTTTTGACGAAGTGACGCAAGTTAATTAGGTTGTGTCACATGATAATAAGGGAAAACCTGCTTTTCCCACCCACCACAATCACATCCCATGTCCATTCTTCATAAGCAAAAGCACAACTTTCAAACACAATTTTTAAAAAAAATAACTATGGATTAGCCAAGATGAGAGGACACAGTCCAACAATTATAGAAATATATATAGGGAAATAGGAAGCTTCCACGTTTTCTTGTCCACGAAATCCACGTTATATTGTAATTTATGTCGAGGAAGAAAATAATTGGACAAACCACACTTCTAGCTGTCACGGGAAGGCGCATGGAATCTCCATACAACATATGGATTATACACACATGACAAGATACTAACCATTGTGAGAATGTTTTAATAAGTGGAAAATTACTCCCCATGATTGTATTAGATATTCAACGGTATAAAATAGTTAACAACGTGAAGATGGTTTTAAGATAGGTTAAAAAAAAAAAAACCTAAAGGGTTGATTTAGTTGTTCCTAAGGCATGATATCTACGAGATTCTAAATTTGAAACTTCTTACCAATATCTTGAGGTTATCCTGTTGTGACAAGATGCTAGTAAGAGGTTTCGAACTCAGAATCTTGGGCAACTCCTAAAAGATTCCTCCTTGTAATAACTTAGTGCATGTGGAATGAGAGACTACATATTTCAGGAAATAGTTAGATATTCGAAGAGGTTTGGAAACCCACATTTGTAAAAAAAAATAAAAATAAAAATAAAAGAGAGAAAGAAAGATAGATTAAAAAAACATTTACTTGAAATATGAAAACATTATGTTATATAGAAAAGCTAATTAGGGAAAAGAAAGATTTTGTTTATGGAAAATAAAGAAGATTAAAAAAAAAATGGGAATAAAGAAACTTTTAATGAAGAGGTTTATGTATATATTTTTAGGAACAATACTGATGTTACATAAATTTGTCCAGTCACCAATAAGACCTAGTGAAATAGGAAAACTAAGTATATGTTTGAAAATAGCTTATTTAGCTGAAACTCAAACTTTTTGCTGAAAGTGTAGGAAAAAAAAAGTTAAAAATTAGTTAAATAGTATAATGAAACTCATAAATAGTATCAATAAATGCAATGAGACTTATAAATAGTACCAAAAAAAAAAAAAAAAAAAAAAGCTAAAAACTCAAAGAAGCTAAAGGCAAAAGCAAATAAGCACATCCCAAACCCCCTCTAAACGCTAATATCCAGTTTAATTTTCAAATTCATAACCTGATAGAGTGGGAGCTTGGTTGTTGTGCTACTGAGATGGCAAAGTACTAGCTTATGTTGCTGAGGTGGAATGTGTCAGTTGTGCTGTTATGTTAGTTACATTGTTGTTTAGTTTTTTAGTTACCATATTAGATTCTATAACAGGATAGATAATTTTAATTGATACTGTTGATTTTAATTGGGATATCAAAAATAATATGCCAGTTTCTTTTTCTTACTTTGTTAGCTCTCTTCTTTCTCTAGTATTCTAATCTTCTCTAAGAGGCCTAATTCCCTCGAAAAACTACCAAATCAGCCATTAGTACAAAAACAAGCAGGTTCTTATCATAACCACATAAGGAAATAACGTACCTCCCACAAAGAGATTATGCAAATATTTTACCTCCCTAAAAGGAAGGTGATTAATTAAGATAAATGGCTACAATTAAGGGCAAAAGATTAGCAAGGTCAAAACCCATGAAGCCCAAAAATAGAGGATCCTACCATATTTTCTAGGTATGAGAAACTTCTAATCTCCATTTACTAAAGATTGAGAATTTTGATGCCTAATTTGAGCATTAGAGCATCCTAGGGCCGACTCCACACCGGTGGCACTTAGATCTTCTGGACCTTTGTTTGTTATTTTGCGATGCATTACCATGTTGAGTTTGTCTAAATCCCCTCAAACTTTCATCAATTGATCCTTCAAATACGCTTTGGTTTAATGATCTAATTATACACTATTGTATAAGAGTAATAAGAGGAAAACAAATTGTGCATTAATTAGGTCATAAACTTATCTAGTTTTAGAAACATAATATCTTACCATTTGGTTTAATGAGTTATGTATGGTATAATAGTAATAAGAGAGAGAAAAATGATGCATTAGTCATTTACATTAATATAGCACTTAAAAAAATAAAAAAAATTAAAAAAAAAAAAAACTAAGGTGGTAATTACCAATTGTGGGGGGTAAAAGACCAATAGGCCCATGTCGATGACTACATAGGGCCGAAGGCCCAGCCCAAAGGAAAAAATCCCTCCTCGGTTACGAGGAGGAAAAGCCCCTCCTCGGCCACGGGAAGAGTCCTCCTCGGTACAATGTAGCCGAGGATGGAGGAGGTAACCTGCCACCGGTAGTGACACTCCCTATCATCTCACGGAGCGGGAAAAGTACTAAAGCAGAAAAGGACAATGAAAGTGTTGAAAGGAAAGGCTGCCATTACCGCATTCAGTGCCTTGTGCCTAACACGGCCATACCCCTCTATCCTTACAACCACTCCCAACAATTCGAAAGAATGGCTGATGGGACAAGTACCTACCCTAGGGGCCCCACTCAGGAGGAAGGAAATTACTATAAAAAGAGAGACAGAAACAGAGGGAGAGGGGAGACCCCCCAACACGCCGGAGACATCGAAAAAGGCTCCCCAAACCGTGACAAGGATTAGTTCTCTCTAATGAATCCAGTCCGTCTCAACCTGATCGTAAAGTGCACCACGATGACCGTCGTTCATACGCTAAAACCTAGCTCTTTGACCCATTCTCTACAAATTCATTGTACCGGGCTCACAGGTCTAAAGTCCCATTCATTTTGGACTGGGCCTGAAAAACGTGACCCTACGATTGGCATTGTCTGTGGGAAGAGCTTGTGCATCGACAAATATGACGGTTAATCACGGTCAAGCTACAAGAATCCCTCAGGAGGACAGTTTTGGCAGTGGTGTGGGCTGCGCGGAAGCCCCCCATCATTTCCAGGAACACACCGCCGTTATCATAGCTCAGCCCCCATTTTGGGTCACACTTCGAAATGATTCATTACGAGGGGAGGATTGCTAGACAGTGCAGTTCAAAGGGCTTCGGACATCAGATATGCGCCCCCACGCACTTGTCAAAAGGCTAACTCTTGAGACCCCTAGTGTTCCGATCCGCTGAATCCCCTACGGACAAGGGAGCCAAGGGCTAAACTGGAATCTCTTGAAGTACTAGATAGAATTAAGGTCTTATATGGTCCTCGGACTCAAACCTATGGGGAAACTAGACACTCCAACAGCCTAAGTGCTAGACAGAACCAAGGTCTTGCATGGTTCTTGGACTCAAACCTATGGGGAAACTAGACACTCCAAAAGTCCAAGTGCTAGACAGAACCAAGGTCTTGCATGGTCCTCGGACTCAAACCTGTGGGGAAACTAGACACTCCAACAGCCTAAGTGCTAGACAGAACAAAGGTCTTGCATGGTCTTCGGACTCAAACCTATGGGGAAACTAGACATTCCAAGAGTCTAAGTGCTAGACAGAACTAAGGTCTTGCATGGTCCTCGGACTCAAACCTATGGGGAAACTAGACACTCCAAGAGCCTAAGTGCTAGACAGAACCAAGGTCTTGCATGGTCCTCGGACTCAAACCTATGGGGAAACTAAACACTCCAAGAGTCTAAGTGCTAGACAGAACCAAGGTCTTGCATGGTCCTCGGACTCAAACTTATGAGGAAACTAGACACTCCAACAGCCTAAGTGCTAGACAGAACCAAGGTCTTGCATGGTCCTTGGACTCAATCCTATGGGGAAACTAGACACTTCAACAGCCTAAGTATTAGACAGAACCAAGGTCTTGCATGGTCCTCGAACTCAAACCTATGGTGAAACTAGACACTCCAAGAGCCTAAATGCTAGACAGAACCAAGGTCTTGCATGGTCCTCGGACTCAAACCTATGGGGAAACTAGACACTCCAACAGCCTAAGTGCTATACAGAACCAAGGTCTTACATGGTTCTCGGGCTCAAACCTATGGGGAAACTAGACACTCCAAGAGTCTAAGTGCTAGACAGAACCAATGTCTTGCATGGTCCTCAGACTCAAACCTATGGGGAAACTAGACACTCCAACAGCCTAAGTGCTAGACAGAACCAAGGTCTTGCATGGTCCTTGGACTCAATCTTATGGGGAAACTAGACACTTCAACAGCCTAAGTGCTAGACAAAACCAAGGTCGTGCATGGTCCTCGGACTCAAACCTATGGTGAAACTAGACACTCCAAGAGTCTAAGTGCTAGACAGAACCAAGGTCTTGCATGGTCCTCGGACTCAAACCTATGGGGAAACTAGACACTCCAACAGCGTAAGTGCTAGACAGAACCAAGGTCTTGCATGGTCCTCGGACTCAAACCTATGGGGAAACTAGACATTCCAAGAGCCTAAGTGCTAGACAGAATCAAGGTCTTGCATGGTCCTTGGACTCAAACCTACGGGAAACTAGCAACTTCAAGAAAGGCCTAAGTCTTAGGCGGAATGGGGGTCTCGTATGGTCCTCGGCCCCCCGGCCTTATGGAAGCTAACACACAAGGGTGCCTTTCTGAGTATTTAGACTAGGTACAGTCATGCCTCGGTCCTCGGACCAGACACCTAAAATGAGTTAAAGCTACGAATATCATCGGAAAAGCGGAAAAGAACCCTAGTACCCAAAGATCCCCTCGGACAGTTTATTTTAGATTACACGTCCTCAGGCAGTCACCCCGTTCGCAATACAGAACGTACGGTCGTTATCTCGGTTAGTCTGATATAGTTAACCTATTTTAAGTCGGCATTGTTGTACCCGTGGGTTCCGCTAAGTTCAAAGTAATAACTCTTTACCGACAAGAGCATCGGTTCTAAGTGCAGTTCAAAAGAAAAGACATCAGGACATTCATTCACAAAATGATTATTGTAGAAAAGAAAGGATACATAAAATGTGATAAAATCATCTTTTATTAGATAAAGAGATAGTATAATATACATAAAAGGGCTTAGACAAGCCTGTAGTCACAAGCTAACTATGAAAAAGGAAAAAAAAAAGGGGGGGGGGAATACACGGGGACGATAGATCCTTCAAGTTTGCTCTAACAGCGACTAAGCAAGTTTGGATGGCTCCAGTGATGGAAGAGAAGAAGAAGCAAAGGCACCTGGTCCACAACCTTACTCCGGCAACGACTAGGCAAGTCTGAGTGGCATCAGTGATGGAAGAGAAGAAGAAGCAGAGGCACCTGGTCCATAACCTAGCTCTAGCAGCGGCTAGGCAAGTCTGGATGGCACCAGTGATGGAAGAGAGAAAGAAGCGGGGATGCCAAATCCCCATACCTACTCTAGCAGCAATCGAGCAAGTATCGTTCTAGCAGCAATCGAGTAAGTACGGATGGTACCGATGATGGGAAATCCAAGCCCTCACGTGCATGACACACGGCACCAGATGGAGGTCCCAATACTGTCGCACCAAAAATCTGATGCGACCTCCACCCGCTTCGGATTTTGGCTGAAGGAAGAAGAGGCTCCTTTCTTGCATTGTTAAGGAGAAAAAATGTCTTGAGCCTTTGTCTCCCTTGCCCTGACCGGGTCATTCTGAATCTTGAAGATACCCAAGGCTTCTGAAGAGAGTGGTTCCTTCACCCTCACCCTAGCCTTGACCATTTCACCTCCTAAGGCTCAGTTGCACTAGTAATGAGGACTTTGGGCACAATTGGAGAGTTAGGAATTCGAAAAGCTTAAAGGGTCTGCAAATAAAGGGAATGACCTCCCACCGTGAATCTTATATGAGAGGCAAACCTGGTGGCAATCAATTCACCCAAATCTCCAAAAAGGAATTACAAGCGAAATAAATCTCGCACAATTTCCAAAGTGATCTTCAACCGTTGAATTTATGTCACCTCATGAAGGGACCCTCATTAAAGCATGCCTCGTATACCGAAGCGACAGGGACGTGGCTTGGATAGATTAAAAGAATGTCTCACACCCGGGAACGCGCCTTGGGCAAACGAAGAGGCTCTGGCCTTTAGTGGAAGGCCTGACGTGGCAAGCCGAAACAAAGGCCCGATATCACCAAAACCCTCCTCTCCGCTCGAGGAGTCGGACAGCAGGATTTTGAGGGGTTATTGTGGGGGGTAAAAGACTAGTAGGCCCATGTTGATGACTACATTGGGCCGAAGGCCCAGCCCAAAGGAAAAAATCTCTCCTCGGTTGCAGGGAGGAAAAGCCCCTCCTCGGCCACAGGGAGAGTCCTCCTCGATACAATGTAGCCGAGAATGGAGGAGGTAACCTACCACCGGTAGTGACACTCCCTATCATCTCACGGAGCGGGAAAAGTACTAAAGTAGAAAAGGACAATGAAAGTGTTGAAAGGAAAGGCTGCCATTACCACATTCAGTGACTTGTGCCTGACACGACCATACCCCTCTGTCCTTACAACCACTCCCAACAACTCGAAGGAAGGGCTGACGGGACAAGTACCTACCATAGGGGCCTCACTCAGGAGGAAGGAAATTATTATAAAAAGAGAGACAGAGAGAGAGGGAGAG